>NW_028317932.1:10870000-11237500 GCF_062004578.1 Staurois parvus | reverse complement strand
ATTTTTACAAAAAAGTCTCCAAAAATTAACATTTTAAAGTAAGTTTACAATATTGTGTTGGACCGCATTCATACAGTATATGTCTTGGGCCACAGGTTGGACATCCCTGGTCTAGATAATCAGCAGATCTTTGGATCCAAGGCAGCTGTCTTCACATGGCTCATAAACATAGGGCTGTGCACCGCACTAATGGGCCATATTTATGTGCCTGAGAGTCACAGGTGTTGCGTACAGCCTGCTGTACAAGTCAATGACAGGATGTGGTGTTTGCCAGTAAACACAGATTTATCTGTATACATATATACAGGTACAGATGTATAATCCTAGATACAGACTGTCTGCCAAAACCATGCAATTTATTTTGGATGGAGCAAATAAGGGTTATAGTCTTTGTCAGATTTTTACCACTGTATGTGTCCCTATTTGGGAGATTTTCCCTCCTTTCCTATCAAGACACAAAGGTGTCCGTTTATGAACCAGCAGTAATAGATCGCTGCTCAGTTCTCCGGCATTCTCGGAGAACACAGTTCTCCTGTGAATGCCGTTTATGAAGCATATGTAGATCAGTTCTCCAAACGAAGGGAGAATGGTCTACAAATGCTGGAAAACGGCTGATTTTACTATAATCTCGCGAGATTACAGTAAAAGATCAGTTTACTAAACAGAGGTAAATTATCTCTGCTTAGTTTTCGGTCCCTCTGATTCTCCAGCTCTGGGCTGGAGAATCTGGAGGGAGAACACAGATCTCCGGAGAAGGGCTGAACATGTTCTCCTGGGTGTCATAAACTGTGAATGACCAGAGAATAGCTGTGATCCTCTGAATCTCAGCTATTCTGTGTGTCATAAACGGACACCAAAGGGAGTTCCTCAACAGGAACACAGACAAAAAAATTGTTTTAGTGGCGATGGGAATATTTTTATTGCTGTGACAACCCCTCCCATAATTTCTACCTGTCCCAGCTTGGAGAGACTGTTCCTCTTTGCTCCCCAAATGTCCCTGCTTTTGGTCTGATGTATATACTTCTATTGTACAGCGCTGAGCAAACCCTTTGGCGCTATATAAACTCGTAGTAATAATAATAATAATAATATACTTATGTTTATAAAATGTACTATATAAATACCAAAACGTTGTACTATTTTAAACTTTTTCATCGAACCTCTAAATTGGTGGTTCTTAATCTTTTTTGAGACATGAACCGCTTTAAGAAGCTGATGAAAACTATGGACCACATATCCCCAGAAATATTTACATAAACACAACTTTGCATGCAAAGAATACATGTCCTTTATTTTATTGAAATTTGATTACCTTGTACATATATGACATACACAACGTTTGAATAAAGTAAACAATCTTAACAAAAAATTAATAACAAATAGTGCTCATGTGCTTATGAATATGTGTCCAATATATTAATTCATATACAATATATTTGCTATAAATGAAACAAAACTAAAATAATTGCAGCAGGCTTAAGGGTGTAGAATACCACCAAAATGTGAAAAAATGTATACATGTTTAGACCATGCATCTATATTAAACATTACATAGGTGCATAACCTCTATACAATCTCAAAAATTCACGTTTTGCCATTGGTTATATTCCCACATCTATAATGCAAACATTGCATATGTGCATAATCACCACACCATTATAACCAATGGCAAAACATGAATTTTTGACATTGTGTAGATGCGTGGGCTAAACATATATACATTTTTTCACAATCTTAACAAAAAAACTCACTCGTTTCATGTAAATGGCCACTCATTACAAACAATTAAATACAATCAACTTGTGCAAATTAAATAAAACAATTTTAAATCTGCTCAAATCTACTACTACTACTTCTAGAAAATGAGAATTAGCACTTGCTATTATGAAGCAGCACAAAATGATGGTACAAGTTTAAATGCTAAACAATGAGTCAAGATAAGCTTAGCGGTTGGTGCAATAAGCAGAAGCAGGGTGCATTTTCTTTAATTGTTTTCAATGGGAACGTATTGATTGGGACAAGGAGAAGGCTGTATAGTGAATGTAATTATTATTATTATTTTTTTAATCTTACTCTCACGAACCCCCTGAAACCCATTCATGGACTATTTAGGGGTCTTCTCTAAATTATTGCATTTAGTATTTTGAGAAGCCAATTAAAAGAAACCTTGGTGGTGAAAAAAATGCACTTCTATCTAGAGTGTTTGCCAGGGGTGTGTCATTTGCCTGCAAACTTTGTGGTAGAAAGGGCCCCTCTTTTTCATATTAGAAATTTAGGAGTTATGCACTCTGCCCAGTTCTTTTATGGACGTCACAGAGTAAATAAAGAAAAATCTCCCCAAAACACTTGACAGAAGTCTTAACTCTTCTTAACTCTATTCAAAGCGTCAAAATTCTAATTAAAACACTGAAGCTGGCCATACGCAATACAATATGTATGTAGCGCCCACCTAACCTCCAGGGGCAGGTGGAGTACTATCAGAGATAGGGAGGGCTGACATTTCACCTTTTGATCCATGGTGTGTATTGGGATGTGGTGGGGTGGGAGATTCACATCATGGATGTAAAGCCGGTAAATCTGCAGCAACTGTGTGATGCTATCATGTCAATATGGACCAAAATCTCTGAGGAATTTTTCAACTCCCTGTTGAATCTATGCCATGAAGAAATAAGGCAGCTCTGAAGGCAAAAGGGGGTCCAACCCGGTACTAGCAAGGTGTACCTAATAAAGTGGCCAGTGAGTGTATATATATCTATATATCTACAGTATATTTTATATATATATATATATATATATATATATATAAACAGTACATAAATATACTGTATCAACTATGTAAGGAAGAAATACCCATGAGAATTCGTCTAAATTATTCTTCCATTACAGGCACAAGTAAATTAAATATTAAGTTTAAAAGCAATATTTTTCCGTTCACCAGTGTCTCAAGATAAGTATAATTGGAAAATCCATTGGTCTTGCTCGGCCGTACAGAAAATGGGTTTTTCCTTCCTGGGAGAATTCTAATTCAATAAAATAAATAAAACATGCAGGCCTGTCTTTGGCTTTGTATACTATTCTGCCACCCTAGTAGATAAGTGAACAAGACCGCTTTGTAATTAAAGGAAGTATATGGTTTAGAGTATCAGTGGTAATGAATAATAAACTCTGTGCTGTTCACAAAATTTAGAAGACTTACAACATTTTGACAAATAGGTGGACCTAGGGCTAATATATCATAGGATCCCTTAAAATGACCACCAGAACCCTGAAAAGTCCCAGATTCTGTTGTCATAGCCCCCCTGCCTGTCACTGTAATCAAGGCAGTTGGCATAGTTGGCCTTTTCCTTTCAAACTGCATCTACATCACTACATTTACTATGATTACAGTGATAGCCAGTGGAACTTGTGTAGGACATAGCTGTGTATGCCCTTGGAATCTGGGGCTGTTAGGGAAGAAGGGTGAAGGCACCCCTAACGTAATGGGCTCAGTCCTAACGCCCCATTCACACTAGTGCAATTTCAAACTCAACTTGAGTTGCACAGAATCAAATGACAAAGTAATCACATTATCTTAAATGGTGCCTGGTCACATCAATGCAACTCAACATGGCAAGATTTAGAAAAGGTTCCTGTACTACTTTATTGCCATTCCAGCATGATTTTGGCCCCATAGAATATGCAAACCATTTCAAAGTTGCATCCAAGGGCAACCGTGTGACTAAATCAAATACAATCGATTGCTTGCTTCTCAATGCTGCAAACATTTGAAAACCATTTCTTTCTAATGTAACATTTTTATCATTTTAAGTTATTGGGCTTCATTAAAATGACTTATTCAGTCTCTCAAAGTGTACCTGAGAAGAGAAATGTGGGATATGAATCCTCTGACTCAGGCAGGAGGAAGCATTTCATCACTTTCTCTTACCCACTGATCACTCTGGTTGTACATTGTAATTTTCTTGAGGTCCCAGAGGGTGAGACTCCAGCAGGAGGGCTTAGCTATGTTAGACAATCTGCATATACACAACTAAGAATATCTCATCTACTACATGGGCACAAGGATTGCATCATCTTTTGGCAGGTATGTTGGTTGAAGAAATAGAGTTAGACCCTGGACAATGCCTATAAAGGAAAGAGGGAGTGATTATATATGTTACACATACATATAATTAATATGCTGGCCACATACTGATTGAAATTCAACCAATCCATGTGTGAGCTATTCTATTCGACAGGACTTGACTGATAAGATGACTTCTGTTGAAGGGACAAGTTGGAAAATGTTTCGTTGATCAGTGGCTGAAGCAAACTCGCTGGCACCCACAGTTGTATTCTGACAATTATGGGTGCTGGCAGTTGTGATTCCCCCATCCACCTCGCTTGTTTAGTTTTCTTGTTCAGCCTGCTGACTGAACTAAAAAAAGAAATAACTGTATGGCCAGTTTTAACAAGTGTTTAACAATAGCTTTAACAGACCATGCACCTTATAGGAGCCTAGAGGCAAGAAAACCCAGCACTGTCTGTTTACATAGCGAGTTATGATGGCAACAATAGCCTTTAGCAAAAACATATACTGTATTTTAGATATAATAGTTGTGACAGCAGTTAGTATTATGTATCATTATGCATTATGTGTCAGCAATGGGCCCTAAATGGCTCTGCTATGGAACCTAACTGCATACATAGTTACAGCACTGTTCCTAAAGTGATTGTAAACCCTTACATACTGTATCAGTGAAGTGACTAGCCTCAGGTGTTACACAGAGTTGAAACAAATCCTCCTATGTAAGTTGTACCTGTTTATCTGATTGAAGCTACACACTGCAGTTCTCAATGAGGGCTGATTGGAGGGAAGGGACCCACCCCCTTTACACAGCACACAATAACAGAGCTGACACCGTCAATGGCAGGCTGTGTGCTGGTGCTCCCTCCCCTGTCACCTTTTTATTTTGGTGTCAGAAACACTTGTCAGAAGTGACACTGTAGAGCAGCCATTCTCAACCCTAGGGTTCCTCCCGGGGTTGCTAGGGGTTCCCTGAACTGTGGCTCATTGACCTCTCATTTGATGGTGCCTGCATTGTTCCAGGACCTGCACCACTTGGTAAAGCCAGCATCATCACACCAGCTGTCTTATAAACTGTCTGGAAGGGTGGTATTCTGGCCACCACTGTAAGACTGTAAGACTGTAAGGGTTGCATTGTTCCTAATGACCACCAATACATAGAGCATTTTTGCCATTAAGCACTGTTCGTTGGTTTAAGTAAGGGTTCGCTGAGACCTGGAAATTATTATTGGGGTTCCTCTGGGTTAAAAAGGATAAGAAACACTGCTGAAGAGGGATATGCTTTGTTCAGATTTCATGTCTGAGGTTTACAACCACTTTAAAGTATAGCCCAACCTATTTTTTTTTTTTTTTTTGATGGAAGCTAACATATAGCACTTTACTACTCTGCAAATAACATATTATTTCAAATTTCTAACACTACCTGCTGGTTGTGGTAGTAAAAAGTGTGCAAAGAGCAGCGATGAAGGGAAAATGACAATAACCCACAGCAGCCAATTATATTTATTTTACTGCACTGTACAGTTGACTGTCTTCCCCCTTAAAGCAGAACTCTAGGCAATCAGCTGACTATACAGTTACAATTAAAATTATTATTTATATAAATTAATTATATATAATATATGAACGTTCTATCTTTTATTTCAGATACCACTGTACAGTCAGTCAGGTGACCCCCACAGTCTCCTGATTCAGGTTTTTAGCTTTTTGTGCCACTTCTCCACCCTTGGTTTGATCATTGGATAAAAACCAGCATAATCATAATTTTACAGTGAACAAACAGTTAACACAAGAGGCTGCCTTTTTTAATTAGGACATTGGGATGTCCCTTGACTATCTTTGCTATTTATTTTCCCTAAAAAGTATGCAAAAGGATAATGATTATATAGTAGGTTGTCCACCAGAGATCCAAACAAAGCCAATATTAAACTGGGCTGCAGTAATACAAAAAAAATGTAAGCAAAATTTAAGAAAGGAGTATGATCATATAACAATAAAATAGCATGGCTCAAATTTTGACTTTCAGATCTACTTTTTCAGACCCTGCTTTTCAGTTACGGAGCAATAAAATACATTCCTATCAGATCTGGGATCTCTATCAAACAGCAGGCCAGAATGTCTTCACCAACCATGAGCACTACAACACAGCCAGGTCAGTCTTTTCTTGCACATGTACACATTGTGTCACGTATGGACTTAATGTATTCCTTATATTTAATTAATGTTGATAAAGATACAGAATTTAACATACAGTATGTATATGTGTTTGCTGCTTTAGTGTTTCAAGGACAGTGACTGATTGTATACATTTTTGATAATGAGTTGCATAATATAATAATGTGTCATTGCCATGGAGAGTGAAAATAAAAGGAGTAGTAAAGAATGAGCCTGTGTCCTTCTACATGATGAGATGCTGCACTATGGTCTGTGGAGTCTGTGTATATAACAGGCTGAGATTACAATGTAAGCATATGCTGCACACACCAGACCTGTATTCCATGCTTACATGGAAGAATGAGTCAGGAGAGACACCAGACCCACCCGTGGATGCGCTAATGATGATTGATGATGTAACTGATTTTCACCAAGTGTTTCCCTAACCCATAATTTTGCTTAAGTTGTAAGATAATGTTTTAAATTAATTATTTGTATTATAATTATGCTCTGTATTCAGTTGTGGACACTGGGTGTGCTACACATGCCCCAAAAATGTCATTACACAGGGCATGTTTAGTACTCCCTGTTATTCAGCCCCACTGCCATTCCACCTTGCATTTGTCAGTAATTAATTCCCAGCTTGTCTAAAACCCTGTTCACATCTCGGTTCTGTCTGCGATTGCAAATCATAGCAGAACTCACAACATGCTTTTAATGACACCCCAAGCAGGATGCCATTCTGCGTCGATCGTTGCATGCCGTGTTCATGCAGAGATTGTGACAAAATGCAAGTTTTAGAAATGTGCCACTCCTGCTCCTTTTTGGCTGAGAAATACGAATAGGGCAGCCCATGAAGTGAATGGGCTGCCCTATTTGTGAAACACAAAATCGCATGTAAATCACTCAAAAAAATTATAAGCAGAAACACTTGTTCCAGTTAAGCGAAAGTATGAATGCAGCCTAAATCATAGCTCAGAGCTGCTGTGTAAATACAGCAGCTGTAGAAGCTGATGCTGTCAAAAAAGTATTTATAAACATTGTTACTTTTGTATCTACTCAGTTTTATTCATCTGCATTTTCCTTTTTCGGATGTATCCAAATCTCCGAATCACAATAGTAACAAATTTCAATGAATCCAAAGTAAATTACAATGAAAACAATGAATTAATTAATATTTATTTCTTTCATTTGTTTGAAAATTCAGAGAGTTATGTGAGTTCAATAATATTTTCACACTCTGTATAGTTATAATTGGCCAAAGTCAAGCAAGTCACAATGAAGTAGCAAGCAACTTGCATGGGAGTCACTAGAAACAACATAACAACATAACAAATGAGTCCAAATCTTCTGAAATACCTTATGAAAAAATAACAAATACAAGAAATGAGTTTGAATATACAAAACTAATTCTGACAACTAATCATTTTAACCTTCCTAGCGGTCTGATTATGTCCATATTTCTGTGTTCAAAGTGGTACCTTTTTTTGCATGGAAATATGTATTTTTTTTTATTGTAGGCCTGTAATTTTTAGGAATAACTTGCTGAAATCTGTCCAAACAAGAGTCTAGTAAACATCTCGCATATGTTAAAATTTTAAACATGAAATCATAAATTATAATTTAATAAATAATCATAAACATAATAATATTATAATAATAATACATTTAATTCAATAATATAATCAAACCAAAAACACTGAAATTTGAAATATAGCGCCAAGCTCACACATCACTGAGCAAAGTCGAAAAATCGTTTTCAGTGTCTGATGACGAATTTCCCCACGAATCATTATCACTCAATTCTGCAAGTGGTTCTACTTTACTATCGCTGTTCTCTAGCTGGTCTAAAACCGATTTTGACCTAAAGGGACGCCTTTTGGATGCCATGGACTTTTCTCAGTTTCCAGGCAGAAAGAACAGTAAAAATGAAGGCAGGGCACAGGACAAAGCACTCGGGACAAAATGTATGTGAAATGGTTTGATACAGTAATGTTTTACTATGTGATTTTAGTGAATTTAGTGAATGTCACTTTTTGTCATTTTCAAATTTCCCGCCGTTCCGTCCCTGTACGTCCCGACGCTCCCAGGGGACAGAACCCAGATGACAGATGCTGGCATCTGCTGGAGGACATTACAGGGGACACTGCAGGAGGGACATCGCGGGAGCGCAGGACAAGGTAAGAGAAGAACAGATCCCAGAGCAGCGCCGCATGGTAAGCCCGAGTGTAGCTTAGGGTTACCGCTTGTGGTACTGAAACTTTACCCCGAGCTACACTCGGGAATACCGCCAGGGAGGCTACGATAATGATGAAACAAAATCATTGACATAACGAATTGATCGAAACTGAAACTAAATTATTCGTTGTGCACATCTCTAGTTAAGAACCTAAAGAGTATTTAAACCAAAACATCTTTCAAAAAATTTTGAATGGTTAAAACTCCTGTCTAGAGATGAGCGAATCGAACTTGGCGAAGTGGAATTCGTTTCGAATATTAGGAAAAATTCGATTCGCACCGAATCCGAATATTAGCAAACTTCGGATGCACGAATCGAATTTTTCCCGATCGGCCGATTTTCATCCCTTCTACAGCCGGCAAAAAGTGTCCCTGCAGAGAGCTCCGCTATTTCTGACAGTTCTCTGACAGTTCCTTCACATTTACAGCGGTTGAAACATTGTATCCTAAATGGAAACAAATAGGTATTTGTATCTATTTGTTTCCATTTAGGATACAGATGTTTTTATTCGGAAACAAATAGATACAATGTTTCAACCGCTGTAAATGTGAAGGAACTGTCAGAGAACTGTCAGAAATAGCGGAGCTCTCTGCAGATACACTTTTTGCTGTACTGGAATTCTTCTTCTTTTCATTCTTCTTCTTCTTTTCATTCTTCTTCTTCTTCTTCTTTTCATTCTCTCTTCTTCTTCTTTTCATTCTTCTTCTTCTTTTCATTCTTCTTCTTCTTTTCATTCTTCTTTTCATTCTTCTTCTTCTTCTTTTCATTCTTCTTCTTCTTCTTTTCATTCTTCTTTTCATTCTTCTTCTTCTTCTTTTCATTCTTCTTTTCATTCTTCTTTTCATTCTTCTTTTCATTCTTCTTCTCATTCTTCTTTTCATTCTTCTTCTCATTCTTCTTTTCATTCTTCTTCTTCTTTTCATTCTTCTTTTCATTCTTCTTCTTCTTCTTTTCATTCTTCTTCTTCTTCTTTTCATTCTTCTTCTTCTTCTTTTCATTCTTCTTTTCATTCTTCTTCTTTTCATTCTTCTTCTTCTTCTTTTCATTCTTCTTTTCATTCTTCTTCTTCTTCTTTTCATTCTTCTTCTTCTTCTTTTCATTCTTCTCATTCTTCTTTTCATTCTTCTTTTCATTCTTCTTCTCATTCTTCTTCTTCTTCTTCTTTTCATTCTTCTTCTTCTTCTTTTCATTCTTCTTTTCATTATTCTTCTTTTTCTTTTCATTCTTCTTCTTCTTCTTTTCATTCTTCTTTTCATTCTTCTCATTCTTCTTTTCATTCTTCTTTTCATTCTTCTTCTCATTCTTCTTCTCATTCTTCTTCTTCTTCTTCTTTTCATTCTTCTTTTCATTCTTCTCATTCTTCTTATCATTCTTCTTTTCATTCTTCTTCTCATTCTTCTTTTCATTCTTCTTCTTTTCATTCTTCTTCTTCTTTTCATTCTTCTTTTCATTCTTCTCATTCTTCTTTTCATTCTTCTTTTCATTCTTCTTCTCATTCTTCTTTTCATTCTTCTTCTTCTTCTTTTCATTCTTCTTTTCATTCTTTTCATTCTTCTTTTCATTCTTCTCATTCTTCTTTTCATTCTTCTTTTTATTCTTCTTCTCATTCTTCTTTTCATTCTTCTTCTTCTTCTTTTCATTCTTCTTCTTCTTCTTTTCATTCTTCTTCTTCTTCTTCGTCGTGCCCCGTGACTGCCCAAATGAGTGAAGTGTGCGGTGATTCTAAGATCGACGGCACTCATCTGCATGTCATACTGACTGACAGTATTATTTCTCTTCCCCAGCAGACTCCAAGGGCATTTAAATTAAAGGTACAGTGTTCTGCACTAATATAAAGGCTCTCTGAAGCCTAGAAACCCTTTTAATAAGTTAAATTCGCAGCGAATAAATTCGCATCGAATCAAATTTATTCCGCAAATTCGGCGAATCAGCCGAATCAAATTTTTGAATAATTCGCTCATCTCTACTCCTGTCTATATTTCTTTGGAGAAATTTCTCTTCCTTTCCTTTCCTGTAGACACAGCATCAAAATCTTTACAAAGTATGGGAAGTTTTACAAGAACAAAAGTCCCCATTGGTAGATTTCTTCTCTTGTAATTACAGCAAATTTCCCTTCACCTTCTGTTCTGACCACAATGGTGACCAGGACATATAAAGGAAGTGACTCTCTCCAGGGGGACACACAACAATAAAAAAAAACCTGAGGAGGATTCTAACCTCTGAGCTCATCCAAAATGGGAAAAATGGCTTTATATATGCTTTAAAATAAACCTGTGCTTTACCCATTCAGGGCAAAGCAATGAGTTTTGTTTTAACTGCAAGCATCATAAATTGACCTTTCATTTGCCTTCTCAATGCTTTGTTCAGTGCTGGGAGCCAAAGGGGGTACCAAGTTGTTATGATTCATCCACGTGGGAGTAGGTCTGAGTCATTTCATCACTTACGTATAGACTTTTGAGACTAATGTAAGTCATCCCATGCAGTACACGATCATAAAACCTTCTGTGAAAGCCTTGTTGTGTAAGGATGAGCAATTTGATTCCACACTTGTTACCTTCATGGTAAAATATGGGGACTCAACAGTCCTTAGTAATTTGTATTAGTCTCTACGTCCCTCCGCCTCACGCTGCCTGGACAGCTCAAAGGTTCAATTGCTGGCATTTCCGTACAACTCATAACTGAGGAAAAACTCTTTAAGCTAAACTCTTGGTAGATATCAAAACAAAACATGAATTATTGTAGCTCTGTGATCATTTATACATAAATACATTTATTTTTAAATGTAATCACCTTAATGTGACCTGGTATGAGCAGTCCCTGTACAACTGGAGGAAGAAGCATCACATAGAAAGGATGCTGATAGGAAGAGAGAGCAGAGTGACAGAGAGATGAGCTCATCACTGTGCTGCTTCTCCTTTTACTGTTCAGTTACAGTTTGGGGTGGGTTCAGGATAACCTGGACTTGGTGGAATGAATGGTGCTGTTCATCAGAGGGAGGACATTTAGCAGAAAAAAAACCTGCAATAAAAGTACAAAGAATAGAGCAAATGGCAGAAGTTCTAACCCTTTCTTCATTTGTTATTTCAGCCTATGGGTAACTTTTATATTTTCATTATTCCTGGGGCTTATAGTGAACTTATGGCCATGTTAAAAATGTACATTACCACTTACTGTGTGGAGACACATCCAGGTCCAAGTAGGTCCAGTTAGAATACTTTTTTTGTTTTAAATTGGATGTAAACTTTTAATCTCCAGTGGTTTATGCTGGACCCGCAGTCAATAGCTGCACAGACTGGCAGCAGTTGGCAACAACCATGAATGGGATTCAATCCGACAGCCCTAGCACTGCCAGACAGATGTGCTAACCATTAGGCTACGGGAACTGCCCCTTGTTAGATTCTTTTTTAAATGGTCCATTGAGCGCAAAATACTTAGGAGCTCTGATATGCATACAGCGCCAACCTCCCATAATAAGCTACGTCCACCTTCTGGCCTTACTATTGGCCCATGGGCTTCCCCAGTAGCCAGTAGTGAGAAAGAGGTACAGATCAGAAACCTGATTACACATCAAAGAGACAGAGTATTCAGGTACAGATACAGATCATAAACCTGATTACACATCAGAGTGTCCCAGTGTTTAGGTACAGATACAGATCAGAACCTGATTACACATCAGAGAGCCCAAGTATTCAGGTACAGATACAGATCAGAACCTGGTTACACATCAGAGAGCCCGAGTATTCAGGTACAGATACAGATCAGAACCTGGTTACACATCAGAGAGCCCGAGTATTCAGGTACAGATACAGATCAGAACCTGATTACACATCAGAGAGCCCCAGTATTCAGGTACAGATACAGATCAGAACCCTGATTACATATCAGAGTGCCCCAGTATTCAGGTACAGATCATAAACCTGATTACATATAAGAGAGCCCGAATATTCAGGTACAGATACAGATCATAAACCTGATTACATATCAGAGTGCCCCAGTGTTTAGGTACAGATACAGATCATAAACCTGATTACATATCAGAAAGCCCCAGTATTCAGGTACAGATATAGATCAGAAACCTGATTACATATCAAAGAGCCCGAGTATTCAGGTACAGATACAGATCATAAACCTGATTACATATCAGAGTGATACAGATCAGAAACCTGATTACATATCAGAGAGCCCCAGTATTCAGGTACAGATACAGATCAGAAACCTGATTACATACCAGAGTGCCCCAGTATTCAGGTACAGATACAGATCAGAAACCTGATTACATACCAGAGTGCCCCAGTATTCAGGTACAGATACAGATCATAAACCTGATTACATATCAGAGTGCCCCAGTATTCAAATACAGCTACAGATCATAAACCTGATTACATATCAGAGTGCCCCAGTATTCAAATACAGATACAGATCATAAACCCGATTACATATCAGAGTGCCTCAGTATTCAGGTACAGATACAGATCATAAACCTGATTATATATCAGAGTTCCCCCAAAGTGCTATCCAAAGACAAACCCCTGAAAGTGCCTTCTCTTTACAGTTAGCTGTAAGTTCTTAGCTACAGGTTTGTTTTAAAATCTAATCTTCTGCCTTAAATCACAAATCCCAGCATATTTCCCAAGACACCTGGAACTAGACTATTAAATTATTTGCAATAACTACATGACTTAAATATTTTATGCTACGTTATAAAAATATATATTATGATAGTCTGCAATGACACAGAACTGGAAGTCAAGTCAAATGCATAGTTATACCAGTGAAGTAATAGATGCAGTGTGTCATTTCATTATTATTGAAGTTATTATCCGTAGGATCATAATTATGCTGTTCATTGTTCTGTAGCTGATACATCCTCTGTAATAAAATGACCTAATAAAATTTAACCTAGAACTACGGCGTAATGTATTAATACTGTCTGGATGTTTCAGTGCTGCCTGTTGCAGAAGAGAAAAGTCTGCTGCCTTTCAGAAAAAAAAAATCTTTTCAACTCTGAAATAGTACCGCACTTTTGTTATAGCGGCTTGACAGAGAACATGGTCTATAATAGGCTCTTCCAAAAGGAAAACTCCTGCTGTAGACTAGCTGCTGACATATTCCCGCAGATACAGGTATTATTTCAGAGTAAAAATTACATTGACTTCAATGAGGCTGAACTTTTATCCATCTTGTTCTTTGTTGCCCTGAAATCTGAAAGGGTGACATGTCTCTATTGTTCTTACAAATCCCTTAAGTGTCCCTTTTCTAAAATAGCACCATCTGGTTTAATCGCCGCTAGGGCTTTTGGACCTACTATTTGAGACAGTATTTTTGTACCTGTATTCTCCAGCTGCACATACTCCAGAGCTTACTGTGTCATCAGAACTGAACTGCTGAAAATAGTGCTGTTTGCTACAGAACAGAAGGACCTCAGCCCCCTGGATTGTTTGTCAAATGCAAAAATAACTCTTTGTTTTCTTTACATTGTGCAACAGACACACATGGTTGTGTTAGAGTAGGAGCAAAAAAATTCATTGAATAAAGTTGTAAAGAGCACTCAATATTAAAAAAAAAAAAAAAAAAAGCCCCTGACAATGAACAGATTAATTAGTTGTTTGCATAAAAAGCTTTTTTTTCCCTCTCTAGGAGAACAGGAACAAGGTAAGTTATGGCACCCCCAACATCTCTAGTACATGGCATTTTCTTATTGGTGTTGCACATCATATACTTGCTATATGCACAGTACCATCTGCATGAATGAGTCTGTTCTGTAGGAAGTAAGAGCTCATTTATACAAGCTTCGCCCTCTGTAGAGCAATCTGCTGTGGATTGGTTTTCAGAGGGCATTTGAAAAGCAGTGAATAAACGTTGTTAGCTCCTTACCTCCTGTTTTAACCCCTTCAAACCTGAACCACAGGGCTGCAACCACTTGCATTGTAAGCTGCTGCAGGCAATGGTGTATTTAGGTTTTGTGCTGCCCTAGGAAACACAAAAATTGTCTGCTCCCCATGGACACCGACCAACACCCCCTTCCCCATCCGGGGAGAGTGCCTGACATTGAGAAACAACACCCCTGCCCCCCACTCGGAGACCCTTCCACTATCCATTACTCCCCCACATCCCCACCCCTGGCGATACAGAGAAAGACACTCATCTTCAAAGCTCCGGACATCCCCGGGAATGAGAGTTAGGCTCTACAAACACCATCAAGCAGTCTGCAGCCTCTCTTGGACCTTACCTGGTTTCCATGGCACGTGTGTCCCTTCTTTCATCCCTTCTTCTGGGGGGAGGTGCTGCTTCCTGAAAAATGCCACGCTAGGCAAGTGCCTTGTTTGCCTTGTTTGCCTTGTGGTAAATACATCCCTGGCTGCAGGGGCAGTTGTGGCCCAGCCCCATTCAGTTGAATGGGCCATATTTGGCAGGTGATACTGCCTGCAAAGCATGATGGAAGGGGGATAATTTTTGCTGTGCCACAGTGCAAAGTGCTGTAGCATCTATACACCTCTGTCTGCTGCCTTTGCAGCTTAAGGGGGGCTGTTGGGGGATGGTAAAAAATGTGTATTTTTATTCTCTTCCTCTCCAATACATACAGAGTTGTGCCTATTTTTCTGTAACTCAGGTCTGCATGGGCCTTACAGGAATGCTACATCTTTGGAACTGTCTGCATTACAGCAATTCTGGAGCCCAAACGCAGTAAAGGTTTTAATGTCCAGTGGGTTATTGTTTCTCTGAAATTGTAATGTTTGGCATTTGGGGAAACATTCCCTTGCTTCCTATCATGACCCCAAAACACCAGGTGTCACTGATACAGGAAGTAAAAGGAAATCTCACCAGTGGAGGCATGGACAGAAATGAAAACCAAGTTCCACGCCTTGTCCAGTCTACTATAAAAAATGCACTTTTATTGCCGTTTGTGGCTCTGTTGGAGAAATTGCCCCTCACAGGGAAGTGAGGGGCAGTCTCTTCATTGGGGTTTACGGATAGGAGTAAAAATAGGAAATCAGATAGTAAATATGAGTAATAACATGACCCAAAACCACCTAGGGATAAACAGAAAACAATGGCCCTTAATAGACTAGTAACAGTGGTTAAGTGCAGGATAAGGTGTCCATAGTTCATACAGGGGTGTAAGTGAATCACAGCACACTTCAAAGAACGTGACCCCGGGCAGTCTTGCTGCAATGGCCTCTCACCTCCACTCTACGACCCTACAGGGCCATAAAGCGTAATGTAGATCACCACGGAATCCTCCAATTCAGGGACTCTTTAGATAAATTGGCATCACATAAACAGGGACAGAATTCCTCCAGGCCAGCAGGTGAATAGAAGAGACTCTCCTCCGATGTCACAACCGCTCATATGCTCATAAATGAGGAGATAAACACAATCCTCATAGTGTATTACCGCTTTATTTGAGTATAGGCAACAAACAAAGAAAGAAGGTAACACACTTACATAACGGCTTGTATGGAGATGCAATGCTGGGTGTACAGCAGGATCAAAAAGGTGCACCAAGATGGCGTCACGCCGGAAGTGCGTCACCACGCTATTGCCGTCGACGCGTTGCGTCATGTACCTCGTGACTTCATCAGGACAACGTGATTGGCCGGCGGCACTTCCTTATAAAGGCCAGGAACCGCACCCATCAAGACCACAATGGGCGGTGCGATCGCGGCCATATTTAAATAGTCCAGCATGCCAAAAAAGACCCAGGCAGCCATATAAATGTAGTCTAATAAGGACAGACCTTCTCCCATTAGGTCTAACAATCCCAGTGAAGTAATACACTATAAAGAAAAAAAAAAAAAAAAAACAACACACATCCATGTCTCTCCATAATCAACACATAGAGAGACTAATATATAAAAAAATATATAAACAATGTATATAAATGTAGAAAAAACACATAATTTAATGAAAATCAGAAAAAAATATATATAAAAAAACGAGCATAACCATGTAAGGCCCTATACAAAATACACTAAAAAAATACACTAAAAAAATACACGAATAAAAAATATATATATATATATAAAAATATATATATATTAAATAAAAAATGATGAAAAAACGCTCCTTTGTAATCCTGCATGAACTCTTTACATCAAGTGCTAAAACACACATTATATCCACATAGAAGAGGTTATCGATCACTGATAAAACAGTTCAAGTCGAACTCAATATTGAGTCCCATCGGGGCAAATGTATCCATGAGAAAAATATATTTTGATTCTATCTGACTTAAAGATCTCACTTTGTGGGACCCTCTCCAATGTTTCTTGTATTTCTCGACTCCCCAAAATTTAAGACCAGAAGGGTCTTGATTATGGTATAGCCGAAAATGATTGGATAGACAGTGTTTCGGGAAGCCCTTTTTTATCTTCTGGACATGCTCTCTCAACCGGACCCATAAAGGTCTTTTAGTCCTTCCCACATATTGCAAGCCACATCCGCATTGGAGAACATACACGACCCCCTCCGTTCTACACGATATAAAGTCCTTAACTTGAAAAGACCTACCATTACTAGTAGCTGAAAAGGAACTCAATCTAGTGTTCGAACCCCTGGTGGCTCTACAGGCATAACAGGTCTTACACGGGAAAAACCCTTTAGAATCAAGAAACGTAGCCATAGGATTTTTAATAGGGGGGTTCAATACACTACGAACCAGTTTGGACCTAAGGGAAGGAGCCTTCCTGTATATGAATTTAGGTGTAGCCGGTAACAATTTTGAAAAAATGGGGTCGGTTATTAGAATGGGCCAATAACGTCTGAATACACTTTCTATCTGTTTATAATTACTGGTAAAATCCAGAATAATCGCCGTGTGATCCCTCAAATCTTCTGTCTTGGGTTTATCAACAAGAAAATTACTCCTCATCGTTGTTCCCACTTCTATGATCTTATTTTTAATCATTTCTCTAGAATAACCTTTGCTACAGAATCTCTCTTCCATAATGTTAGCCTGCTCATAATATTCCTTGATATCTGTGCAATTCCTTCTAAGTCTGACCAGCTGTCCTTTTGGGATATTCATCAGCCAAGGAGGGAAATGGCAACTATCTAATGGAATGTTTGTTATGTAAGTGTGTTACCTTCTTTCTTTGTTTGTTGCCTATACTCAAATAAAGCGGTAATACACTATGAGGATTGTGTTTATCTCCTCATTTATGAGCATATGAGCGGTTGTGACATCGGAGGAGAGTCTCTTCTATTCACCTGCTGGCCTGGAGGAATTCTGTCCCTGTTTATGTGATGCCAATTTATCTAAAGAGTCCCTGAATTGGAGGATTCCGTGGTGATCTACATTACGCTTTATGGCCCTGTAGGGTCGTAGAGTGGAGGTGAGAGGCCATTGCAGCAAGACTGCCCGGGGTCACGTTCTTTGAAGTGTGCTGTGATTCACTTACACCCCTGTATGAACTATGGACACCTTATCCTGCACTTAACCACTGTTACTAGTCTATTAAGGGCCATTGTTTTCTGTTTATCCCTAGGTGGTTTTGGGTCATGTTATTACTCATATTTACTATCTGGTTATATACTGTATTTAGGCTTTAGTCTTTTAGCGCTGCATCAACTTTACATTCTATTCATATTGCCCTTGTTTGGTATGGGACAGATGCTGGCTGCTTTTTAGTTAGTTTTTTACTCACCACTTACCATAAGAGCGCAGGAGGATTTTTTTTTTATGTGATTTAAAAATAGGAAATCGTTTCTGACTCTTTACTATAAAACAAAAGAAAACAAATATAAAATATAAAATATTTTTTTAAATATATTCTTCAGATTTTTTTTAACATATAAAAAAGTCATTTTAACATACATTTTTAAATATATTTGTAAATGCACTCCAAAAATGTAGATTTGTATTTTTAAAGACATACAGTATATTTGAAATGTATTTTTAAAAATATTTTTCATATATTTTGTAATAAAAACGCATTTCAACATGCAGTATATATATATATATATATATATATATATATATATATTGAATATGGTAAAAATTGTAGCATTTCAAATATATGGCAATATATTTGGGAAGAATATTTTTAAAATATAATCCAAATATATTTTTCTGCCATGTGGGCAGAAAGGCAACCAACCCGTCCTGCTCTTCTCTGGCCACCACTCCTGTTGTGGGGACACTTTCTGGTGCCAATGGCATGACAAACAAATTCAGCCAGAGCTACACTTTAATCAAAAATTATTTCTTCAGTTGCTGTTAGTGAAAACGATTGCATCATCACATATGTACAAATTTGTGAAAAAAAATATCAATGCTTAAAGAACTACGTTATCTATGCTTAGTCAAGCATAACATGGATAATTATTACTGTTCCGTTGTTTCTGTTAGTTGCTGTTCTGTAATCTAACAAAAAATATTAGGAAATGGGTTTCATACAGCTAAAACATTTAAATGCTGCCATGAAAAAGATGACTACATGAGACAGGTTGCTATTGGAGTTTCAGTTAAAGCAGAACTGCAGTTAAAAAATTAATAGCCTGTTAAAGCACAAAATAATAAAAGAAGTGATACTAATCTTTAATGTAGTGTTGTCCCTGCAGTACTTCTTTTTCATCCCTAGATGGCATCAGTATTATGGGTCGAATAGCTACAGCATCATTCACCCCACTTTCTCTGAGTTGTTAGGAGCCCATCCCTAGCCTGTGACTGGACAGTCAAGAAGAAGCTGCAGCACAGTGATTAGCCCATCTCTCTGTCACTGTGTTTTCTCATCCTATCAGCATTCTTCTTGTTAGCACACTAGATTATTGTGCTGATTCTCCCTCTCTCACCCTGAGCTCTGCAGTTTATTCAGGCACCTACTCTGTTTGCATTTAAAAACACACATGTAATAATGTATTCATTCATATAGAACTGCATTAATCTGTGTCTTTTTTTTAGCTTTATAAAGTCATTAGAGCTATGCTTTATTAAATAAATAAATAATAATTAAAAAAAAAAAAAAAAAAAAAAATATATATATATATATATATATGTATATACATACATACATACATACACACATACATACACACACACATATATGATGGTGTGATTCTAATAAAAAAAAAAAAAAAATATATATATATATATATACACACACACACATATATTAGATGGTGTGATTCTAATAAAAAATATTTCATGCCGTGCTTTTCAGAGCACATAATAATTTATTTTACAAAACGATTTATCTACATTTTTGTCATGGGAATTGCCCATAATTTAGTTTAGTTTGTTGAAATTTGTCACCTGGCATTTTTACCCCACCACCCAAACAGTGCTGACAATAGCCTAACAGTACAGCTATCTATCATATTTGTTTGGCTCCCAGCAGTAATGTATGTCAAATGTTTCTTTATAATGAATGATGCAAAATGAGGGCCCCTGAGTGGTAACACTGACTTCCAACACAACACATCCATTTAGAAAACAAGAGCACTGCACCCCAGAGAGACGGGTTTTCTAAATGACTTAGTAATTCCCACTGCATGTAAAAACCTAATGCCAAGCGCTACTTGGGGAAAATGGATAGGGGCTTTGTTATTTGTTTTTGCTCATTAGAACTGTAAGATCATTAAGGAAATGTTTACATCCTGCCCACGTCACATGCTTTCAACAGGCAAGACTGTACTTTGAATGTGTGATATAGAAACACATCAGATGTGCATGCATATGTATTACACTTACATAATTAGGCTAATATATGCAATGACAACATGATTTTTAAGAATTATACAGAACACACCTGAAAGTAGCTAAACTTTGGCATAGCTGTGGGGTTTGCGCAGTCAAATGATCCTGAGAGATGGAATGAGAGTAGGATTGCAATAAGTGGGCTCCTGAAGATGACCCAGACTGAGCACCACACCGGGGTTTTTGTATGCAGTAAACAACATAATTTTGGTATTAAAAAAAAGAAAGAGAGAGAAAAGGTAATTACCTTTTATACATTAAATATATAGACCATGTACAGTACTTAAAAGTGTTGTTCACCTTTTAAAAATAATAGTAAATGTACCTGCATTGATAAAATTAAAAACATGCATTTATTAATTTTTAGCATTAAGTACTGCAGAGCATTGCAACTGTGGTTACTGTGTTGCAGGTACAATGCACAGGCCCCTGCATTGTTTATATCCTTACCCCAGGTCCGTGTGGAGGTATAGACCTACTGTTCTGGAGCTGGAGGAAGTAAACCTTGGACTACAAGAGCAGTGATGTGTAGTGATCTCACCACACTTTTGCTCCATTGGGATTTAGAAATCCCTCTCCCCCAGTGGAAGATGGGACTTGTAGTCTTTCCATTCGCAAATCCATGTGACTGTACCCTGTGGATGGAGGATGACATGTCTCTGTGGGTGGAGAAGAATTCAATGTACTATATAAAATGACAATATCTTACACCAATGTTTAGGGCCTTGTGTGCCTATGTTCACAAAAAGATCACATGTACAACATAAAGGCAAGGGTGAGGGCATGAGGTAGAGAAAGCATGAAAGAAGAGAAGAACAGAAAAATTGTGGTTTAAATAGAGAGAGGATAATGAAGGAGGAGGCATAAAGGAGAAATGGGGTCAGAGAGTGGGGTATAGGGGAACTCTTTTCCACCATAGTTAGACCAGGGGAACATTGATTTGGCATTATAATCATCAGTCATGGAAATTTCCAATTCCAAGTGGCCCAAATCTGAGTGTATGAGTTTATCATTTTCCTGAGCTAGGTGGAGTTCCATGTGGGAGATAAAGTCTAATTCTGTGATCCATTCTGAAAAGGTGGGTTTTTGAGGTAAGAGCCAATGGCATGGGATCATGGTATGTGCAGAAATAAGGACATGCCAGAGGATATCCCACTTGGTATGTTCAATGGAGCCTGTTAATACGTAGAGAAGAACCATATAAGGAAGGTTCGTGACAGTGGAACCTGTAGTCTTGGTGTAGAGTTCCAGGATTGTGTTCCAGAATTTTTTAATGGGGTACAAGCCCACCAAATGTGAACATAGTGCTTGGCTGTGACATCTACAACATTGGTCTGAAATGAAGGAATAGATAGCTTGAAATACTGATGAATGTCTCATTACCAGAATTTACATGTACAAGCACATATTTTCAGATAACATGTCACTGCTTGAGTCCCCACTTCTTTATAAGGTTTTGATGAAGGGGACAATAATTGGCTCCTAAGAGAGTTTTAGTACCCTTATGTTTAGCTTATGTTTGGAATAAAACTTCATTTTTGGACGCATTTTAGTAATTTTTGGTGTGGAACTTCAGTTTCCTAGATCCACATATAGTCCTCACTACCAAAGGTGATTGTGGTAATCCCTCGGTGTTTGGAAGCTGCTTACCAAACATCTACATGCCCCAGAGAAACACCATACATTTAATATTTACAAAAGCATTTGAGAAACAAATTCTTACAAATCGTTACCTTAGGGTTAATGCACCATTAGTCGACTACTTCAAGCATTTTACACCTATGGACAGATATTGCAGAGGTGTAGGTCTACTGCAGCAAAGGGTTTGTTTGACCTCTCCAGAGATCTGAAAGAAAAGAGAAAACTGAAAATAAATTTGGGATTTCAGCTGGCCTTAGACGTTACATGATTGTACAATCTCCTTTAGAGCTAACAATACCTATGTGATGCAAGATGACTGGATACAGATTGATACTTTATTATTAATATTATACAGGATTTATATAGCGCCAACAGTTTGCTCAGCGCTTTACAATATAACAGGAGACAATACAGCAACGATACAGTTCAATACAAGAGGGTTAGGAGGGCCTTGCTCCTTGGCGCTTACAGTCTAAGAGGGAGGGACTGGTGGTACAAAAGGTAATAAAGGTGGGGGACGAACTGATGGGAGAAATAGAAGATTCAGTTATTAGCTAAAGGCAGGATAGGCTTCCCTGAAGAGATAGGTTTTCAGAGATTGCCTAAAAGTGAACAAGGTAGGCAATAGTCAGATAGATTTGGGTAGAGAGTTCCAGGGGATGGGGGAGGCTCTGCTGCACCTAAAGGCGCTTCTTTTCTTTCTCATCACACAGAGTTCTGCTACAATACTTCATGAAGCTTGCCCAAAGTGCCCCATGGACCTTTCTGTTTGAATCTATTGGACTTTATGGACTTTTTATAATCAGTTTGGTCAACTGGTGGTAGTGTTTGCGCTGATTATCTTTTCTTTTTTCTTGTTTGCGATTCTGCAGTAGCCCAATTTTGCACCCGTGATCTGCTGATCACGGGTGCAATGCTCTTCAGGTTCCTTACAAAAAAATAACAAATGCACTTTTTTTTTCCTGCAAAAATGTGCATGTATAATTTTTTTGTAAAGGTGAACTTATCCTTTTTTCCTGCATTGATTGTTAGTGGCACTGCTATTTAAAACATTGTTGGTCAATGGTGGTCTTAATTAACTACTTCTAGCTGCATTAGTGGCCAGTGGCAGTGTTTTTTAACCCTTCACAATGCAGCATGAAGAGGTTAATTAACATTGGCACTGACCACTACTGCAGCATAAAGGGGTAAATCAACTAACACTGGTCACTAATACATTAGTGGCCAGTGGCAGTATTATTTAACTCCTTCAACCTGCATTAGTGGCTAGTGGCAGTGCTAATTTACCCCTTCAGAATGAAGGGGTTAATAAATACTACCACTGGCCACTAATGACACACAAAGGAGTTAATTAACACTGCCACTGGCAAGTTAGTGACAAGTGACAGTTAATTAACTCTTCGTGCTGCATTAATGACCAATGAAATTGTTATTTCACACTTTCGTTCTCCCCCAATTCCCAGTCATGAACCCCCCCACATCTTCCAAGGAGTTAATCAGCTCACTGCATGATAAGCATTAATGATTGCATTGATGCTTATTCTCAGCCTGCTGCCCTGTTTTTTTTAAATTTTTTTTAATGTACCTACCTTACTTACAACCAGGTCCCATAGCACCGCTCTGTCTCCTGGCTGTCAAATGCTGTCAGAGGCCAGTACTAAAGGATATCTGTCAAGCTGAGATCACTCCGCCTTACAGGAGTGTGAACTCTTTAGTTGGGTGCAGTATTGCAGACAGTGCTCCAGCACTCAGGTTGACGATCGCGACGTCAGACCCCCAGCCCTTCTCACCAACTCGTGACTGAAGTACTAGCCAATCTAAAACCGCGCTGTCACGTGCGTAACAATGCCACGCTTAGCTGCACCCTGCACAAAGATTTTCCAGCTAATGGACCACAATCTATGTACCTGCAGCCTGAGAGCGATTGTTACTGGGTCAGGTTAATTACGCAATTAACCCTTCACACTGCCACCACCACCTTTTTGTAGAGAAAAGGAGGAAACTCGCCAATATTAGCAATAACACTATGATGTTTGAATAATCGTCTGTATACCACTGTCACCGTAGGCAGAGGTATATAGAGGTTTAAAAACACACAGTAGCACTCTTCAGAGACAGGGATTCTTAGTTTGCATTAAAGAGCTTTAGAAACAGTTCAACACTTTTCAGGAAATAAGATTTATTACTAAAAAGGTCAAAATGGTACAATAAACGTATTTACAGAAAAGATGTAGCCAATACAATATATATAAATACAGAAAGCAATAACACAGCAAAGAGATAACAGAAAGAAGTTTAGAGAGGTAGAGTACTTGCCAAAAGTCCTGGGTTAAGCAGATCAAGTTTCAGAGAAAAAGGGTACTGTCTCCCAAGTTGGTTCCGATGTTAAAAGGGATAATTCTTCAACTTAACTCTCCAAACCTGACAGCATTTTTCTAGGAACTCAGCAGGGTGTCTCCTTGCAGGAGAGAACCAATCGCCTCATTTGGGGAGGCTAGAACCAAAATCCCTCCCAAGTTATACCAGGGTCAATAACCTTTCCTAGGTACATGTAACATTCTATCCATGGGTAGGATAATCTGCAGAATGATATTCCGAACATCCAGACATCAAATATGGCATAGTTCACTATTCCAGCTAGAACTTTATGGCTTTCTGCTCTCCTGTATACGTAATCCAGGGGTGTAAGATATCAGACGACTCGCATTAAGCTGAGCTATCCAAATATGTGTTTTATTTTTATGTAATTATTTCCTACCTTAAGATATGAAATTATAGGGAAAAGAGGGTTTTAAATGTGAGGCCTGTTTTAAGTCTACCTAGGAATGCGTTTGAAGCCCAGTGAAGGACTGGTTTATGGCTTTACGATTATCTCAGATTGATAAGCTAACAGACACCCGGGCACCAGCTAATTTGGGATTTATAACCATGAAGCTGTCCCACTGTGCCTGATTGCCTATGCACTTCTGAACCCAGCACACAGGGACCACGTGTCACTCAACAGAGAGGGAGGGGGGAACCTGATTTGGAGTAGAAATGATACAAGATGGAGGGCCTTTGGCAAAATGGAGGTTTGCATCCATCTCTGTACGTACAATTGCTACACTCAGTACGCCACTGCCACTCTTAAAGGATCTCTGTTGCTGTCTGGGTTCTCTGGCAATGGAAATCACTCCACTCCACCTGTACCCCTGCCTTCCCATTGAACTGCTGAGCCTAGGACTTGTGCCCTTTCTGACCCCCTCCCCCCTTTGTTCCAGCTCTGGTTTTGTTTATTTAATTCATTTCATTCAAACAGATAGCAAATTATATGGCTATTATGGGGATTGTGAAAACAATAACTTGTGTAAGCAGTGAAATAAATAAAAGAACAACACCATACAATGTCAACAGGGAGATTTTCTGTTCATTTTAATAGCTACTACCAATATTCTCAAACGCATGTGTCATGATTCCCATAATATAAATAGCGCCTGTTCCCATCTCTGTGCTGCAGTACATTTTGAAAAATACAGTTGTGCTCAAAAGTCTGCATACTCTGGAATGTTTGGCCTTGGTACAGACACACAAGGTGACACACACAAGTTAAAATAGCAATTATATTTTAACTTCCCACATCTGTTGCTTTTTAAATTGCAGTTAGTGTCTGTGAATAAATAGTCAATGAGTTAGCTCTCACATGGATACACTGAGCAGGCTAGATACTGAGCCATAGGGAGCAGAAAAGAACTGTCAAAAGACCTGCCGAACAAGGTAATGAAACTTTATAAAGATGGAAGCGGATATAAACAGATATCCAAAGCCTTGAATATTCCAGTCAATACTGTTCAGTCACTTATTAAAAAGTGGAAACTTTGGGGATTTCTCTCCAATGTCAGGTAGACCAAGAAAGATTGCAGCCACAACTGACTGAAGAATTGTTCAGAATACAAAGAAAAACCCACAGGTATCCTCATGAAAAATATAGGCTGCTCTGGAAAAAGGTTGTTTCAAGGGCACAATATGATGATATTTGAACAAAAATGAATGGAATGGTCAAGTTGCCAGAAAGAAGCCTTTACTTCGCCAATGCCACAAAAAAGCCTGGTTACAATATGCCTGACAATACCTTGACATGTCTCACAGCTTCTGGCACACTGTAATCTGGAGTGACGAGACCAAAATAGAGCTTTATGGTCACAACCATAAGTGCTATGTTTGGAGAGGGGTCAACAGTGAATAACAAGACTACTAACCCCACTGTGAAGCATGGTGATGACTCACCGATGTTTTGTGGGGGTGAGCTCTAAAGACATGGGAAATCTTGTGAAAATTGAGGCAAGATGAATGCAGCATGTTATCAGAAAATACTGACAGACAATTTGCATTTGTCTGCATGAAAGCTACACATGGGACTCTCTTGGACTTTTTAGCACGACGATGACCCTAAGCACATGGCCAAGTTAGCCCTCCACTGGATACAGCAGAAAAGGTTCTGCAGTAGCCATCAGTCTCCTGACCTTAATATCATCGAGCCACTTTGGGGAGATCTCAAATATGCAATTCATGGAAGATGACCAAAGACCGTGCATGGCCTAGAGGCACTTTGACAAGACGAATGAGTAATTATGCCACCTGTAAAAATCTGGGGCTTCATTGACAACTATTACAAAAGACTGCACGCTGCCATTGATGCTAAAGGGGGCAATACACAATATTAAGAACGAATGGTATGCAGACTTTTGAATAGGGGTCATTTTATTTGTTTACTTGTTGCCAGGTTTTATGATTGTGCCATTCTGTTATCACCTACAGTTGAATATGAGTTCCAGAAGAAATTAAAGTAATGTGTTTTGCCTGCTCACTCATGTTTTCTTAAAAAATGGTACATATTAAATATTACAAATTCTCCAAGGGTATGCAAACTTTTGAGCACAACTGTACATTTATTCTGTGTTTTAGTGCATTGGAAAGCCCGTAGAAGTCAACTTCTATTAAATCTATTAAAACGCATGTAAGCACAAGCATTTTGATACGTCGGCAACAGATACTAACGATCATTTATTGTTAACCCTATCCTTTGCATATACTAATGTGCAAAATGAGCATCAGTAATGAGCATCAGTAATGCATGTTGACGTATGACAAAGCAACTGTTTAACCAGTTCCATGCCACCCTATTGCATAAATACAGCTACAGAGCAGCACTGGTGCACAAAATATATATATATATGATTTTGCAGTCCGGGTAGGGGCGCGCACGCGCCCTACCCATGCCACCATTTGCGGCCTCGGCTGTCATTCACCGGGTCCCAGCCGCTGATTACTCGGTGATCGACAAGTATCTCCGACGGGGGGGAGACCTGTATGTAAACAATATACAGTTGTGGCCAAAATTATTCAACCCCCACTGAAATTGAGTGTTTTGGCCAGTTTGACATTGCTTTTGATCATTCAGTCATCTTGCTTACATTTACATTAAAGAGGCACTTGTAGGTCAGACAAATATAACATAACAGTTATAATGAAATAACCACAAATGTCTTTTCTGTGCTCACAGCATTATCAGTTTTATTCAACCCCCAAGTGACATTCAATCTTAGTACTTAGTACAGCATCCTTTTACAGTTATAACAGCTTTTAAACGTGAAGCATAGCTTGACACAAGTGTCTTGCAGCGATCTACGGGTATCTTCGCCCATTCTTCATGGGCAAAGGCCTCCAGTTCAGTCACATTCTTAGGCTTGCGCACTGCAACTGCTTTCTTTAAGTCCCACCAGAGGTTCTCAATCGGATTTAAGTCTGGTGACTGCGATGGCCACTCCAAAATGTTCCAGCCTTTCCTCTGCAACCATGCTCTAGTGGACTTGGAGGTATGCTTGGGATCATTGTCCTGTTGAAAGGTCCAACGTCTCCCAAGCCTCAGGTGTGTGACGGACTGCATCACGTTTCCATCCAATATCTCCTGGTACTGAAGAGAATTCATGGTACCTTGCACACGCTGAAGCTTCCCTGTACCTGCAGAAGCAAAACAGCCCCAAAGCATGATTGACCCTCCACCATGCTTCACAGTAGGCAAGGTGTTCTTTTCATCATAGGCCTTGTTCTTCCTCCTCCAAACATAGCGTTGATCCATGGGCCCAAACAGTTCTAATTTTGTTTCATCAGTCCACAGAACACTATCCCACAACTTTTGTGGTTTGTCCACATGGCTTTTGGCATACTGCAGTCGACTCTTCTTATTCTTTGGAGACAGCAAGGGGGTACGCCTGGGAGTTCTGGCACGGAGGCCTTCATTACGCAGTGTGCGTCTTATTGTCTGGGCTGAAACTTCTGTACCCACATCTGACAAATCTTTTCTCAGTTCCTCAGCAGTCACACGGGGACTTCTCTCCACTCTACGCTTCAGGTAGCGCACAGCAGTCGAAGTCAGCATCTTCTTTCTGCCACGACCAGGTAGCGTTTCAACAGTGCCCTTTGCCTTGAATTTGCGAATGATGCTTCCTAAGGTGTCTCTTGGTATGTTTAACATCTTTGCAATCTTCTTATAGCCATTGCCCTTCCTGTGAAGAGAAATCACCTCTTCTCTTGTCTTCCTGGACCATTCTCTTGCCTTCACCATGTTTGTAACCACACCAGTAAATGTCTAGAAGGAGCTGAGTATCACAGTCATTTTAAAGCTGCCTAATTGGTGCTTATTATGCTTGATTGCTGCTCGGTGACATCCACAGGTGTTTTCAATACCTGATGGAAAGCACCTGTATGAACCTCTGTTCTTCAGAGTGGTAGTCTTTAAGGGGTTGAATAATTGTGGCAATGAAGAAACCACATAAGAACCATTTACTACTGTATTACATAAACAATTGATGTCATTTTAGTTGCATTTGGGTAGTTACAACGTCCTTGTAGGATTTGATTCTGAATACAATTCCAAATGTACACTATAGTCCCTAAACCCCTTTACAGCATTGGGGGTTGAATAATTTTGGCCACAACTGTAAATCTCTACCTTGTCAGCTCCTCCACCTGAACACTGCTTTGTATGGCTCTGTATAGCAGACCCATACAAAGCAGTGTGCTTACACACAGCCCCTCGTAGTGAAACAGCACACAGTTAATCCTTTGATCGCCCCAGATGTTAACTCCATCATGCCCAGTGCAGTGGGATTTTATTTAGCAAAGGCATGTAGGAGAATACTTTTGGCCTAAATTTATGACAAAATGTGATTTTTAAAATTCTTTACTAGGAAAAAGTAAAAAATATTTTATTTATAGCACAAAAAATAAAAAACGCACAGGCGATAAAATACCACTGAAATAAAGCTCTATTTGTAGGGAAAAAAAGGACATAAGTTTCATTTGGGTGCAGCATTGCATGACCGTGCAATTGTCAGTTAAAGTAACATAGCGTGTATCGCAAAAAATGACCTGGTCAGGAAGGGGGGTAAATCCTCTGGAGGGCAAGTGGTTAATTCTACAAAAAACGAAAAAAAATACAACTCTACTTCATAAATAGATCTAAATGGGCCCTTTAAGTGCATTGGTGTAGTGGTGCATTCTGTATTACCTGTGGACTTGCGTAAGTGTTTCTCATTAGCGTTTATTTACTCATCCATGCCATTTGCTGATAAAAAAATGCAGAACAGTAATTTCAGTAAAGCTCTTTCTTACAGGAAGCATAATGTGATTCATTATTCCAATAATAGCATGTGTTATACTTCTTGTTGCCTCAACTGACTTTCTTCTAATAGGCACTGTTCAATCAAAATTGTGTTTTTGTATTTATGATTTGGTTAAGAACATTACAGCTATTTCCTCACAAACAGATTTATGGAAAACATTTATGCATACAAAAGTATTCAAGGTAGATTAAAGTCTCAAGAAGATACAATGCAAGGCCTCCATACCATAAACATATTCCATGTACATACTAAATATTTAAATAGTGATTGATTGACTTTCTTTCCTGACTATAAACACCCCCCCCCCCTTTAATCCAGCCAGAAATCCAATATACACATATTGTACCTTAACCAGTGTTCTTAGCCCTGTGCAGTACATCTCTGTGGATTACAGAGCACCTCTTCTTATGTTATGGTGATGAGGTGGCGGTGTTGTGTAGTTCTGCCACACTTTCTGTTCTAGGGTAACAACGCTGCTTCTGCATATAAACCATAAAAGCTTTCAATGTGCCACAGCCAAATTTAGCATATAGAACCAAGAAAACCTCTAAAAATATTTTAGAAAGTATAAAACAGACTTTATAGGCCTCACAGGGACCAAACATAAATTGTAATAAAAATTGTATGTATTTTATTCAAACATTATAATAAAATTGGGCACATATCAGACATATATGCCTGAACTAAAAAGTACATATGGGGATACCCCCATAACAGTTATAACCTCATCATATATATATAATTGGCATAAATATCTATAACATGTTCATATTTTATCCATCTTCAATGGTTAACGCATTTCGCATTTAGCTTCTTCAGGACCATATATTTGAGGAGACAGAAAACTAGTACTGTAGAAAACATGCAACAAGCTGCTCCGGCATAGATACAATACAGTCAGTGACAGTTGTCAGCCTAGGAAGGGAAGACACTGGCAGGTTCACAGGTTCACATAAAGGGAAAAAAGACTGAAAAATTTAAATTCACACAGCTCCCGCACCACCACCATTTCTTGGCTTTAGATAGACACCCCTAGATGATGCAGAGAACAGTATGGATGTTAGTGTAGCTCTCTGTGTCAATACAATGTGAATGCAGGGCACTATGCTCAGGTTATGGGAAGACAGAGGACATTGGGGGGCACTCTCCATCCTTCACCAAAATTCTTTGTGGATGATGAGGACAGAGGGGAGCTCTCTCCATCCTTCATCCCAATTCTTCTCTGTGGATAGATGAGGACATTGGGGGGCATGCTCCATCCTTCATTCCAATTCTCCTCTGTGGACAGATGAGGACATTGGGGGGCACTCTCCATCCTTCATCCCAATTCTCCTCTGTGGACAGATGAGGACATTGGGGGGCACTCTCCATCCTTCATCCCAAATCTTCCTTGTTGACAGATGAGGACATTGGGGGGCACTCTCCATCCTTCATCCCAATTCTCCTCTGTGGATGATGAGGACATAGGGGAGCGCTCTCCATCCTTCATCCCAATTCTTGTCTGTGGACAGATGAGGACATTGGGGGGCACTCTCCATCCTTCATCCCAATTCTCCTCTGTGGACAATGAAGACAGAGGGGAGCACTCGCCATACTTCATCCCAATTCTCCTCTGTGGACGATGAGGACACATCATGACTGAGATTTATAGCATTCAGGATTTGTATGATGTTAGACAAGGTGAAGAGATATATGGAGAGGATGATCAATACATGGATAAATCAATCTATTCTATCATAGAAGGGAATCAATAGATCAATAAATGACATCAACCAATCAATAAGATCCATTGGGCAGCACAGTGGCTAAGTGGTTAGCACTTCCGCCTGGCAGTACTAGGGTCGTTGGTTCGAATCCCAGCCACGGCACCACCTGCCTGGAGTTTGCATGTTCTCCCTGTGCCTGCATGGGTTTCCTCCGGGTACTCCGGTTTCCTCCTACACACCAAAGACATGCTGGTAGGTTAATTGGCTCCTGTCTAAATTGTCCATAGTATGTGTATGTATGAATGTAAGTTAGGGACTTTAGATTGTACACCCCTTGAGGGTTAGGGACTGATGTGAACGTACAATATATATGTAAAGCGCTGCGTAAATGGACAGCGCTGTATAAGTACCTGTAATAAATAAATAAATCTAGAGGCCAAGAGGTATGGCAGTGGACAACTCCATAGTGAAGATATTGCAGCCAGAACTGTTTTTTTTTAACTCTAGGGGGACATTTGAAAAGAATTGGGTAAAACCATATTCTGGAACCTGATCGAGCCTGGCTCCTAGCATGTCTTGAATACCTTGATCATAAGTTTGAGTCGGTTCCTGTACACCTGTGCAATTTGGATGTTCTTGCCTAATTCTACATTTTGCAGGATCTGCTGTTGCATTTACCGAACTAATATTCCAGCAGAGAAATGGGGGAATACCCTGATAATGGACACAGCACACGTGGAGATCCAATATTTCACCTTAAGTCCCAGAAAGAAAAGAAACCATGAGATGGCTTAAACTGACACTAAACAAAAAATAAATTCTACTGAAGTACCTACTCCTAACTAAACAAAATGCCTTCTATTATTCTTAACCTCCTCCAAATTCATTTTTGATGATTCAATCTGACTTCCTCTTTGAGGGTGGCTCACTCTCCTTCATTCCACTCTATGTAGGAGTGTAGCCTCCTTCTCTTGCTTGCAGCTGAGAAAGACTAGGGACTTTGGATTTTGTAGTGTGCATAGAACAGTGTAAATAACCAAAACTATTGTGCACAATTAATTCCAAACTAATGTAAATGAATGGTGGGGGGAGAACTGAGAAGCTACAAGGGGGAAGAACAAAAACACAGCAATAAATAATTTAGCCAAAAATAGATTACATAACCATTAAGTATTGGATGTGCATTGGTTGTTTTCAGAGAATAAGGATCTACGAAAAAATAGAATAACAGTTTTCTGCGGACTAAACACTTAAGTTGTCTTTAACCCTTTAAGACAACAATACAAATATATATATGATTGCAGGGTGGGTTGGCCCCTAAAACCCGGCTTCTGCATTAATGAGTTGCTATCTTGTCCTGAGGTGCCTTCCATTTGACTCCCCAAGTATTGTGACTGAGCTGTCACCAACAGCTCATGGTGAACTGCTGATGATTGGGAGCCAGGTAGAAGGCTCCTGATGGCATCAGCATTGTGCAGAGAATCACAACGCCATGTGACCAGGAACTCTTCCTACTGACCTCAGGTATGGTCACCTATGTTAAGTTCCCACTGACAGGCAAATATCAGGATTGAGCAGTGATTTACAGAACCATAACTAAATCCATATACTACTAAACCAAAGGCATTTTTATTCTATCCCATACATGGAAGTACAGATATGTTTGTATGATATCAGCATCTTAGAAGTCAGTGTTAGGGAGAAGGGTTAACCCTTAGAGCTATTTCACTTTGTTGGTTTACAGAAATAATCCAACCTGGTCTTCTCTCTGGGGCACCAGAGTTGTTAATGTAGCACTACCCCCTTAAGGGTTGCTTAGTAATTTTTGGGTTCCCTGTCAACCTGGACCTCTTTGTGAAAGCCCAACCTCTGCTGACAGCACAGTACTCTTGTGGTCACAAAAAGTCACCACTGTAAAAAGGACTCACACACAAGTTAGTGTAAATCAATATGAAGTTTATATTGAATTTGAACATAGCTTGATCAAAAAGCACAAAACAACATTGGCATATGCAGCAAATATAATCACTCTTGTCAACTTTAAGTAAAAGTAACAGCATCCACAGTAAAGTACCAGTAACTATTAGCAGGCCTGCTTTCATAAATAATCCACTGCCTTCAATCTGAGATTACTGTTGAATCCACAGTGAGCAAGAACAACTATCAATAAATAGGTAAGCTCACTGCGGGTCCTCAGAACCTGATGGCAAGGATTAGATTTGAAATAGAGAGCTCTCGTATAAAATCAGCAAATGTCCCTTTAAGGATGATATAGAGTCTTCTGCATGCCAGTTGGGGCCCAATTGGTGTGAAGATGATCTAAGGTGTGGATGATAACTAATATGTACTCCTCCTTTTGATGGTAGTGAACTGGTGTAAGGTCAACTTTAAGGCACTAAATAAGGACAGATTCGAAGTTGGCAAGTATAACAGTTGGCGTAAGTGTCTGTGGGCAAGAACAACTTTCTCTGGGTGATAAGGGCTGAAGGCAACAGCAGTAGAAATCCCATTCAGCTGTTGTTTAGGTTGGCACTGCTGTATTCTGGTATGCAGCTGTGTGTCCTGTGATCAGCTTGGATGATGAGACTGTAATGCAAACGTGTTCCAACAATGATAGCTGGGAGAACTAGGCTGCAAACTTGCAAACTGGGGTAACTGTGTAAAGTCCGCAACTATGTGCAGGTAGATAGCAGATGTGATGAAATTGTCAATGTTCTTTTAGTTAATGGATGTATGAGGCTTTCTCTCTCGCCCAATTAATAGTGTCCTGCAAATCTTAGCGCTCCATCTTTCCTTGCAGGTGGGGGCCCCCACAGACTCTCCAGTTCTGTAACTTCTGGTCTCCTGCCTGCAGATGGGCTCGCTGGGCAATGTGGCAAGACTGATGATCAGCAGACTCTTTCCGCTCTTCCTCCCTCTGTGACTCTGGCTCCATGGCCTGGTTCAACACTCCAGCCATCAGCACACTTCCTCCTCTCTCGATCTTTCCCCTCTCACTTTCTGCTCAGTCTCCCAGGCTTGGAGTCATATATGCCGCCACCCACATGTAAGTTCCTCTGGGAAAAGTAGTTTCCAGATGTACTTCTCTTTAGTAAAGTCCTGCAATTCAGCAAACAAGTTCCACATGGATATTCTTCAACATGTGGCTGCTACTGTTCTTCAGGACACTGCCATCTTGTGTTGGCATTAACATCCTGCAGTAGACATTTACATCAGGGTGTTACACAATTAATAATTGAGAAGTTGATATTGTGAGATTTGTTATGTATAGAGGTTTTTACATACTAAACTATGTGTAAGTCCTTGTGGAAGAAAAGCAAATACAGGCAGAAATAGTAAGTGAGTAAGGTGTGAATGGAAGAAATTACAGAGGGTGCATTGGAGTGGAAAAAAAGAAAAGAGAGGGGAGAATTATGGTAAAAAAAAAAATAGGTGGGTATTGATGGGGTCATATTCCCTCTCCATGATAGCTTGTATATGAGTAGGAGTAGTTGGTCAGGGAGCATGGCTTAAAACTCTTGTGAGAATTTGAGCATTGTCCAGGAGACCCACATTATCATAAACTGGTCTGATCTGTCATATTATTTTGTCAGGAGAAGTTGTAGAGTTCTAGATCCTTTATGGATTTGAACTTGAAAACCCACTCAGCTAGGGTGGGTATTTTGGTGTATTTCCAGTATTAGGGAAATTATTGCTCTAGCTGCAGTGAAATCGTGATGAAGAACATAATTTTTGGCTGAAATAATGAAGCCTGGTAGTACTGAGAGAAGTACAATTTTTGGGTCATTAGGGTTAAGTGTTCCTGTTACTCTATATTAAATGGTGAGGATTTTATCCCAAAATTATTTCTGTATTTTCATTAAGATATACATTTTTCTAGGCAACATTATTCTCACATTTTTAAACTCTGGGTAATAAATATATAAATACTAAGGTGGCATTCAACAACTTTAACTGAAAATATTAGATTTACTTATATGATGAACCTATTCATTAAACTAATCACACATCACTCATCTAATTTCATCAGCCTCTGGGTCTGCTGTGAAAGTTGCAATAAATATACATTTGCTGTGAAAATAAATGTAACACTTGTAAAAAACACAGTTGTTGCTCTTTTTCATAATTCCATATGATTACTTACTAGTCATAAGCATATTTTCATAAATGTTTAGCAAATAGAATGACTAGTTAAGTCTATTTCTGCAGATGTGGCTGTTATCTCATTTACGTCTTGTCTGATGAAAAAGGAGCAAGAGCCATCTGGGTTATGTAACTTCTGTTTCTGAGACAGCTTGCAGCTGGTTTACATTATGTGACATCTATTTTTACTCCTGCAGGTTTATTTTTCGGAATTATACATCTAGTACAGATTTCTGAAACTTGACGTAAACCAGAGCAAAAGTGCTGCTTATTTTACAGGCCAGCCAATCAGACTTGATTATATCTAAAGAATATAACTAATTGAAAGATTATATCTAATTGTTGTGAAGAATGGGCCCACTTTTGCTTGAGGTTTCATAAGTTTGCTGTCCTGTCTAAGTGTCCACTACTACATTTTGCCTAGCCAGGTAAACCCCAAAAAAATCATTGCCAAATCAGTACCACTGTAAGGTCCATGTGTTAAAGCTCACTCCAACCAAAGTGTTTATTGGCATCCTTATTTGACATATTTCTCCCCCACTTCCGGCCACAGTTGCCACAAGGTCTGGCAGACATAGAGATCAATAAAAAAAACAGACAAAGGTTATAACCCTTCCAACTCAACTAAATTAATGTGCTTTTGATGCTTTCTCTGTCCTTATCAGAGAGATATACTTCATAACTTCCAGCCTTTGTGATACTGTGCCACCAGTTACATTTGCCCAACAAAAACAAAGACGGAAAGCTAAGCTTGATAGAGATTCAAGACCTTTTCCAGTTTATCCAATATGTTAGCTGACATTGGACTTTAAAGCCTATCTAAACTCAAAACAGAATGAAATATATTGCATTTCACCAGCCCTTAGGTGTAGTGACTGCGTTTTCCCTTTTTTTCACCTGGTAATAATCTGAACTTCCTGTTCAGTATTCCTGCCTTTGTTCATCTCCACAACAATGTGAATTGATGAAACGTGTAGTGTATGCAATACAGTTCTATGTGCTAACTTTTAAAGAAAAATTTCAGGTATGACATTTTTTACATAGTTGCATTGGTCCAGCTGGGATCAATATAACTGTGTATATACCACACTTGTGGCATCCCTCTAGAAGCTGGAAATCTCAGAGTTAGAAACCGTAACTCCAGTGATCTCTACGTGCTTCTGGGTCCCATGCCGAGTGGCTGCCCTGCTGCATATTTAACGCAGGAGGTTGGCCACAGTGCACAGGTGCCATTCAGAGGAAGCTATGCTTAATGAATGCAAAGCTATCTCCTTTCGAACAAAGTGGTGATGTCACACTCTCTAGCTTTTCTTTTTTTTTTTAATTCTTTATTTTAGTTTTAACTATCGGCAACAGTACATCCAATAATATTAGCCACAAAAACATGAATATACAGTTCCAAAGACCTGCACAGAAAATCAGCTGTCAACAAGAAAGGATAAGCATGAATCAGTAAAGTAACAGATCATTCCAACAAAGTTAAGCTTATTCAGGTCTAGAAACATAAACACAAAAGTTCCTGACTGTGAAAGTCAGACATCTCAGGAGAAGGGGAGTATCTGCGCCCCAAGCTGCACTTTACAGTTTTTCCGCTTTTGCGGCATAGCAACAGAGGAAGGTACAGACAGAAGGGTAAAAAAAAAAGAAAGAAAAAGGCAAAAAAAAGTAAAGGGAAGAAGGAAGAGAGGTAGAGGAGAGAATAAAAAAACATTTTTAAGGGGGGAAGGGGGGAGTGGGAGGTGTAGAGGGAGGAAGGAAGGAGAGGAAGGGGAAGAAAAAAGTGGGAGAGGGAAAGCCAGACGAGAGGGAACCCATTTAACACCGTTCCCTCCTAAGCCAACCCAGAACTATATTGGGTCATAGAACAGGACACACAAATGGGCTACACCAACAGAGAAGCATTTTCCTCCGAGTAAATAAATTTGTGCCAATAATGTCATTTCTTAAGAAATTGTGATCGGTCGCCCCTCTCCACTGCCACCATGTCTTCCATCTCATTAATGTCTACCTCCTTCTGCAACCAAGTGGAGACGGTCGGAGTTTGAATCTGTTTCCAAAAAAGAGGGATGCAGCACTTTGCTGCCATCAATAATAAAGGCAAGATGGATCGCCGATAGGACTTGTCAGGATAATCATGATGACGCAGAAGGTAAAAAGGTAAAACGCAGGTTCGTGGGAAAGTATATGATACATACATTTCTGAACTATTCGATGTATGCCACCCCAGAAATGTAACTGGGTGCAGGACCAGAAAATGTGAAGTAGGGAACCAATTTCCTCCCCACAATGCCAACACAGATCACTACACTGGGAGAACATCGTGTGCAATTTGACGGGTGCGTAATACCAAACCGTCAGCAGTTTAAAACCAGATTCCTGATATTTAGAACAAACCAACATTTTACAAGAAAATTTGAGGATCTTCTCCACCGGTGCATCAGTAAAACTCAAGCCCAGATCTTGCTCCCACTTAAGAATGTACAGCAACCTACGGGATGAAGGCGGGGTCACCAAAAGTTGATAGGTCTGCAAAATCGCATGGCGAATCGGAGACTCGTCTGAACATAGCTTCTCAAATGGAGTGAGGGCACGACGAAATGCCGTTGCTGCAGGCAAAGCACGACGGAAGTGTGACAGTTGTACCTTGTGCCATAAAAAATGTCGGGCAGGAAAATAACCATGAGACTTCAGAATTTGAAATCTTGGGTCCTGTAAACCCGGACGGAAAGATGGGTTCCCCACAGATGGATGCAATGGGGAGGGTATCAGCACTATCGACAAGGTACAAAAGAGTCTGCAGCAAATCCACCACATTTCCCCCACAATGGGGTTTGTCAGGACCACGGTGGGCAAATCCACCTGGCACCAGGGCAAAAAGCATAACGGCATCCCTGAGATCGCCTGTTCCAGCTTCACCCATCGCTTCAGAGCGCTGTACACCAATCCAGCACTCTGGTTAAGTGGCAAGCACTATGATATAAGGCCATGTTGGGCAGAGCCATACCCTGCTGCAGTTTTGGAAGCCTAAGAAGTTTCAGAGACAGCCTAGGAGGCTTTTGAGCTCAGATGAATTTGGCAATACAACGGTTTACAGCTACCAGAAAGGCGTGTGGCACCCGAATTGACAGAGCCTGCAGAGGATATAGAAGTCTAGGCACAACATTCATTTAACTATGCTGCATTATCCGAACCATGAAAACAACCCGCCCTGCCATTTCGCGAGATCCTTTCTAATCGCCATCAATATCGGCAGAAAGTTCAACTGAAAAATGTCATCCAGCCTCCCGGACAGGAAATTACCTAAACACTTAATGTGAGCAAACCCTCAGTTCCATAAGAAGATTCGGAAGCGATACCAGGGGATTTGAGAGAAGAAATAAAAATCGTCTGCGTATGCGGCAACCTTTGGGGCCATTCAGGAGTCGACAGGGATGCCCTGAACATCACAATTTCCTCTCACCATAAGAATGGTTCCAAAGTTAAAATTGATATCAAAGGAGAGAGAGGGCATCCCTGACAGGTCCCATTGGTGATCTCAAAGGGGGTGTGTGTGGGAGATGGCCATTTACCTTCACCTGGGCAGAGGGGTGTGAGTAGATAGCTTGCATCCATCTCATCATCCGTTGCCCCAGACCAATTTGTCGCAGAGTCTCCCACAGAAAGATCCAGTTAACCCAGTCAAATGCCTTTTCCGGATCAGTGGATAGCAATAGCACTGGCCGCTTCTGGGTTTTGGCCACACGTATCAAATTAATGGCCTTTGTTGTTTTGTCCCTGGCATCTTTTGAGGGGACAAAGCCCACCTAGTCATCATGAACGAGGGCTGGAATGGAATCCATCAGTTGCATAGCCAAAATATTGGTGAATAATTTAAGATCAACATTCAATAGGGATATAGGTCTGTAATTTTGACAATAAAGCGGATCCTTGCCCTCCTTCTGGATCAGTGTGATATGTGCCCAAAGCATGTCATGGAGGAGGCCATCCCCCATACCTACACCATTATAGGCCATGAGAAAATGCGGAGAAAGAACCATGTAATAGAGCAAGGAATAGCCATCCGGTCCTGGGGCCTTGCTATTTTTCATATGAGACATGGCCACCCCTAACTTCTCCACTGATAATGGCACTTCCAAGGAAGCCACCGCCATATCTGATAGGCCTGGAAGGCCCGAGTCTGCCAGATATTGCCGTATTGACTCCGTCCCAATGGGACCCATCAACGACGGCTCTCGATCTTTTCTAATCAGAGAAAGCTGTGCATTCATTGAGAAAATGGGCCGCATCCTCTGAGTGGTACTCATGCCAAGTTGCTGACCACCTATGTTCATAATGCAGCAAGGCAGCTGCTCGATACAGGACCTGGAAGCTAGTGGAGACCATTGGAGTACTGGTGTCTATTTCAGTCATTTTGCAGCTTCCAGAGTGATCCCACAACAACCTTCAACAAGCTCAACAGCAAACCAATACTGTCAGGCTGGCCAGCCCTTCTTGTAAATGCCAAAACTGCCATATTGTCAGTCTAGTCCTGCTAGCACATATTACGCTTATTTAAATAAACCTGACTTGACATACACTCACCGGCCACTTTATTAGGTACACCTGTTCAATTGCTTGCAACACAAATTACTAACCAGTAAATCACATGGCGAAAACTCAATGCATTTAGGCATGTAGTGTGGTAAAGATGACTTACTGAAGTTCAAACTGAGCATCAGAATGGGGAAGAAAAGGGATTTAAGTGACTTTGAATGTGGCATGGTTGTTGGTGCCACACAGGCTGGTTTGAGCATTTCAAAAACTGCTGATCTACTGGGATTTTCACGCACAGCCATCTCTAGGTTTACAGAGAATGGTCCGAAAAAGAGAAAATATCTAGTGAGCGGCAGTTTTGTGGACAAAAATGCCTTGTGATGTCAGAGGTGAATGGGCAGATTGGTTGCTGTGACATTCAGATGGTAGGGTCAGAATATGGCGTAAATGACATGAAAGCATGGATCCATCTTGCCTTGTATTAACAGTTCAGGCTGGTGGTGTAGTGGTGTGGGGGATATTTTTTTGGTACTAGCAATATGTACCTAATAAAGTGGCCAGTGAGTGTATGTAAGTTCTAGTTGGTGATATTCCTGCTGCTAAGGTCCTGGCTGTCATACTGGTCTATTTTCTTCAATTATTAGAGTTTATATCCCCGAACATGTATACATTTCAACAGTTCTGACTTCACTTGCTACACATGCTGACAGCCAGGGAGCTAGCATTCTCAGGAGGATATTGTTTATAACAGTACATAACAAGTATCTTTTACAAGTTGAGGTAATAAGACTTGATGTTTCAGTGGTAAGCTTGCAGTCTAGATGTTGGGATTGGTGTGGTGAAAAGGAAGGGGAGGGTAGGTACATCACTGGGGTCATCAGGTAGGCACCTTTCCCCCTTCTTTGACATTCCTTTAATGAGCGAATTATATCTACAGAGGCCTCAACAGTGATACCTGGCATGCCAGGCACACTCTCCTCTATCTCATACTATCTTATCTCATCTTGCAAACCAGTTGTTTTTGCTTTTAACTCAAATCCAATGGTTGTTTTTCTGCTGCATTTGAGAATGACTTGATTGCTTGTTGGGTGGATTGGTCCCCTGGTTGTAGCTATTTCAACAAAACCCCTGAAGTCCACTTCTACAGGGAAAAAATCTTTCTTCCATTTTGAGCATCTTAAATAATATTGAAACTCAAAAGAGGATTATATGAAAAAGCATGAAAATGTAATGGCTACATTGTAAGGGTGTGGGGCGTGGATAAATACTGATGTGCAATGTTAAACTGCAATATGCTCTTTGGTCAGTAGATGGCAGCAAAGTACAAGAATCGATTTTGCATTGAGGTTTACTAAGACAAAAACAAATGCTTATTTACCTTATAAAGTTTAATGAATGCTAATTTAGGGGCCGAGCAGGACCCTCAGAAGGGTCACAGTGAACTGTAAATGCAGGTTTGAGGCTGCAATTAGGAAATTATTTACTGCATCACAAACTCTCTGGGAAGGGGAGGAGTTCCGGTGCAGAGCAGGAAGTGAGAGGGGTTCTGTGTCTGGCTGGTGTATGCTGAGGACGTCTGGAGAATCTGTGTGGGGCCTGGAAGAGGATTTACAGCTCACAGTGGAGTCTGGCGACGGGAAGATTCACCGCGACGAGACCGGTAAACAAGTGACTGTATGGTCCGGTTCTGGAGTGGACCAGTGGATCAGGAAAAAGCACCAAGAGCCTGCCAAGGAACTGTAAGTGAGTCTTTGCCGCAGCACATCGCACCACACGTGTTCAGTGACATTTTGGATATACCAGAAAGCTACAAGAGACATACTTCACTTTCCTTTGGATTACAAATAGTATTGTGCAATACTTAGGGTGCACCCCAAAGTTATATCTTGCTCAGGAACATTCAGGCGCAGCCAGGCTGCTTTCTGGACATTGGGGAAAGTCCGCAAGTACGGGGTTAGTGTTACAGTATTATTCTTACTGTATGGTTATGCGCTGTTATCATTCTGTTTATGTATGCTCAACTACTTGTTCACTATAACTGTTCAGTAAACGTAATTGTTGTAAAAGAACTGCTGTCTGTGTCTGTGTGGCATCGTGTACCCTCTGAATCTGTGGGCCCAGCCCTTAGTTCTCTTTCAACATAATTTCCATAACAATGTTCAACATTACCTGACATTTTGGAAATATTTATGAATATTGGGGTGTTTACACATTTATATTTCCCTTAGATTATATATTTTAGAGTTTTTTTTCTCCTTGGAGTTCCTCTTTTACAAAACTTGATGCAGACAGGGTCTGTGCTCCTCTTCACTTATGTTGGCCTGATTGTACTGGAGATCACCTAGCACAGGAATAACTGTTTATTAAAAATTATATTAGTAAGAACTAAATTAGCCAAGAAATGTTGCAGTGATTTCCAGTGCCCTAAGCCACACACCCAATCTTCCAGGAATGGTCATGAATTCATGTAATCGGTTACTACCATCAATATCTCATTGTGACTGCTGTGGTGATTGTCCAATCAAAACATCAAAATTGAATAATTACTCCATGATCACAGCAAAGATAGATTGTCTATTAAGCAAAATATGAGCCCATGAGAAAGATTCAGAAGATAGAAAATCTATACTGAATTATCCTTATAGATGAGGCTAAGGACCCAGTCACAAGATGTCCTTGTCCAACATGCTTTGCTACTATGTTTGAGATGAGAAAACAAACTCTTTATCTGGAATTGCTCCGGACAGATCATTGATGAGTAAAAGACAATCGTCTGAAAGAATTAAAGAGGAACTTCACCCTTGACTTACAAATCAGAATAAAGGCACTTAAATATATCTAGTAATCAGCATGGTATACTGATGTCTCCAGGTTGGATAGGAATGACTGGAATGACATCTGGGAGGCCCCTTTTTTTTTTTTATACCAGAGTGGTGTCAGCCAGGGATCCTCTAATTCATTATAAAGGCCTACACAGAATCTAGTTCACTCCAGCTAAACTTCCAAGGGTCTATAGTATTCAATCATCTTCTTGCTGGTGTTGCTCTTCTGTGTATGCCAATTTCCCACATATTTTATGGGCATACCCAGTTATTCAGTTATATTGGGAAGAAATCCTGGCTTGCATCACTTTGGTCACCAGTATACCCATAATTCCTTCCACTGAGGTTTGTCTTCTGAGTATGGTAGATTCTCTAGCACCTACAAATGCCATCCACACCCTCCTCCAGGAAGCTAAGTATCCTGTCTTGGAAAAACACTTGAACACTATTGTTACTTACTTGGAAATTGTTGGTGAACAAGGCTCTTCTCTCTATAGGGCAACTTATTCCAACAGTGGGGAACCTCCTAAATTTGCTAAGGTGTGGAGTAGATGAGTTTTCTCTACATCAACCACCTTTTAGTAGAGTCCATCACATGCGCCTTTCATTCTGATTATTTTGTTTTAATGCTCATTGGTAGAGATGAGCGAAGTATTCAAAAATTCGATTCGGCTGATTCGGCGAATTCGCGGAATAAATTCGATTTGAGTCGAATATATTCGCTGCGAATTTAACTTATAAAAAGGGTGTTTCTAGGCTTCAGAGAGCCTTTATATTAGTGCAGAACACTGTACCTTTAATTTAAATGCCCTTGGAGTCTGCTGGGGAAGAGAAATAATACTGTCAGTCAGTATGACATGCAGATGAGTGCCGTCGATCTTAGAATCACCGCACACTTCACTCATTTGGGCAGTCACGGGGCCAAAACCAGAGTGTGGAGCCACAGTGTGGCGGTGGAGGCAGCAGCAATGGGAGGCCATACAGCACCCTATGACAAAATGGAACCCACCAGCAGTGTGAGGAGACCTGAAAGTGGCACATGGCAGAGTGTGGCGATGGAGACAGCAGCAATGGGAGGCCGTACAGGGACCCATGACACACTCTGGACCTGGCAGCAGCATGAGGAGGCGGTACGGGGGCCCATGGCAGATTACGGGCCTGGCAGCAGCAATGGGAGGCCTGTAATCTGCCAGCACCCTATGACAAAATGGAACCCACCAGCAGTGTGAGGAGACCTGAAAGTGGCACATGGCACAGTGTTGCGATGGAGACAGCAGCAATGGGGGGCTGTACAGGGACCCATGAGACACTCTGGACCTGGCAGCAGCATGAGGAGGCGGTACGGGGGCCCATGGCAGATTACGGGCCTGGCAGCAGCAATGGGAGGCCCGTAATCTGCCAGCACCCTATGACAAAATGGAACCCACCAGCAGTGTGAGGAGACCTGAAAGTGGCACATGGCAGAGTGTGGCGATGTAGACAGCAGCAATGGGAGGCCGTACAGGGACCCATGACACACTCTGGACCTGGCAGCAGCATGAGGAGGCGGTACGGGGGCCCATGGCAGATTACGGGCCTGGCAGCAGCAATGGGAGGCCCGTAATCTGCCAGCACCCTATGACAAAATGGAACCCACCAGCAGTGTGAGGAGACCTGAAAGTGGCACATGGCACAGTGTTGCGATGGAGACAGCAGCAATGGGAGGCCGTACAGGGACCCATGAGACACTCTGGACCTGGCAGCAGCATGAGGAGGCGGTACGGCGGCCCATGGCAGATTACGGGCCTGGCAGCAGCAATGGGAGGCCCGTAATCTGCCAGCACCCTATGACAAAATGGAACCCACCAGCAGTGTGAGGAGACCTGAAAGTGGCACATGGCAGAGTGTGGCGATGGAGACAGCAGCAATGGGAGGCCGTACAGGGACCCATGAGACACTCTGGACCTGGCAGCAGCATGAGGAGGCGGTACGGGGGCCCATGGCAGATTACGGGCCTGGCAGCAGCAATGGGAGGCCCGTAATCTGCCAGCACCCTATGACAAAATGGAACCCACCAGCAGTGTGAGGAGACCTGAAAGTGGCACATGGCAGAGTGTGGCGATGGAGACAGCAGCAATGGGAGGCCGTACAGGGACCCATGACACACTCTGGACCTGGCAGCAGCATGAGGAGGCGGTACGGGGGCCCATGGCAGATTACGGGCCTGGCAGCAGCAATGGGAGGCCCGTAATCTGCCAGCACCCTATGACAAAATGGAACCCACCAGCAGTGTGAGGAGACCTGAAAGTGGCACATGGCAGAGTGTGGCGATGGAGACAGCAGCAATGGGAGGCCGTACAGGGACCCATGACACACTCTGGACCTGGCAGCAGCATGAGGAGGCGGTACAGGGGCCCATGACAGATTACGGGCCTGGCAGCAGCAATGGGAGGCCCGTAATCTGCCAGCACCCTATGACAAAATGGAACCCACCAGCAGTGTGAGAAGACCTGAAAGTGGCACATGGCAGAGTGTGGCGATAGAGACAGCAGCAATGGGAGGCCGTACAGGGACCCATGACAGATTACGGGCCTGGCAGCAGCATGAGGAGGCGGTACGGGGGCCCATGGCAGATTACGGGCCTGGCAGCAGCAATGGGAGGCCTGTAATCTGCCAGCACCCTATGACAAAATGGAACCCACCAGTAGTGTGAGGAGACCTGAAAGTGGCACATGGCACAGTGTGGCGATGGAGACAGCAGCAATGGGAGGCCGTACAGGGACCCATGAGACACTCTGGACCTGGCAGCAGCATGAGGAGTCGGTACGGGGGCCCATGGCAGATTACGGGCCTGGCAGCAGCAATGGGAGGCCCGTAATCTGCCAGCACCCTATGACAAAATGGAACCCACCAGCAGTGTGAGAAGACCTGAAAGTGGCACATGGCAGAGTGTGGCGATAGAGACAGCAGCAATGGGAGGCCGTACAGGGACCCATGAGACACTCTGGACCTGGCAGCAGCAAGAGGAGGCGGTACGGGGGCCCATGGCAGAGTGGCGAAGCGTAAGCAGCTTAAATTGAAGGCCATACAGAGGCCTATGTTAAAAATAATAACATGTTTGGGGCATGATTCATGGCGGATTTAGTCAGTTGTGTCAGGAACTGGTGGTTTGAAATCCAGACTAATCCACGCCTGATTCATTTTCACAAATGTGAGTCTCTCCACACTTTGGGTGGACAGTCGTGTCCTCCGCGGAGTTACAATACCTCCTGCCGCACTAAACACGCGCTCCGATGCCACGCTACTGGCCGGGCATGACAGCCTTTCAAGGGCAAATTCAGCTAGTTGGGGCCAAAGGTCAAGTTTCGTTGCCCAGTAGTCAAGGGGATTGTCTACCTCGGTTGGCAGGGTGCTGTCCAAGTAGGCCCAAGCCTGTTGTTTGAGGTCCTGCTCCAGGTCCACCTGATGCTGCTGCTGCTGCGGCTGGTTAGTAGTTTCCTCACTGCGCTGGTGAAGAAAGCTACTCATCATCGACTGCAGACTGAGGCAGCCGCTGCTGGTGGAGCTGCCACTGCTCCTACCACCCCACCCCTCCCCTGCTGCCATGGCAGCGGAACGCGAGCGCACAGGGCCCACAGTGTCTGAGGATGGACGTTGGCGCAGAAAGGCAGAGACCAACTGACTACATAGGTGGTTTTTATAGTACGTTATTTTGGCCTCCCTCTCAGCAGGTGTGAAAAAGGCCACCATTTTTGAACGGTAGCGAGGGTCCAACAAGGTGGACAGCCAAAAGTCATCCCTCTGTCTGATGGTTATTATTCGGCTGTCGCTACGCAAGCAACCGAGCATGCTATGGGCCATTTGTGCCAAAGAATGCGAGGGACTCCCTGCCTCCATCTCCACAGCATACTGCCACGGTGCGTCTGGGTCCTCTGTCTCCTCCTCCTCCTCTACCAGATGCTCCTGCTCCTCCACTCCTGTCCGCTGAGTGGAAAAACCACCCATTTCACTCAATAATTCCTGAGCACCAATGTCCTCCTCTACCTCCTCCTCTTTTTCCTGTCCTGCCCCCACAGGGGTCATGTGGCGTTGAGATCTGTGCGCCACGTCTACCGCACCCTGACCAGCCATTGTTAACAGCATTTGTTCCAGGACGTGCAACAGAGGAATGACGTCGTTCATCCCATAGTCCTGCCGACTCACGAATAGCGTGGCCTCCTCACAGGGCCTGAGCAAGCGGCAGGTGTCACGCATGAGCTGCCAATGGCTGACATCTAAGTTACACAGGGGAGTACCTTTATCCGCTTGTAACATCAGGAAATCGGTGATGGCCTTTCGCTGTTCGTAAAGGCGGTTAACATATGTAGGGTTGAATTCCACCTTGTTGCAAAGTCACAGCATGAGGAGTCGGTACGGGGGCCCATGGCAGATTACGGGCCTGGCAGCAGCAATGGGAGGCCCGTAATCTGCCAGCACCCTATGACAAAATGGAACCCGCCAGCAGTGTGAGGAGACCTGAAAGTGGCACATGGCAGAGTGTGGCGATGGAGACAGCAGCAATGGGAGGCCGTACAGGGACCCATGACAGATTACGGGCCTGGAAGCAGCATGAGGAGGCGGTACAGGGGCCCATGACAGATTACGGGCCTGGCAGCAGCAATGGGAGGCCCGTAATCTGCCAGCACCCTATGACAAAATGGAACCCACCAGCAGTGTGAGGAGACCTGAAAGTGGCAAATGGCAGAGTGTGGCGATGGAGACAGCAGCAATGGGAGGCCGTACAGGGACCCATGACACACTCTGGACCTGGCAGCAGCATGAGGAGGTGGTACAGGGGCCCATGGCAGATTACGGGCCTGGCAGCAGCAATGGGAGGCCCGTAATCTGCCAGCACCCTATGACAAAATGGAACCCACCAGCAGTGTGAGGAGACCTGAAAGTGGCACATGGCAGAGTGTGGCGATGGAGAAAGCAGCAATGGGAGGCCGTACAGGGACCCATGACAGATTACGGGCCTGGAAGCAGCATGAGGAGGCGGTACAGGGGCCCATGGCAGATTACGGGCCTGGCAGCAGCAATGGGAGGCCCGTAATCTGCCAGCACCCTATGACAAAATGGAACCCACCAGCAGTGTGAGGAGACCTGAAAGTGGCACATGGCAGAGTGTGGCGATGGAGACAGCAGCAATGGGAGGCCGTACAGGGACCGATGACACACTCTGGACCTGGCAGCAGCATGAGGAGGCGGTACAGGGGCCCATGGCAGATTACGGGCCTGGCAGCAGCAATGGGAGGCCCGTAATCTGCCAGCACCCTATGACAAAATGGAACCCACCAGCAGTGTGAGGAGACCTGAAAGTGGCACATGGCAGAGTGTGGCGATGGAGACAGCAGCAATGGGAGGCCGTACAGGGACCCATGACACACTCTGGACCTGGCAGCAGCATGAGGAGGCGGTACAGGGGCCCATGGCAGATTACGGGCCTGGCAGCAGCAATGGGAGGCCCGTAATCTGCCAGCACCCTATGACAAAATGGAACCCACCAGCAGTGTGAGGAGACCTGAAAGTGGCACATGGCAGAGTGTGGCGATGGAGACAGCAGCAATGGGAGGCCGTACAGGGACCCATGACAGATTACGGGCCTGGCAGCAGCATGAGGAGGCGGTACAGGGGCCCATGGCAGATTACGGGCCTGGCAGCAGCAATGGGAGGCCCGTAATCTGCCAGCACCCTATGACAAAATGGAACCCACCAGCAGTGTGAGGAGACCTGAAAGTGGCACATGGCAGAGTGTGGCGATGGAGACAGCAGCAATGGGAGGCCGTACAGGGACCCATGAGACACTCTGGACCTGGCAGCAGCATGAGGAGGCGGTACGGGGGCCCATGGCAGATTACGGGCCTGGCAGCAGCAATGGGAGGCCCGTAATCTGCCAGCACCCTATGACAAAATGGAACCCGCCAGCAGTGTGAGGAGACCTGAAAGTGGCACATGGCAGAGTGTGGCGATGGAGACAGCAGCAATGGGAGGCCGTACAGGGACCCATGACAGATTACGGGCCTGGCAGCAGCATGAGGAGGCGGTACGGGGGCCCATGGCAGATTACGGGCCTGGCAGCAGCAATGGGAGGCCCGTAATCTGCCAGCACCCTATGACAAAATGGAACCCACCAGCAGTGTGAGGAGACCTGAAAGTGGCAAATGGCAGAGTGTGGCGATGGAGACAGCAGCAATGGGAGGCCGTACAGGGACCCATGACACACTCTGGACCTGGCAGCAGCATGAGGAGGTGGTACAGGGGCCCATGGCAGATTACGGGCCTGGCAGCAGCAATGGGAGGCCCGTAATCTGCCAGCACCCTATGACAAAATGGAACCCACCAGCAGTGTGAGGAGACCTGAAAGTGGCACATGGCAGAGTGTGGCGATAGAGAAAGCAGCAATGGGAGGCCGTACAGGGACCCATGACAGATTACGGGCCTGGAAGCAGCATGAGGAGGCGGTACAGGGGCCCATGGCAGATTACGGGCCTGGCAGCAGCAATGGGAGGCCCGTAATCTGCCAGCACCCTATGACAAAATGGAACCCACCAGCAGTGTGAGGAGACCTGAAAGTGGCACATGGCAGAGTGTGGCGATGGAGACAGCAGCAATGGGAGGCCGTACAGGGACCGATGACACACTCTGGACCTGGCAGCAGCATGAGGAGGCGGTACAGGGGCCCATGGCAGATTACGGGCCTGGCAGCAGCAATGGGAGGCCCGTAATCTGCCAGCACCCTATGACAAAATGGAACCCACCAGCAGTGTGAGGAGACCTGAAAGTGGCACATGGCAGAGTGTGGCGATGGAGACAGCAGCAATGGGAGGCCGTACAGGGACCCATGACACACTCTGGACCTGGCAGCAGCATGAGGAGGCGGTACAGGGGCCCATGGCAGATTACGGGCCTGGCAGCAGCAATGGGAGGCCCGTAATCTGCCAGCACCCTATGACAAAATGGAACCCACCAGCAGTGTGAGGAGACCTGAAAGTGGCACATGGCAGAGTGTGGCGATGGAGACAGCAGCAATGGGAGGCCGTACAGGGACCCATGACAGATTACGGGCCTGGCAGCAGCATGAGGAGGCGGTACAGGGGCCCATGGCAGATTACGGGCCTGGCAGCAGCAATGGGAGGCCCGTAATCTGCCAGCACCCTATGACAAAATGGAACCCACCAGCAGTGTGAGGAGACCTGAAAGTGGCACATGGCAGAGTGTGGCGATGGAGACAGCAGCAATGGGAGGCCGTACAGGGACCCATGAGACACTCTGGACCTGGCAGCAGCATGAGGAGGCGGTACGGGGGCCCATGGCAGATTACGGGCCTGGCAGCAGCAATGGGAGGCCCGTAATCTGCCAGCACCCTATGACAAAATGGAACCCGCCAGCAGTGTGAGGAGACCTGAAAGTGGCACATGGCAGAGTGTGGCGATGGAGACAGCAGCAATGGGAGGCCGTACAGGGACCCATGACAGATTACGGGCCTGGCAGCAGCATGAGGAGGCGGTACGGGGGCCCATGGCAGATTACGGGCCTGGCAGCAGCAATGGGAGGCCCGTAATCTGCCAGCACCCTATGACAAAATGGAACCCACCAGCAGTGTGAGGAGACCTGAAAGTGGAACATGGCAGAGTGTGGCGATGGAGACATGGGCCCCCTGGCCACGCTTGACTTTCTGGCCACATAGTCGACATACGGCTACGTTTTCTTCCTCGGGCGGCTTGATGAAAAATTGCCACACCGCCGAGTAGGAAACTTTGCCCCCGCTACTCCTCACTGGCTGACTGCTACTTCCTCCGTGCACACCGGCACCACTACTGGCCGTGGTGGTAGGCTGCAGTGGAGCTTGTGCTCTACTCCGTGGCCGTTTGCCTCCACTGACACTGCTGCGACCCTGCTGCCTCCTGGGCAACCCACCGACTGTTTTGCTCGCTGCCAAGCTGGCACCCTCTTCTCCTGATGATGCGGAAGCAATAGCCTGATGACGACGAGGCTGCCAAGTGCGATCAGCCTCATCATCATCAATTAGGGTCTCCGCCTCACTACTAGCCCCCTCGGCTGCGTGTGGGTCAGGAAACAGACCTGTCTCTAGACCGGCTACCGAGCCACTCTCCTCGCCAGTACTTCTTCGCCTGACTGCTGAAGAGGCAGATGTCTCCCCCCGTTCCTGACCGCCCTCTGTTAGCTCTTCCTCACTGTACAGTGGGGCTGAGCCCACAGCATGCGATACTTCGCTTGGTGAGGGAACACCAAAGGACAGGGGCAGGTAGAGGACACGTGATTTCAGTGGGCTTGTTCCCGGGCCATGCCAACTAACGGTTGTGTCTGACGTACCCACCGACCGTTGGCTGTAGGTGTCAGAGGTGACCTGGGAAGAGGAAGATGACCGAGCCAACCAATCGATGACGGCATGGTTGTCGGTGGAGACACGACCGCTGGATGACACCGGGAGCACTGGCCTCTGGCTGCGACTAGTGCTGCCTCGACCCCTTCCTCTGCTGCCACGTCTGCTCGCTCCTGAAACATTGCCTCCTCTGCCACTCCTCTGCGTGTTGTCTGACATACTCTTTAATTCAACGATTCTGTGTCCCTGAGTAACGATTCTGTGTCCCTGAGTAACAATTCTGTGTCTGTCCCTGAGTAACAATTCTGTGTCCCTCAGTAACAATTCTGTGTCCCTCAGTAACAATTCTGTGTCTGTCCCTGAGTAACAATTTTGTGTCCCTCAGTAACAATTCTGTGTCCCTCAGTAACAATTCTGTGTCCCTCATTAACAATTCTGTGTCCCTCAGTAACAATTCTGTGTCCCTCAGTAACAATTCTGTGTCCCTCAGTAACAATTCTGTGTCTGTCCCTCAGTAACAATTCTGTGTCCCTCAGTAACAATTCTGTGTCCCTCAGTAACAATTCTGTGTCTGTCCCTGAGTAACAATTCTGTGTCCCTGAGTAACAGTTCTGTGTCCCTGAGTAACAATTCTGTGTCCCTGAGTAACAGTTCTGTGTCCCTGAGTAACAATTCTGTGTCCCTGAGTAACAATTCTGTGTCCCTCAGTAACAATTCTGTGTCCCTCAGTAACAATTCTGTGTCTGTCCCTGAGTAACAATTCTGTGTCCCTGAGTAACAGTTCTGTGTCCCTGAGTAACAATTCTGTGTCCCTGAGTAACAGTTCTGTGTCCCTGAGTAACAATTCTGTGTCCCTGAGTAACAATTCTGTGTCCCTCAGTAACAATTCTGTGTCCCTCAGTAACAATTATGTGTCCCTCCATAACAATTCTGTGTCTGTCCCTGAGTAACAATTCTGTGTCCCTCAGTAACAATTCTGTGTCCCTCAGTAACAATTCTGTGTCTGTCCCTGAGTAACAATTCTGTGTCCCTGAGTAACAGTTCTGTGTCCCTGAGTAACAATTCTGTGTCCCTGAGTAACAGTTCTGTGTCCCTGAGTAACAATTCTGTGTCCCTGAGTAACAATTCTGTGTCCCTGAGTAACAATTCTGTGTCCCTCGGTAACAATTCTCTGTCCCTCAGTAACAATTCTGTGTCTGTCCCTGAGTAACAATTCTGTGTCCCTCAGTAACAATTCTGTGTCCCTCAGTAACAATTCTGTGTCCCTCAGTAACAATTCTGTGTCTGTCCCTGAGTAACAATTCTGTGTCCCTGAGTAACAGTTCTGTGTCCCTGAGTAACAATTCTGTGTCCCTGAGTAACAGTTCTGTGTCCCTGAGTAACAATTCTGTGTCCCTGAGTAACAATTCTGTGTCCCTCAGTAACAATTCTGTGTCTCTCAGTAACAATTCTGTGTCCCTCAGTAACAATTCTGTGTCTGTCCCTCAGTAACAATTCTGTGTCCCTCAGTAACAATTCTGTGTCCCTCAGTAACAATTCTGTGTCTGTCCCTGAGTAACAATTCTGTGTCCCTGAGTAACAGTTCTGTGTCCCTGAGTAACAATTCTGTGTCCCTGAGTAACAGTTCTGTGTCCCTGAGTAACAATTCTGTGTCCCTGAGTAACAATTCTGTGTCCCTCAGTAACAATTCTGTGTCTCTCAGTAACAATTCTGTGTCCCTCAGTAACAATTCTGTGTCTGTCCCTGAGTAACAATTCTGTGTCCCTGAGTAACAGTTCTGTGTCCCTGAGTAACAATTCTGTGTCCCTGAGTAACAGTTCTGTTTCCCAGAGTAACAATTCTGTGTCCCTGAGTAACAATTCTGTTTCCCTCAGTAACAATTATGTGTCCCTCAGTAACAATTCTGTGTCCCTCAGTAACAATTCTGTCCCTGTCCCTGAGTAACAATTCTGTGTCCCTCAGTAACAATTCTGTGTCCCTCAGTAACAATTCTGTGTCCCTCAGTAACAATTCTGTGTCTGTCCCTGAGTAACAATTCTGTGTCCCTCAGTAACAATTCTGTGTCCCTCAGTAACAATTCTATGTCCCTCAGTAACAATTCTGTGTCTGTCCCTGAGTAACAATTCTGTGTCCCTGAGTAACAGTTCTGTGTCCCTGAGTAACAATTCTGTGTCCCTGAGTAACAGTTCTGTGTCCCTGAGTAACAATTCTGTGTCCCTGAGTAACAATTCTGTGTCCCTCAGTAACAATTCTGTGTCCCTCAGTGACAATTCTGTGTCCCTCAGTAACAATTCTGTGTCCCTGAGTAACAATTCTGTGTCTGTCCCTGAGTAACAATTCTGTGTCCCTCAGTAACAATTCTGTGTCCCTCAGTAACAATTCTGTGTCTGTCCCTGAGTAACAATTCTGTGTCCCTGAGTAACAGTTCTGTGTCCCTGAGTAACATTTCTGTGTCCCTGAGTAACAGTTCTGTGTCCCTGAGTAACAATTCTGTGTCCCTCAGTAACAATTCTGTGTCCCTCAGTAACAATTCTGTGTCTCTCCCTGAGTAACAATTCTGTGTCTGTCCCTGAATAACAGTTCTGTGTCCCTGAGTAACAATTCTGTGTCCCTGAGTAACAATTCTGTGTCCCTAAGTAACGATTCTGTGTCCCTAAAGTCTCTTTGGCCCTAACTCTGTCCCTAATACAGAGAGGTCTGTCTCTGTTGAATGACCGGAGGCTAATGGAGAATTCTAAGATGGCCGCAATTTATAGCTCGACCATTACACAGTGCTGGCTGGCTGGCTGCTGATTGGCTAATGCGATCACATGTCATGAATGAATGCATTATGGGTCAGCGCGCCTTGTCTGCGCGCCTTCCCAGAGATCCCCGCTCCGTCGCCACACATGTCGCCGCCATTTTTGGAAAATTTCCTAATCTTCGAAACGAATTCCACTTCGCCAAGTTCGATTCGCTCATCTCTACTCATTGGTCTATGTAACGGCCTTAAATTTTAACCTTTTGTCTGTACATGATGTTTGGTACTTGTAACTCTGGTACCTAATTCCCCGTGGATGGCCTTGTGTCAGGTTATTTTTTCTGCATGACCTAATTTGAATTTATAGGGTTGAGATATTCGGTGGGAGATCATTTGACATTTTTACCTGTACTTTTGGATGAGGGTTGTACTCAGCTAGGCACAGAAGTTGGGTTTGTTGTCTACTTTGTCAACTTTTTTCTTTTTTTTTTTCTGTACTACACTTTTTTTGTATGTACAATACTACTTAAAATCAGTAAAAAGAATTTGACAAAAGTATGTCATCTTTATTTAACTAATGAATGTGAAATGCTTTTATATCAGCATGCAGAGCTGCATGCTGATGTGTTTTTAGCGTGAAAGGGTGAAAGGAGCACTTTAAGCTTACACTTTTTTTCTTCTCAAACATAGAAATCATCTAAATATAGACTTCAATAAGTAAAAAAAGTTTATTGTAAAAACATTCATATCTGAAATCTTCAAGAACACTTAAAAAATGAAGGTCATAGTGTGCGGAATAACATTCCCTACGCACAGCTGACTTTCTTTTCAGAAATCCATCTTGAAGAAAAAGGGCATTTTCCAACCTCAACCAAAACTTGTATTCTTCACATAGTTGCTATCGAGGTGCTTATGGGTATATTAATTACAATCTAACAAAATTTTCAGTTCTGCGGAAATGCTTTGGCTATTACAAAGACAAACATTGGATTTGTTATAACACAGAGCTATGGATAATTGGGGAGTACATTCAGAAACATGTGATGTCTTGCAGAGACAGGCTGAAGAGTCCAACTGTTGGAAAATATCATCACTAGGTCTTTCAGCCCCATTCACACTACTTTAGTGCGGTGTGGGCTGTTGCACTTTGCACATAGGGCAGCACATTTCAGTGGGCTGTCTTACATGCAACAAGGGTGCTAAGAAATTCAAACACCTTTTTTGATCTTTGTGCATTTTTAATGGTGCAATTTTCTACATTTGCTGCACAATTTTCCATGTGCAAAACTGCAGCTCTTGCTTGGCATGTTTAGGGTACCATTAAAAATGAACTGCACTGTAAGAACCCCATACGTTTTTGTGTGTTCAATTTTGTATGTGTTCACGTGCTACACTAGATTTAAAGTGGCTGAACTCCAGGCAAAGTAAAAATACACATTGATGCTTTACCTGTCAAGGAAATTATACTTCTGACCAGCCAGTCTTGTGATTCATGTATCACTGCCTTGACAGCACATCTTTTCCTTCCTAGCTTATGCCACTGTGGTTAAGCAGTAGTCTGCTCAGGAGTACAGTCCTTATGCAAGACAACAGACGCAGATTTTTTTTCTTGGATCTGAATGCAGCACATGTTTTCTGATCTTTATGCAGCTGTGTGCAAGGCCATTAGAAAACTTTATAACTGCATACACATCTATAAAAAAAAGCTGAACGGATGAAAACTCTGCATTTTTCATGCTCATGTGTATGGGCCTTATAAAGCAAATAGTCTGATCAGTCCACCAATCCATAGCAAAAAACATAAATATAATTTCTTGTGAAGTTGGTCTACTTTAACCTGGGAGTAACAGTAAACTCTCGTAAATGTCAGATGTTTAATTTTCCAAGTGTAGAACCTTTTACATAAACCTTTGTGGATGTTGTTAGCATTTCTTTCAAGCAACGTTTTTTTTCATATACCTTTACTGGTCCATTAAGGCTATTAATGGTTTGCCTTATATCATACACTGTTCTGTGATGCACAGAGTCCGCATTAAAATGACTTTGATGTTATGTGTTTGCAGGGAAAGTGCTGGGACATACGTTTCTTGAAGAAGACATAAGTGAGTACAGGTTTTTTTTATTCTGAATTGTTATGTCCCATGGTTATATGGATATGCATCACTAGCCATGCACTGAGAATTTTACAAGAAAAGTATCAAATCAGCACATCATTTAAATTATGCTGGTGGTTTGTAAATATATATTAGAATGAGCTAAACTTCTACTTTCATCACACTAGAGAATTTCTGACCAGGGTGGATTTGATTTAAATCAAACTGATTTAAATCACAATTTAAATCACGATTTAAATCACTAGTCAGTATGGCTTGATTTAAATCATAGTTTTCTACATAGACTAATTCTTGCTGGTATGACTTTAATATGCAAGTAGATGAAGATTTTTAGAATAACAACTTTTCATATTAGTTTTTTATCCCCAGTTTAATAGGTTAATCATTCATATTTGGACAACTTTTCTGTTGTACTTAGGAAGGAGAAAAATAATCATTACCTTAATAATAACAATTTAAATAGATTTATTCAACTGAAACAATAACATTACAGCATATGTTATTTGCTTAAACATCCATGTTTGTTAACTAATTTGGCTAAACAAAATATATATATTTTAAGAAACTTAGACTGTCAGCCCCTTCCTCCTCACACTTAGTTTCACTTTCTTCTTGTGCAGATCTATTCCACTCCAATCAGAAAAATATTGTTTCTATTCTATTCACTGAACTTCTTTAAATTTAGCACTGAAGGGGTTGATTCTGTATTCATAGGTTTGTAGAAGTTAGGATTAAGGTCTTTTTCTTAACTCTGTTCATGTTATAACATTTTTGCTGTGAAGAAGAGGCATGTGATCTCCGCTGAGTCAAATTCAATTTTGACAACTGCAAAAGTAAACCAAGCATCTGTGACAATATCTTGTAGGCAGAGAAACTGCCCAATAATCTTACAAAAACCTCTGGAAGAGCCTGACATTGTGAATGGATTAATGGAATTTATTTACCAAAAAAATTAAACACATACTGTACAGCCTTATTCTACATAATTAAAAAACTAATCTTTATTTCATGATGGAATAACCTTTGGGTGGTAATATATTTTCCTCAAAAAGCATTTTATTTAAAAAAAATCTGATTTAAATAAAAAAATCCAAATTAAATAAAAAAAATCAGATTTTTTTGATTTTTTTAAAAAAATCATTGATTTTTATCCACCCTGTTTCTGACTATCATTTAGAAAACATGCTTTCTGCAAGATCTTATATCTGCTTGGGTTTAGAACTCAGCAGTTGTTACAAGATTGGGCAATTCTCAGTTCTTTTGTCAGAAGTGAAACCAAATGCACCCATGTAACTCCTAGATTGTGAGCTCGAAAGAGCAGGGCCCTTGACCCCCTCGTGTTTTGTTTTGTTACTGTATTGTCTCATGTTCTGTCCCCCACTATAATGTACAGTGCTGAGCAAACCTTTTAGCACTATATAAATACTGTATAATAATAATATTAATAATATATAGGTAAATGTGAAGTTTAGGAATGGCAATTTTTACATTTATGTTACAATGGTCCAGCTTGGATCAATGTATGTGTGAGCCAGACCTGTGGGATTCTCATGGAAGCTGGAAATCGCTATAAAAGAAGCAGTGCCTATTATAGTGATTTCCAGCTTCCATGGGGATCTCTACTAGCTTCTAGGTTCTGTGTTTTCTGATTGAACGAGGTGGAGATTGTGATGTCACCATTCCACCTCTCCATCTTGTCCCATTGGAGGAAGCTTTGCACTCATTAGGCCTAGGTTCACATCTATGCATGTGTTTTTGATGCATTTTAATGTGTATTGCATCTTTGAGATGTGTTAATGTTGTTAGGCATCTGCTGACATTTAGGAAAACACACCAAAACCACATGTATATGCATTTTTTATGTAATTCAATGGAAACCTATGGAGCCAAAAATGCACTGTGCAGCGTGTAAAAAAGTCCCTGCACCTTTCTAAAAAATGCTCCAGGGTAAACTGCTTAGATGTGAACGTGACCCATAGGAACTAATATTAAATGGACTGCATTGCATTTGTGCAAATCTGCAAACACATTGTAGAACCCATGGGTATGAACCTAGCCTAAGTGAGGGAAATCCTTTCTTGGCCAGTTGTCACTGTAACAGGTGTTCCCATTGGATGATTTCTTAACTATAGGATGACTTAACTTTGCATTTATCTGTGACTTTCACATACAATCTAAACAGTGAGTGAACTGCTACTTTTTAAAGATCTCTTTTTTGGAAGCAGAGTTGTTTTGATTATTCATACATAGTGTGAAATACTCTGTTTGCTGGATAGTGTGCTAGATGCACAGATGAGGTATAAAGAAATGTTTTGCATGTCTCCGCCCACAAATCATAAAATGACAAAGTAACCTCTCATTTAACAACATGGTCATTTGGGGGTGTTGACTGCAGTTTGAATATGGAATTGTTGTGCTTCTCAGTAAGGTTTAGTTTACATTTGTAGTTTGGGAGCTGTAAAAAAAAAAAAGGTGTTGAGCCTCTTCCCGCTCTCCTTAAACTAAAAAGCAGCTATACAGCGTACACACATTTTGCTGCCATGTTTGGTGGGTAGTGCCTAATGTAGCCAGTTTGGGAGTTGTGTGGGCCAAAACAGGCAGAAAAGAGAAGATATACTGTCTGTCAAACTCGTTTGGACCAACAATCTTCTGTGGCTCATCAAAGGGCCAATGCAAGTGTAAATGAGCCCTAACACTGGGAGAAGGTTTTATTGTTTACTTTACTGTAACCTGACTGTTTCTTCAAAGACTACATGACTATAATTCATACTGTTGCTACAATTTGCATACTTTCCAATTGACAGTGGTTTTGAGTCATGGTGTGCTTTACATTACATGACAGGGTAATTTCTCCTGAAAATTGACATTTTGCAGGTTTAAACTACCTACTATCCTCATAATTCTTGGGCATTCCAACAGTTTTTTCTACTAAGCAGATTTCTTGAAGTATTTCAAACAGTCCTGCCAGGAAAAAGGGAAAAAGCTGTCCCTGCAAAAGACATGAATAATTTCCTCTCTGTCTACCTGCACGCACCGATCAACTCAAGATAAATATTCCTCTGAAGTCCACTAAGAAGTCAACACTTAAAGGACAGTCACCTTCCCATGTCCCTCTCTGTGTTCAATGTTTCCTCTGTCACTACTATGTCCTGTAGATTAGTAAGGTGAGGGTCGGCTCAAGGAACTATGGAGAACCGAGGCAGAAGATTGACATTCATGGGAGTGTCTTCTCAGAGGACTTGCACTTTAGGTGTCCAGCCCCTGTGTGTTCAATCCCAGCGTATTTGTGAGCCCCAAAGGCGTAGGTGCAGTGTCCAGCCCTGTTGCCTCACGTTTAGGGCCCTATGTGTTCAGGGATGTATGCCCAGAACTCAGAATACCTGCATTCCAAACCTGAACACTGCACCTCTTCCTCCCAGATCCTCAAAAATGCCAGGATTGGATGCATAGGGCTAGACACCCAGTGTGCATGTGGCTTTGAAGCAAAATTTCTCTGTCATTTCAGCAGAGCAGTCAACAGTCAGACTCCCATTTCTTTGAATGAGGCTTCCTGTCTGCATCTCTTCATAAGGATTCCCACTGAGTCTACTGTAAGTAATCACAAACAGCCCCATTTATAAGTGTGAATGGGGCTTTACACACTCTACTAGCACCATTCAGTAAATTTTATTCAGTGTTGGAGCTTGGTGAGAGCCTGCTCAACATGACAACAGCGTGTATGAAGTGACAGTCAGGACTGCCAGCAAGATCAGTGTTAAGCATTCCCAAACTAAAGCTAATGCATGTTGTAGAGATTGTAAAATGGATTGAAATTTCTTGAATACTCTGAAAGTACTTTGTAAGAATCATGCTGTATTGTGTTTATAAATGCCCGTATGCACTACGTTTTGGGGTCCATGTCACCAGTCTTCAATGGACCATTGTAGTGTGTTTTTGACATAATTTGAGATACTTCTAAGATCATTCAGAATTCATTGTAGGTACAGTTGACCTGCTGCAATCTGCTATTACATTCCCATAAACTTGTATGGGATAGTAGCAGTTCTGCAGAAAACGAAAGTCATCCAACACTCAAACTTGCTTGGTTCACACCTATGCAATTTGCTTTTGATGCATTTCTGAGCTGCTTTTAGGGTTTTTGCACATGTATTTTAACTCGTTTTTCATGTGTTCTTGTACTTTGTTTTGGACAATTTGTTGTGCAGATTAAAGAACACAAAACACGTAAAAAAAAACACACTACATGCTTTTCTGCTGTGTCTCCTTTGAAGTCTATTGAACCAAAAAACACAGTTTTTGGTTAAAAAAAAGTCCCCGACCCTTTCCAAAAACACAGCAGCTGAAAAAAGCATAGACGTGAACATGTTCTATAGGAAACCATGGTAAATGGACTGTAGTGCGTTTCTGCAAAAGCATTTAAAAACACATAGGTGTGACCCAGGCCTAGTAACCTCTATTCTGCCTCCTTTTAAAAATAGTGAAGGGAAAAGCTTTAACTAAAATACAACACCAGTGGTCATCTATGTATATTTTACTTTACTTAAATCTTTTAAGAGATGGTATAACATATATTAGATACTATCTTTTACTATATCAAAGGGTCCAAAAATTGCACCTTACTAACATTCACATATTAGGGATGCTTTGGTGTTGTTTGTGGTGTTAGCAGTACTGACCTCATTAAACATTCATTGGTCAGGCACTCAACCCCAAGAGAAGGATGGTTAATTAGGAGATGGACAGAGAAAAAGGGTGGAAAACCTGCCCTGCATTTAAGTTAGGGAGAGAGAAGTAAAATTTTCTTTTAATACCTAGAATGTTCTTCAGTTTATTGCCAAGGAACTTGAATGCAGTATCACTTACCATCACAGAAGGGAAAGGGACAACACTGTTTGAAAGAGAGAGATTAAATGTAAGACCCATTCACGCCATTGCAAACGTTGACAAACATTAGGAGCTGCCTAATGCATAAAAAAGTTGCATGTACCATTTCTGACAGTGTACATTAGCATATTGCTCTGTACTGCAACGCATGGCTGTCCTGAAGGTGCATTGGGGTGCTATTCAGAATAAATGGCCTTGCATCACATTATTGCTAGATGTTTATGAATGGACCCTGAGCCAACACAGGAATCAGACTGCAATTACTAGTCGGAAGCCTATCATGTGTAACAGGTGTGAAAGAATAAGAAAAAACTTTCAGCAAGGCTTGAGAAGCTTTAGTTTAGCAGTGCTAGCTTTCACCATACAAACTGTTTAGTGAAGACCGGAACATTCAAAGCCCAGCTTTAGCCAAATATTTTTCTTTTAGTTTTGGATAGACAGCAGAGGGATCAGGTTTGAAATGCTGTGTTCCCACTGAGTAGATATTCCATTATTTATTGTATTGTGTGATGCCCACCTAAGTAAGAATCAAGGGGAATTTGTGTTTGTTTTACAGATTTATAAGTATACGATAAAAAAAACTGAGCAGGGTATTAATGAACAGTATACCAAATAGAAGCCTTATATGTCCAGAATACGATTCCTGTATTCTTCCTCTTCCCTCATTAAAGGTAATCAGCACCAACCTCTAAATATGTGAACTGTCAACAAAATCTGCATATACCAGAGGCGCCTGCACATACTATATTATCTTTGCCACTGCACTTTGGTACTGCACAGTTGGTCCGTTGGACTCTATTTATCTGATGAATACTGAGATGCAGAGGGCTAGAGGGGAGAAGACTAAAGTGCCCACATATCAATATCTTCTCGCTAACAGGTCCTTCTGACTGTACACTTTGGCAAGCTTTTTGAGTCACCATAACATTGGTGGTAATATTTACTCATTGGCTACCAAAGTACTGTTGAGTAGAAGTTTTATTTCTATATTCAGAGTATATTTGAAAAAGAAAAAAAAAAAAAAAAGTAGTCAAAAATGGATGTATGTTGTTCTATTTGATAGCTTGGTTTTTTACTTTGAATCCACATTTCTGAGTTAGAGTAGTAAGCATCAATCCTACATTATACACCTGGGGTTCAAGATCTGTGTTTGGTTATTGGGCTATAAGGGAATGATTTGTATGGGAACTCTCAACTTCTCCATCTAGCAGGTTATTACACCAGATCCTGCTTCAGGTCTATCTTCCTTATTAGACAGTTAAGGGGGGAGGGTGAACCTCACCTCTTCTCATCTCCAGTACTGTCTGAGAGAAACTTTACATAGAGGCTTCTATTTTAGCAGTACTTCCAAGCCACTACCTAGAGGCACCAGGTAGGTGTTGCATTTCAGGAGAATGGAAACTCTATTACTCCATACTGCAGTGGTATGTTCTATCCAGCAGGCCAACTCCCCCTTTCCCAAGTCTATTCACTTCACAAGACTCAGCTTCTGCAGAACAGATATTACTAGGTTCACCTATATATTTCAAGGCTTTCTCATCAATTCTCCAATCCTAGAACTCTTTTCACTTCCTTCTAATTCCTGGGTTGGGACCCAAATCCAGGTCCACACAATGGCTCTACCACCAGTCCAGCTGGAACTTTCCACATCCAAAACCAGGAACCAAATATCCCAAACATTCAGGGCCATCACAGGGGACACTAACATGGTGACACATGCTCTTGCCCTCTTGGGGCACAAGGACCATTAAGCATGACAGAGTCAGGCTAGTCTACACAAGAACAGAGTCCTCCATCACTCAGGTGCCAATACTACCTCTCCTCATGCAAAATATTTCAAGAAGATTTGTTCATCATTAATGAATGTCCCAGCTTGAAAGATATGCCCAGTGTTAATTAGGAATGAATTAAGCATAGGGCATACATGACAGGCTGGAAGGGGAACCATGTTGTAGAGGGTTAACTATTTCAAAAGTAGCTAGTCGGTTACTGACCCTTACCTGATTAGATGGACAGACAGGGTGATGGGGTGGAGTCTAGTTACTGGGGAGGAGTGGTTAGGCTCCCTCACAGAGTAGGTATCATAGGAAGAACGTCTGTCCCTCTCGCCCTTATGGTTTCAGGATACTTGAGTTATTTTATTCTTTTGTGTTATACAGCGGTTTGGGGTCTTTGATGAGGGTCTAAAGCTGGTTTTATTGGGAAAACCTTCCACGGTATGGCGTCCTTTACTTGGTATGGTTCCAGCTAGAAGGACCAGGCAGTGGGAAGACAGGTGGTGTTTGGTGACTAGGGATGTAACCCAGCTAAATGGTGCTACAGACACAAAGTTTGTACTAATATGGTACTATCAAGAACCAGCATCCAAGTTTAACTGGAATATGTTATGTTTAATATTTAAACCTTATTGTTTAATAAAAGGCCGGGTTTTGGGGGGTGGTTTGGAGGTTAGCACAACTATGTGAGCTGTGAACTACCTGGTCATGTAGTTGCATTAATATTAAATCTTTACTGATGCATACATCCTTAGTTAAACAAGAAAAAGTGCTTCTTTGGAGAATTTATCATACTTTAAACTATACTTCCATGGAGGAATCTGGTGCTCACACTGTCTTTATCCTCAGAAAGGTACTTTATATTGGAGAAACCTCTGTATGCTTAGCCCCCAGTCTGTGCAGTGCTGCTCCCCCCCCCCCCCCAAGGGGGGGGGGGGGGGGCTAAGTCCTAAAAAAATAATGCACATGTTTACTGTGTTATCTACTCACAGAGTGAAAAAGGGTTCCTCCTTAAAATACCTCTCCTCACCCCCTTTACTCCTGTGATGCAGGTAGTGATTATACAGTACATTATCTATCTATCTATCTCACCTATGGCACACAATGATTGTAAATCTTGTGGGTATTTGGTGTCCAATTGTAGCACATGCCTTCCCTACTACTTCCAGGTAGTGCCTAGAGCCCACAGACGAGAACACATTAGTCCTATGTTGGGTTCACCCATCTAATTTGAGAACTAGTGGTATGAGCTTCTCCTAAAAACAATTCCACAAAAATAAAATAAGGACAAGTAAAGACATCTAGTGCCAAGACTGAGACGCTACACAAAAATCACTCAAAGGGAATTACAACACCCAGTTAGATTCAGCCACTGTCCTAAAAGGAAGATTGATGCACTAATTTGTGGGATTTATAACAGAATGAGACATGTGAGTACATTTTGTTCTAAAAAGACTCTACTGTACTACACACTAATTCCATTTCAGTGCTTTTTGATTCATTTAGTCCCTGCTTAGAATCCCCTTAATAGTTTATACTTCCTAATTAGATATACATGTAAAAGAGATCAGCTTACAATACATATTTTTACCTATGTGAGGCAATGCATAGATATTTTGTGATTTTTTTTAACTCTATGCACATGAGCCTCTCCTGCACTTCAGTGCTCTTCATTGCAAATAAGTTTCAGCTTTCTAAGTTTTTAGCCTTCTTTCAGAACGTACACTGCTCATAAAACTTAGAGAAAGACTTTTTAATCACTGTGTAGCATCAAGTCAATTAAACTCCTGGGATATTGATCCAGTCAGTTAAGTAGCAGAGGGGGTTGGTGATCAGTTTCAGCTGCTTTGATGTTAATGAAATTAACAACAGGTGCACTAGATGGGCAACAATGAGATGATGCCCAAAACAGAAATGGTTTTACAGGTGGAGGCCACTGACATTTTTTTCCCTACGCATCTTTTATGACCATTTTTCACTAGTTTTGCATTTGGCTAGGGTCAGTGTCACTACTGGTAGCATGAGGAGATACCTGGACCCTACAGAGGTTGCACAGGCAGGCCAACTCCTTCAAGATGGCACATCAATATGCACATCAATATGTGCCATTGCCAAAAGGTTTGATGTGTCTTCCCAGGAGACCATCTGTTGTCTCATTATGAGCATGCTCTGAAGTTGTCAAGCATGCATACAAGCATGTGGGGGCCTTACAAACTACTCAGTACCATTTTGAGTTGCTGCAATGAAATTTCGGCAAAATGGACTAGCCTGCTGCATCATTTTTTCACTTTGATTTTTTGGGGTGTCTTTGAATTCAGTCCTCTGTAATAATTTTCATATCCATCAAATGATGGGGCATCCTTACGTTCCTAACACATTACCCAGTCCATATCAGTATAGATATCCAGCATATTTTTTCCCTTTGAGATCTGATGTGTTTTCAAAGCGTTCCTTTAATTTTTTTTGAGCAGTATATTATGCAAGGCAGCCTTTTATTGCCCTCAATAAAGATTAACTTTGAAGTTTAAAAAAAATCACCCTAATTTAAGCTAGAACCACCCACCCATGTGCTTACTTACAGCTCTATGAGTGGTGTCCTCTGATGCTCACGGCCTCCGGCCAAACATTTTCTCATGTGTTTGCCAAGCCTGTGCAGTTACTCCCTATAGATCACTGGAGACCCTAGAAAGTTAGGAAGTATATGCTAGGTGTGCCTAGCCTTTTAACAGCTGCAGTTGATATGTTTTCTGAATGTTATTTACCTATAAAAGCCTTCTGTGTGTAGAAATCTAATGCCTGAGATTGTTGCTTGACTCATCTTGGTTGTGATGCCAGCAGCTCCATCAAACTCAGGGCTGTCCCCTTGACTCTTCCCTCAACAGCTACATAAAAGGTTACATAGGGAAGTGAAAGTAGACATGGAGGAGCTGGGCCAGCACAGAGTGCTTAGACTCTACCATAAGAGGAGAGGGCTATGATGTTCAAGGAAGAAGGGAAGAAGTAGTTATATTTTCTAGCAAGTTCAAAGGAACATTGCAAGTAAATAAAAGATCATTAATGGAAAGGAAAACACTGAAAATGAGCATTGAAAGTACTTGATTTTCTGTTCTTTTACCTGAAATACTTAATGTTGGTAACTTCTTTTTAGGATTATAAAATGATCATACATAATACCTACACACGCAGTGAACCCGAAAGCATTGTGATAATATTGCATATCTGATAATAATTTAAGAGTATACCGCTGCATAAGATCAAATTTAAAATATGAACACTGCTTTCTAAACCCTGCAGAAATGTTTTCTCATAAACACATATTACAAGTAAAACACAAATATCTGAACATGTTGACCCTTCTACAAGATCCGTGAACTGAGAACAGCCCTGGGCCTGCGGTACAATTAATCCACCACTGCTGTTCAAGGTCAAGCAATTTGCAGGACAGAAAATGTCCAACTTCAGGTGACCTCTGACCCTGTGATTGATTTAGCAGTGGCAGTTTCTATATTCCTATCAATACATGTTTATTTTTACTAAAAAGCAAACAAGACTATGATATGCATACATAAATGCATAGTACATAAATGCAGCAGTATTTAACTGTTTAATAAGGTGACATAAAACTTTTACATTTTCACTGCATAATTTACCACCATCTCTAATGTGAGAGCCGTGTATTAATTTTTAAACATTAATTTCACTCAGCATTTTATGCTTTTTAAGTACATATATTACCTGAAATGTAACACTTGAATGACGCAGTATATGTTTAAATAAGAACATGATAAGTTAGATCACACCAAGATTCAGAATCTGGGGTGTGGAAATCTGTCATACTACTTTGTATTGGGATAGTAAAATAATGATTTATATTTGTGTGGTATATACAGTATGTAGAATTGTTGGAATCTGAGAATTGATTGAGAGTGATTGGATATATTTTCACTTCCTTTGGTTATGTCTCATGTCTGCTATATAATTTCTAATTTTCCTAGATTTATTAATGACTGAATTAAGCTTTGTTCTTATTTTTTTTATTTCTAAGTAGATAACCATGTAATGCAAAATTTGCTCTGCCGGTATTTTTAATAAAATATTCATCAAGCATGTACTGCATGTGAATTGGTAGCACATGGTCCAAAGGACCACCTAACTTTTCACTACCGGCAGAATGTGCAGTGGGCTCCTGTTGCTCCATGGGTGACTTCTGGTCCATTTGAGGTATTCAGAAGGGATCCTGCTTTTAACACCACCCCGTAGCCTAATAAATGAGTAGTAGACTTCCTTATTAGGATCCTAAATGAGGTGGGAAAATGGTTCACATGCTCCAGTTTGCTCAGTCAGCTGGTAAATCAGCTGGTAAAGTGGTCCAAAGAACCACTAACATCAAAGCAGAGTACTTATCTGGGCAACTGCTGGGTCCCAGTGATTGAATATTCAGACCTTTAGTTATCTTTTATTTATCAGGAATGCTTAAAATGTTTTATTTTGAACTGTTGCTTTATATATGCTTTTTAATATGTATTTAATTTTTATTTTACAAATAAACTTTTACTTCATGACAAAGGATTCCCATAGCGTTATGGATTAGTTAAAGAGATAGCACAGCAACAGCTGTCTTCCTAAAAGCAGTAGTAAACTCCACTTTTTTTTATGTTAACCTAAAGGTAAGCCTATATTAAGGCTTACCAGCAGATACAGTAAATATCTCCTAAACGTGGACTGTTTAGGAGATATTTACTTCAGTAGCAGCCAGTGACATAACTTGCTCATGCGCACTGCACGCTCAATGGATGGCATGCCATCCGTTGAGAGAACTATGCCGAGGCAGACACCCATGTGCTTATGTGGGAGTGACATCATCATGGCTCGTCCATTCAAACGGCGGGAGGAAGGGAGATGGGGTGAAGATAGAAGCCCTGTTAGTGGTGACAGCATTCCACTGGAGGGCTTCATTTTAAGGTAAGTCTGTCATAATATGCTAGAACATTATGACATTATCCTGCCGGGGCCGACTTTTTTTCTGTGCAATTTACTACCACTTTAGGGCCTGAGCCACCACAAAACCACAGTACAAAGCCATTATGCATTCCTTTTAGGCAAAGTCTATATTTTCTGGTCAATATTTTCTATACATGTTGTTGTGGCAGTGCAAGGAGATTAAGCAGTGAGAGAATAAAGCTGGCTGTACATGGCTGAAAGCTCAGCAGGAATTAGCTATAAATCGAGCTGTAGGTGGCCCAGTTGGCACCACCTTTTAAGCAGGGCCAACCGTGACTGAGCCACCACACACACTGCTAGGGGACCTGCTACAATACGGGGGGCTGACTACAGCCTCACTGCTGTGCCCATATACAGTCTTCAGCCCATTCAAAATGCTCTTTCTGCAACATACGCATGAATGGTGGGTCATAAATCCTTCACTCACCATTCTCCTGGTATCCATAGCAATGACTCTCCAATGGCTAGAGACACTCCTTGCATGAATCCTTGCATCTTCTCTGTGGTTGCAGGTTAGGGCTCAGACAGTCTGCTGAACACGTGAGGCCCATTTGACATTGAGGCTCAGGTCACTTGCTGCATGCTACGAGGAGGGGGCCAGCTCCTCACCAACGAGAGGGTGACTTTGTTCCCTGTCCACCACCAACCCCAACTTGACATGGTTTGCGTCAGTATAATTTCCTCCAGATTCTTGTTAATACATTTTACACATCAAAGGACCATTATATGAATGTGTCATCCATAAAGTGCCAAAATACATAAAAACTAATATGTGCAAATATACAAATCAGTGTAAACAAACCAATTAGTGCTTTCCAATCTGATCTCAATCCTCCATATAATTTATGTGAATGTACTCTTATGCAACCGCTTAAAAGAAACCTTGTTAAAAAGTTCCAATATAAAAGTCCTTGTCTAAAAAATGTACTTGGGCCCAAAAAAATGTGATCAGTGCTTGTGAACTGTTCTTCTATAATCAGTGCTGCAATCACTCAGTGCTCTCCTCTTTTCTTCGCACTCACAGAAGTATATTGACTCCTTATATTTCATAAACAGGTCTATAGCACTTTATGACATCACTGATGACATCAGTGTGACAAAATGCATTGGGCGAGGCTTGTTCCATCACTTCTGCTTTCATATATCAAGCAGGTGGAATACAGATTGTACAGGATATAATATATGCATTGCAGCTTGTGTTCAATACAAGCATTTTAAAATTGTAAGTGAATTTTAATTGGCTTTAATGGTTTCAATAAACTGTATTATGCTACTGGAGGCTGCCTCTGGGTCTCTGTTTCTCTCCTTACATGCGCGCATATGGATTGGCATAAGGAAAAGCAGCCTTTTGGAACTATGATATTGAACATCTGAGGAGTGAAGAGCACATACATAAAGCACTATAGACCTGCTTGTGAAACATAAGGGTTCAATATACTTTGGTGAGGGCTGTGAAGAGTGATTGCACGCACTGATTGTAGAAGAACAGTTCACAAACACTGATCACTTTATTTTGGGCACAAGTTAATTTTTTATACAAGGGCTTGTACACTGGAACGTTTTAACAAGATTGTTTATGAGTGATTGCATAAGTGTACATTGACATAAATCATATGGAGGATTGAGATCAGATTGAAAGTATGAATTGGTGTGTTTACACTGATTTCTATATTTGCACATAATAGTTTCTATTTATTTTGCACTTTTGGTACTTTATGGATACGCATTCCTTTGATGTGTAGTATGTATTAACCACACTTTTGACATATCATTTATATTACACCATCTCTAGTGGGGTAGAAATCAGAGTGCAGGCAGCTGTTTATTTAGTATTGTTTGGTTCTGTACCTGCATAGCTCGGAACACCTATATAATATTAATTTCCTTCACAACCCTGTATCCCACAGTGTGTACTCTCCATGAGATGTACCTGTCCAGCATTGTAGCCTAACTGTGAGCTGTTCCAACTCACACTTTCAGCAATAACAGACTTCCACCTGGTTCACTATAATTTAGCCAAAGGTTCTGTCCATCTCCATTTTATTAAATGCTTGAAGTAGTAAATAGTTAACAGTCTTTAGCAAAGAATGATCTTCATTACAACAATTCACAGTAGGTCCTTCTTATGTAGGTAGTGTACCTCTGTCATCATCTGGCATTAGGGATGCCATCCTGGGGGTTTTAGTCTTTTCCAGTATACTGTATATCCATGACAGGCAGCTGTGTTCCTATCAGCCTACTCCATTTAACTAAGTGCCACTCAGACTATATATAGGATAGGGGCATTGAAAAATCAAAGGAGCTGGGTGGAAAACTGTCAGCTGAGCAGTGACTACATCTTATCAGATGCAGTCACTGTTCAGGTATTCAGAAAGCTGTGGTTGCTGCAGTTGTGTGAATATAATAGCTGGCAGGTGAGATTCCTTCATCCATACCCTTTATGGTGGATGAAGGAATTATTAGATTCTTTTAGAAAATCAGCTTCCAGGTTTTATTGAACAAGCTGAAGTTATAAGCAGATTGGCTACCATGCACAGCTGCACCAGATTCTGAGTGCTCCAGTTTTAGCAAATCAACCCCTATGGGTTGTGTATGGCTAGCATTAGACACTGATATTCACCTAAGAATCTAATAGTGAAGAGGGGGGCAAGAGTGGGAAAACTCTTATTAATGCCCACATCACCTATCTATCCATTAATTCAAATTAGTATAAAAGATGTGATTATGTTTTTTATTGCAGTTATTCACCTTGGCAATTCCATTGTACTCTGATGTAAAAAAATAGCAATTTTTATTATTGCGCTTTTATTCAGTACAAAAGCAAGCAAACAAACTGTTTTAATCCAAATGCAAGGTTTGCAGCTGTTTTTATTCACATAGCTGTTCATCATTTCTTGTTGAATGACACAGCCATGCTCGTGTAATTGCTTCAGCTTTTTCAAGTATTGATCTTGCTTATTTAGTTCTTGTTCCATTTTCATATTAATGGACAACACATAACACATTAAAGTACAATGTAAATCAAACTTGGCTTTTAGAATCCAAATACTGTGTGTGAAGCAATATATGTTTAACACTATGTGGTCTCCTTTGACTTTTCATCAATGGTACACTGAAAATACTGTATATATATATACATATATATATATATATATATATATATATATATATATATTCTGCTCAAAAATATTAAAGGAGCACTTTAAAAACACATCAGATCTCAATGGGGAAAATTTCATGCTGGATATCTATACTGATATGGACTGGGTAATGTGTTAGGAACGTAAGGATGCCCCATCATTTGATGGAAATGAAAATGATCAACCTACAGAGGACTGAATTCAAAGACACTCCAAAAATCAAAGTGAAAAAATGATGCACCAGGCTAGTCCATTTTGCTGAAATTTCATTGCAGCAACTCAGAATGGTATTGAGTAGTTTCTATGGCCTCCACGTGCTTGTATGCATGCCTGACAATGTCAGGGCATGCTTCTAATGAGACAACGGATGGTGTCCTGGGATATTTCCTCCCAAGATCTGAACCAGGGCATCACCAAGCTCCTGGACAGTCTGGGGTGCAATCTGGCCTCGTTAGATGGACTGAACCATAATATCCCAGAGGCATTCTATTGGATTTAGGACAGGTGAGCGTGGGGGCCATTCAATGGTATCAATTCCTTCATCCTCCATGAACTTCCTGCATACTCTCGACACATGTGGCCGGGCATTGTCATGCACCAGCAGGAACCCAAGACCCACTGCACCAGCATAAAGTCTGACAATGGGTCTAAGGATTTCATCCCGATACCTAATGGCAGGCAGTCAGTGTCACTGTGTAGCCTGTAGAGGTCTGTGCGTCCCTCCATGGATATGTCTTACCAGACCATCACTAACCCACCACCAAAACAGTCATGCTGAACTATGTTACAGGCAGCATAACATTCTCCATGGCTTCTCCAGACCCTTTCACTTCTATCACATGTGCTCAGGGTGAACCTGCTCTCATCTGTGAAAAGCACAGGGCACCAGTGGCAGACCTGCCAATTCTACTGTTTGTGGCAAATGCCAATCGAGCTCTATGGTGCCGGGCAGTGAGCACAGGGGCCACTAGAGGACATCGGGCCCTCAGGCCACCCTCATGAAGTATGTTTCTGATTGTTTGTTTAGAGACATTCACACCAGTGGCCTGCTGGACATCATTTTTTAGGGCTCTGGCAGTGCTCATCCTGTTCTTCTTTGCACAAAGGAGCAGATACTGGTCCTGCTGATGAGTTAAGGACCTTCTACAGCCCTGTCCAGCTCTCAGCCTGTCTCCTTAAATCTCCTCCATGCTCTTGAGACTGTGCTGGGAGACACAGGAAACCTTCTGGCAATGGCACATATTGATGTGCCATCCTGGAGGAGTTGGACTGCCTGTGCAAACTCTGTAGGGTCCTGGAATCGCCTCATGCTACCAGTAGTGACACTGACACTAGCCAAATGCAAAACTAGTGAAAATCAGTCATAAAAGATGAGTAGGGAAAAAATGTTAGTGGCCTCCACCTGTGAAACCATTTCTGTTTTTGGAGTTGTCTCATTGTTGCTCATCTAGTGCACCTGTTGTTAATTTCATTAACACCAAAGCAGTTGTAACAACCCCCTCTGCTTTTTATCTGACCAGATCAATATCCCAGGAGTTTAATTGACTTGATGCTATACTCTGATTACAATGTGTTCCTTTAATTTTTTTGAGCAGTGTATATACCTTACCAAAAAGCAGAAAGAAATGGTGGTTACAAGTTTTTTAATTGTATGTAATTATATTTAAATCTTCCAATGAGGGGTGTGGCTTGGCACATGAAGCTGTAGAACGTGTTCTTCGGTAGCTCCCGGTCCTAGTTTCTCCCGCAGAGCTATTTACCCTCACGAGTGATCTCTGAACCCCACACATGGGCAAGAACCAGCACAGGGACTCCAAGAAGTCTGGAGGGGGCTGCTCTGGAAGCTATTTGGGCTGTTTATTCATGAGATCCGCAGCTTGCATACTCTGGCCGGCAAGATTAAATCCCTGGCTACCAAGGATGATTTTGAGCACTGTGTAAAATGCATTGAAAAGACATACAAACAGGAGATATCAGAACTTAAAGATATGTGTCTGCACTGAAGAAACTGAAAACCCTTCTGATGGACTTTGTAAAGCCTTGCAATCCCATGAGGAGAGTCTTAACTCTCACACAATACTATTACAGCAACTTATGTACCAACAGGATGACATAGAAAATAGGAACCGTTGTAATAACATCAGAATCCGGGGCATTCTGGAATCAGTGGAACCTAAGGATCTAGTAGCAGCAGCTACTGCTATTTTCAATCAACTAATACAGCAAACTAAAGATGCGCCGATTGAATTGGATCGGGCACATAGGACCTGGGGCCCAAGAAATCCTGACCCCTCATTTGTGCATGACATACTATGCAGAGTTAATTTTTACAAGGTCAAAGATGCCATTTTGTGCAGCCAGTACACAAGACATCATACTCTTCAACGAGACTCCTGTCATGCTTCTTCCAGACCTCTCCTGTCAGACCCTGAATATGCAAAGGGCCTTAAAGCCACTCATGCAACTACTTCAAGATCGCCACATCAGGTACCAGTGGAGATTCCCTTTTCAACTCCGAGCCTCCCACAATGGCAAGACTGCACAGTTCCGCACTCTTGGGGATCTCCCCAACTTTCTTGGCACCTTTGCACTGCCTCGTGTCTTTTCCGGATTGGCCTTTTCCACCGACAACTCGGGATTACCTTTCACCCCGCTATGGCAACGACAGGGCAAGAAGTTCAAGGTCCTCATCCCACAAGGCCTGGATGACTGATTGATTCTCTGCCTAAGTTAGGGGGGTTTTCACTCTTTGCCCCCTCCTTGAGGGTCTTTATCCTCGGCTTGAAACCTTACTAGATTTTGCTAGTCGATTACTCCTGTTGAATTCCACTGGTGATTTTATGCTCAGAACACCTTAGATTGTGGTACGCTCCCACGTCCTCTTGTATGTGTCTCCTAGGCATGGAGCATTCTACAATCACATAAGGCATATCAAAACAATAGTCTCTCAGGTACGCCCCGAACTTACTTATGCAGTACATTTAGTACGTTTGTGTGGTTACCATTTTTTTTTAGGGTTTACTTCAACTTATTATGTGTTTCTGAAATAGCTGAATGGTCTTCCACTCCATTCATTCCCCGAGGGAGGCCTGGGCCAGGATCTGCTTTATGTGCCTTTCATGTTCCCCACCTTGGCCTCTCGGTGCTATCATTATGCACTGTTCGATGTTTAGACAGATCTATGTCTGTTGGTTATCTGTTGTATGTTGTATGTTTAATGTATTCCTTGGCTCCCTCTTTTTTAATTTTTGGGTGGATCCCATCTCTGTTATTGCTTTCATCCATTACCTACTCTGCACAGAGACGTGGTCCTACCCTTTTTCTACTCTACCTCCCTGTCCTTGGTCTTTACTCTTCCTCCCTCCCACTTATTTTTGAACTTTACTCGGTTTGTATCTTCCTTTTTCTGCCCCCCCTTTTTTTATTTATTTTTTGCGAGGGTTGGGAACGGGACTGGGTAGTGCTGCATGAAACCTCCTCCCCCCTTTTTTTGTCTTGTATTTCCGTTAGCCTCCTGCTTCCCTGTCCGAGCACAGATCCACGGACACCACCGCTGGCCATACAAGAAGAGACAGCACCAGACTTGTATGAAAGACAGGAAATAGACTGCTTTATTTTAACATAGATACAAGATATATACACAGGGCGGGGAAATACACCCAGACAGGAAACACATCAGCAGACCGTCCCATCAGGGGGAAGGGCTGCTGGAAACATTGCATCCCATAATAGTTTGCTAGAACAATGGTATGCGGCCACATGGCAGTGAACAATGGGATACACCAAGTGGCAGTAGACAATACACAAACCCATACATCCCATAATAGTTTGCTAGAACAATGAGATGCAGCCGCATGGCAGAGAACAATGAACAACCCCCACACCAATATTAGAACATTTCACCCTGTACCCCTAACAGGCACAGGGTGACTTACACATAATGGGGATATGGAAAGCTAAGACAGGGATCCCCCCATCCCCAAAAGTCACTCCCGTCACACGGTTTATAACCAAGTAAAACTTTCTTCTATGAACTGTAGGGGGTTCAACACCCCGGAGAAGCGGAGCCAAATACTGTACCATTTTCATAAAGCTAGGTCCTGGACTCTCTCATAGAGCTTTCTGGTCGCTATATTTTCCTTAAAGTACCAGAATTTTGTCTTTACAGTGGCAAATGTTTACTTACCTAACCAGGACCAGAGGCACTTTCTTTCCACGACCCTCACCCAGCTAACCTCATACGGTGGTCCCTGTTTTACCCTCGGCTTGAAACCTTGGGCGGTGACTTCAATGTGGCCCTATCCCCATCCACGGATACCTCCTCTGGTAAGTCCTCTATCTCCAGCTCCACACTAGTCCACATTAAATCACTCCCCCATACATCTCAATATACACTCCCTATGGCTTCTCGTAATACCTGAAGTGTGTGCTTAGGGGTGTTTTTATCCAACACGGCTCTTGTTTGAAGAAAGCCAGAGCATTAGAGACACATCCCTTGCTTTCCGGTATTGCAACTCTGGAAACCTCCCATAGGCAAACCCTGAATCCCTCTGTTTACGTAGATTTATCAAATACCCGTCGTGATCTCCTCCAACTATTAGATTCTTACTCTCTCATTGCTCGAGACAAGATGCGTAACTACCATTACTCTTCAGCTAATAAATGTGGTCAACATTTGGCGAGGGTGCTTCATCTGTGCTCATATCAACTCATGCTGACCTTACACCAGAACGTGGTCTGTGGATGTGGGGAAAGATTTGCCTGTTGCTGATTGGCAGACTTCATTCTATTTTGCACATAAATCCTCCATCTCCTGCTACACACAGGAGAAAAATGTTAAGCTTCTCTCAAGATGGTACAGGGATCCCTCATAAGATATTCCCTTCCAGACCCAATGTTTGTTGGCTATGTGATGTTGTGGAGGGTACTCACTTGCATATCTGGTGGGGTTGCGACTGAATCCAGCCCTTCTGGTCCCAGATTTTTGATATATATATCAAAATCTATGATGAGTCCTTGACCCCCTCCCCAGAAATCGCTCTCCTGTTCATGCTCCTGGGCTCATTAACTGCACAGAGAAAATGCTTACTGATTTTTTTCCTTTCTGCTGTGTGACAACTGATACCCCTTTTTTGGTGACTAATACCACCCCGCCCCTGTCTTTGTAGGTCTCCATGGTGAACGATATTATGCACATGGAAGAGATGTTAGCGCTTGATCATAATACTTATGAGAAATATAAAATGCTATGGTTTATTTGGCTCCATTTCTCCTCCTCAGCTGCTCTCAAGGAGATGCTACCACCTGAAGTAAACCATTGAAGCCTCAACTTCATCAATAGATGAGCTAGTTGCGGACAGTTTGGCACCTCTCACCACCCCCAATTGGTTTCATCCTGTTCCATTTCCTGCCACCTGTTTTACGTGTCCATGTCTGCTCAAACCCCTTTTTTCGATTTTCCTCAATTTGGAGCTTCCCGTTTAGGTCCTGATTCTCGCCACCCCCCCACCCCCCCACACTCATTCCAACTCACCATCTCCCCCCTTTATTTTTTTCTCTCTGTCTCTTCTCTCTCCCCCTCTTTAGCTTTCTCACACTATCTCTCTTGTTCCTGCTCAGCTCTCATCCCGTGCAATTTCTGCTTTTATCATTGTGCCATCTGATGTTCCCAGCCAGTGGACTCTTATGGACTCTATCCTGCTGTCTCTGCCTACGGAGCGCCCACATGAACTTCATATGTTATATTCTCTGCTTTTGCCTCTGAGTCATGTAGACTTTAATTATACATATTGTTTCCGCTCTTTTACATTGGCTTGGCACAACATGTATGTATTTTTCTCTTCTTTTATGAAACATCTAATAAAATACATATTTACCTCTTAATCTTCCAATGATTGTCCCATGGTCCAAGACAACAGCCCCATGGTGTAATGATAATTAGTCAGCTGGAAGGTGCTCTTAATGTATTGTATGTCCACTGTGTAATCCAGAAATTCTGTTTAATTTCCTAATGGTGCCATTACTGATATTTCTCTCAAATACCCATTTCCAGGTAAACTGCCAAAAACACATTATCAATATATATATGAATGCTGCCAAAAGAAATGTATTTCTATTCATCCAGCCCTGAGATTTACACAGTTCTGGCACACAAAAGCAACACCATCAGGCACAGCATGAGTACCTACCCCATGTCTATGACTGGACAGTGAAAGTTAAAGCAGCAGTGTTCTATTTTAAATATAAATATATGCAGTGACATACCTCTTAGCTCCTCCGAGACTCATGACCACTTGCTGGTTTCTCACAGTCCACAGGCAGCCTAAAGTGTTAGTTCATCTTACCTTCACAGAAAGAAATGTAAAGATGAACTAACACTGCACACTCCTTTCCCCTTCTCCCTGCTGTACTTACCTCCAAAAGGGGATGGGTTGTTAGTGCTTAAACAGCTGACAGAGTAGTCTGGTGATTTGAAATCCACACTCTTCTCCATGCAGAGCTTCTGGATGGATCAGAGTGATTCTGATTGGACAGCACTACACATAACATCATCTGTCCTGGAAGCTCTGCAGAGAAGAGGGAGAATTTTAATTTCCCAGACTGCTGGGCCAGCTGCATGGGCACTGACAGCTCAGCATCCATAGATGTAAGTACAGCAGGGGTCGGGAGTGGGGAGGGCATATGGTGTTAGTGCATCTTTTATTTTCACATATTTATATAGCGCCTTCAATTTTACGCAGTGCTTTACATATATATTGTACATTCACATCAGTCCCTAACCCTGAAGGGACATGCAGTCTAAAGTCCCTAACTTACAATCATACATACAAATACTAAGGCCAGTTTAGACAGGAACCAATTAACCTACTAGCATGTCTTTGGAGAATGGGATGAAACCAGAGTACCAAGAGGAAATGCACGCAGGCACAGGGAAAACATACAAACTCCAGGCAGGTGGTGCTGTGGTTGGGACTCAAACCAACAACCGTAGTACTGCCAGGTGGAAGTGCTAACCATTTAGCCACTATGCTAAAGCCACTTTTTTTCTGAAAGTAACTCTTTAACTTCTCAAAAAACACATATGTTAATTTCAATGTAATTTTATTTTAGGTAAGTGAAATACAAAGGATGTTTTATAGTGTTTTGATGTATAAAAATGACACTGACTTTCTACATCCTGTCTTAATGAATGGAATCTAACTGAGGAAACATGAGAAAAGCAGGGAGGATATAGCTAGGTCTGTAGTAACCAGCATAAAATAAAAGGGGAGGTACCAAATGTACACAATAACAAGTTGTAGTGATGCGGCACACCGCTAAATATCAGTATATATAAAAACATTAATAGCATAATGAAGTAACAGAAAAATACATAATAGATGGGACGTAACAAGTACTGATGAGCTCATTTATCTGAGGATGAGGTTACCAACCTAGTTGTGCTTTTTGCCAAGTGTACTTGAATCTCAAATCCTAAAGAAAGTTAAAACAATACACATTTACATATACATATTAAGCTATTTGTCTAGATGTCAGCTAGTAGGAACATTTTTTTCTCAATTTTAAAATATCCAATTTTTTTGTTTATTATATACAGTGTTGGTGTCTGCTGGCATAATTTAAAGCAAAATTAAGAATTTGATATGTGGCATTCAAGAAAAGTATAGGGCCAAACCATTACTGGGCTTATATTTCAGAACAAATTTTCAGGCCTTATCTTTTTTTATGTGTACACTTCAATGTTTATTGAACACATGTTTTCACACTCTCTGTGTGCACCGAAGGCTGTGATAGTTAATAAAACGGCAAAGTGTTTTGTGGAGCAGGACCCACTGTAACATTTTTAATGCCAGGCAATAATGTTTTTTATTGGCTCAATGATAAATGTCGTGGTGTTAATAGGGCCCAGGAGTGGGCAGTTTTGAAGTGATTAAAACGTAAATAACACCTCTGTTATTGTAACAACGTGTGAACACCGACTGGTGTTCCAAACAGCAGATTCCAGGGGAGTTAACAGATTGTTCTAATGAAATTTCATTAGTGAACCTCTTTTTATGCTGTGCTGGAATGTACAAGTGTTATTCCACCATTGTTCTACGACTGCTAGGTGTCATTGCACCATGACAAATGGCACCCGAAACCTGGGTTCCTAATGCAATGTAACCAGACCTGGTGCAGAGGAGGCCTGAAAGTTAACCTTGCTTCTTAGACAACATTAAAGTTTACATTTAGTTAGCACAGGGGAAGTACTTACATGAAATGAGCAGTATCCCTCTCTTTTTTTCAATCTTCAGTTCTCTGCCCCTTGCATACACCTGCAGTGGTAATCTCCTAGTTCTGTGGGGCTAATATGAGCCTCTGGACTTGTTATAGGCAAGCATCAAAAGTGCCTACTATGCTCACCTTTCTGCTCCCCCTTCCATTCATAGAAGCTGTTCTATAGCTTCCATCAATGAATAGTGCTGTATGAATGGAGGAAGTGAACCTTTCATTCATCCGCCCATCTTCCGCTCATAGAACACTTTTTGTTGCAGGAAGTGAACCTGTGCACTCCAGCCTCTAGCTTGTTACAGTGACCCCAAGCACCCCAGCCTTCACCTAGCTCCAATGTTAAGACTCTCATCTCTCTGTCGTTATGCCCTTGGCAACTCTGCCTGCCATAAACAATTCTTTACTATTTACCTTGAGTTCCCAGGATCCCTGGGGTGCAAGACACTTTTTCCTGCATATCTATACCCTCCTGCATATCTGATCACTCTTCAGTAGCTGCCTGCTCAGGGGAATCAGAGGGCCACAATCTGGGAGCCAACAGCACCAAAACCCATCACCTCTTAAGTGGTGCTTTGGTGAAGACCAGCAGTTCCTTAGACCCTTTTCCTTGGTCCTTCCTTTTTTTTTCGTGCCCCCTAGTATCCTGTTTCTCCAATACTCTACTGGTACTCTGTGCCTCCTCTATGGCATACACAACTGCCTAGCCCGAGATGCTATAACAAATTCTGGTTAGCCAGTCATCCCCTAGTGGGAATGTACTCACATTTAAGGCATACAGTGCTCAGAATAAATGAGTATACCCCAACAGATTTGTCAGAAAACCTTTTCTTTCAGAATAAACATTTGCTATGGGACACTATACTGCAAAATACTCCCACAAATGTGGGCCATTGATTGCAAACAAGATTTGTTAATTTGCGCATTCAGAAAAGTATTTTTCCTAAAAAATTAATTCAAGACTATGTTGCAAAAATAAATACACCCCAATGAAAGTCTTAGGAACAAAGCTAAATTTTAGACATCAAAATTCTAATTAACAAGAATTTAACTACAGGTGAGTCTAATTATTCATTAAGCAGGTGTCCAGCAGACATATGATTTTAAAAGGGTTTTACTTAACAAAGAAAACCGTTTGCCATTTCATGCTGTCAGCAATGGCACCACATGGAAGAGAAAGAAAATAATTTCTTTACACAAGAAAGGGAAAGGGTACAAGAAGATCAGCAAAGCTTTACTTATCAATCAGAATGCTGTAGCAAAAGTGATACAAATATTTTACAAAGATGGAACTGCAACCATCTTACAGAGATGTCCAGGCCATCTATTGTAGTTAACACCTCGACTGGAGCGTCTTCTGATGGGAATGGTTGAAGAAAATCGCCATGCAAATTCATTGCAGTTAGTTAAAGCAGTAGAAAGCCAAACGGGGGGGATTGTCCCCATGACACAATACAGCATACACTACAGAGGATGGCATGCATAGGTCTGGACCACGAAGAAAGCCTCTCCTAAAGCCCATGCATAAAAAAGCCCACCTAGAATTTGCCAGAGCTCATGCTGAAAAAGAAGATGACTAATGGGACTCTGTACTCTGGAGTGATGAGACCAAGCTAAATGTTTTTAGAACTGATGGCTTCAAAACTGTATGGTGTCGCAAAGATGAGGAGTACAAAGAAAATGCATGGTGCCTACAGTGAAACATGGTGGTGGCAGTGTCCTTCTATGGGGTGCATGAGTGCTGCTGGTGTCGGGGAGCTGCATTTCATTGATAGTATCATGAATTCACAGATGTACTGCTCTATGTTGAAAGAGAAGATGCTTCCATCACTCCGTGTCCTTGATTGTTGTGCACTTTTTCAACATGACAATGATCCAAAACACACATCTAAGGCCACTGTTGCATTTTTGAAGAAGAACAAGGTGAAAGTGATTCAGTGGTCAAGTATGTCTCCTGATATATACCTAATCGAACACCTATGGGGAATTCTGAAGAGACAAATTGAGCATCACTCTCCATCCAGGCTCTAAAAGAGGTCATTCTTGACGAATGGAAAAAGATAGATATTGCAATAAGTCACCAACTTGTTCATTCCATGACTAGAAGATTTGGTGCTGCTCTTGCAAATCATGGAGGTCATACAAAATACTAGATGTAGTAGTTTTTGTAGTGGGGTGTATTCATTTTTGCATCAACTCATTTGAGTAAAAGTGAAGATTTTGTAATCTAAGTTACATTATTAACCATACTTTCATGTAATGAGGTAAACAAATGTTCTATAAAACTCAGTTTTGTCAAAATTTTGAAAATTGTTCTTGTGTACATTGAGATATTGATTAAAATCTTACTTTTCAAAAGGGGTGTACTCATTTATGCTGAGCACTGTAAGTACTGGACAGCTGCAGTATATTATGTTTTAGAGTTTGGTCTGAGATGTGCTTTAAAGGTCTGCTGATGTGAATACGGTTTACCATATTGGCTGTTTTCTTATGTATTACCCCTTTTCTAACCCTTTCCCTTCCACAGCACATATAGTTACCTACATCACTGCACAGTTACCTACATCCAGCCAGCACTGCACAGCTTAGCCAGCATTGCACAGCTTTCAGTTGAAATCAACAGAAATCCTCTGATTTGTACTGTTTCCAATTTGTAAACAAAAAAATGCTGTTTTCAAAAATCTAGTTTGGGGATTTGCTTTTGTACCAGGTCATATGAGTGCCTTGAATGGCTTCGGGTGGTGGGGGACCAATCTGGCCTGCCATGAATTGAAATGACAGGGGGGGAAACTGTCAAACAAACTCAACCCCATCAGGTAGAGTAAGCTGTACACATTGCTTTTGTTTATTATGATCTGAAGCATGCAGACAAGCGGAGGTAAAGCTACAGAGGGTAGATGAGCCCGGAGATGGTTGTATACCAGGTCACATGACTGCCTTGAATGGCCTGGATAGTGCTGGGACCAAACTGCCTTGTCATGAATTGCAGTGATGGGAAGTGTCACTGTCAATCAAAACCCCTCTTACCCAACCCCATCAGACAGAGTAAGCCATAGACCCAGCATTTGTTTATTAAGATCTGGAAGATGAGCACAAGCAGTGTATAGATGGATCTGCAGATCCTTGCCACCACTAACAAGCAAGAGAAATCCCTTTGCAGGATCAACAGGTATTTTCATCAAAGTTCAATGTATTAAGAAATAAAAAGGCTCACAATGTTATACAAATATATTGTAGGGACTATGATGTTTTTTGGGAGTATACAGCTGCTTTAATGGAAAAACTATCCTAACACATTACACATTATATATAATAAGGATCAAATATACTGTATTAAAAAGTAAATAAATGTTACTTGATTAAATGGTGGTTTCATTTATGAAACAATTCCTTGTTTAAAACCAAAATGAAAACAAAACTAGGAACACTTCTTAACCAATTCAATATTGTAATAGTATACTTCTTAAGAGCACAATTTATGAATGACCGTAGTGCATCAGAGTGACACTTGCAAAAGGAACCTGTTTCTAGCACAGTAACACATGACTTCTGCATTTTGGCATCTACACATTAAGAGGAACTTAGAGAGATTGCACAATTCTTGGTGTACAATAGAAAGGCAGCAACACCTATCAACAGACCTTGGATGAGGTTTTACTGCTCGAACCTTTTACAGCAAACACTGCATTAGCCATTGAATCAAGACATACCATGCAATGCAACAATGGTGAGTGCTTTCATTTGTTTCTAAACAGACTTGGGTAGGTACAGAATTTTGGTGGACCTGAACAATTTTTCTTTTTTTTTTTGTAAATAATGAAATAATGGAAAATAGCAAAATTAATTTGGTGCTGACTTTCCTGACCTCTTGTAATAAATAGCTGTTCTAAATGTCGTTTAGCGTAACACGCTAGGCAAATTTATTTTTTTGTCTCCTTCTGTAGTCAAGGGGGTAGTGATTACAGTGGGCCAAAATCCCTCCTGAGATGTATGCAAACAAGGGATTTGCCACCAAGTACTATGTCATGTTTTGTGAAAGGGATCAAATATGAACATGCAAATCAGTGCATAACATGTTAGACATGCATTTCTTTTGAATTTGTTGTTGCTATTCTGTCTCTCAGTGTTAGAATACACCTACCATTCGATTTTTAGACTGATCATTTCTTTGTGAGTGGGCAAACATTCAAAATCAGCAGGGGATCAAATACTTTTTTCCTTCACTGTATTTGTTCTGGTCTGTTCAGGGTTTCACAGACTGGAAGTTTGATTGCTTTCCCCTCCTCAGGAAGAAGCTTCTTATTTATAAAGGCCTGGCAAATCCCTGGGGAAGAGTGTCCAGAAGGTGGTTGGGGGGTGATAAATGGTCTGAAGCCCTGGATCCATTGTTTTCTTTCCTCATGAGGGTTCCATGCCTTAGGGGGAACTGCTGCCCCTCTGAGGTTGCCTGTGGACTGTGTAGCTGTTCTTGAGGCCTCAGCGTGTCAGGGCTGAGGGTCTGAAGTGATCTCATGAAGGAGCTGGCTGTGGAACTTCAGCATAGGGCTTGGATCTAGAGGATTTTCTCTCTCAATGAACCATGTTTGGAGGGAGCTGGAAGGAGTGCAGCTGTCCTGTGGACTTGTGAGCATTGACCCTGAACTTATTCCTGGTGGCTGTATATGCTTTTGGGATATACGTACCAGAGGTAGCTTGGAATGAGACATCTCTTACAGGGTCTCAGAGTTCTGGCCATTCCCCTGTTCTCAACAGAATCCTGGAGAGGGAACCTAGAGAAGAGTGTCCTCTTGTTACTGTGCAGAGTTTTGGAGTATCCCATGCCCTAACTCCTCTTCTGTTTAAAGTTCCTCTAGCAATACATTTCAAAAGACATCCCTCAGATTGAGTTATTTGAGCTGGAGTGCAAAGACTTGTGCTTGTGGTGGTGGGCAGCCTCTGTACTATAAGGGCTTGTTCACACTTGACTGTTTTAACAACTCTTGCCAAACGCCCCTATAGTGTTTGGCAAGCGTTGGTCTGGCATTTGCGGAGCGTTTTTTAACGCTCGGCAAACGCTCCACAAACGCCGCATGTGCGGTTCAGTGGCGGTTGCTAGGCATCTGCAGAGCGTTAAAAACGCCCCACAAACGCCTATAATGAAGTTTGAATGGTGTTACCGCTACGCAAACGCCCCGCAACCGCATCGCAACCGCACCGCAAACGCCGGCCGGGCGTTGGCGGAGTGGCACCATAGACTAGAATAGGAGGCTTCAACGCCTCTTGACTCAACCAGAGGCGTCCGTTTTGCCGCGCCGCACCGCACCGCTAACACTCCCGTTAGAACAGCACTATGTGCTGCAATGTGCAGAATTGTCCGAGGCATTTGGGAAGCGGTAAAAACACTTCCCAAATGCCTTTCTGCCACCTGCACACAACACTAGTGTGAACGTAGCCTCCTGCGGGGGTAGCGCTACATTTTTCAATTTGATATTCAATTACTACTGTATAAATTCTGGTTGATGTTGTAGATATGGATCACATTGGACTGTGAATAGTGTTTTTTTTTTTATTAAAGTGTACCAATACTTAACAATCAAGTTGTCATCAGAAATCCAGAGCCAGTTTTGTACACAGATTAAGGCACTTTTCACATTACAATATACAGCATCTACAGACCCTGTGGTTGTGAATTCCAAGCTTCCTGCTGTGATTATGCATTGGTTTAATGTTAGAGTGTGGAAAATATTCTGCATGCAGGCATTCAATTGAGCATGCCCACTGGTGATGTTAGAATGAAGAAGTCTGTGCTTCCCAGGGATTGATTACTGTATGCCATAGGCCATTGAAAATCACAGCCTCTGCTTTAGTATTGGCAATATCTTTTTTAACATTTTCTTTTTTTAAATAAAGATATTTGATTTCATTCAAAAGACATAGTTGTAGTGTCTACCTAAACTTTAATCATGTAGAGATTTGCAGAGTGTAACTAAAGTATGGCATGCACTTAGTCAGCCAATGTTTTTAGTCAACCTTGTCCTGTCTACACAGAGACAGTACTTACTGTATGTCAACTATGCAACCTGTGTACTCAACAGCTCCTGTTTCTCGATCTCAGTCCTCTTTGTGTGTAAGTTGTGAGTATGATATCTAAATTTTATTTGACTATGTTTACACACCTTGGGTTTTTAACCACTTTCACAACCTTCCTGCCCAGGCCAATGTTCAGCTTTTAGTGCTATGCATTTTGAATTACTATTGCGTGGTCATGCAACACTGTACCCAAATAAAATTTTTATAAATTTCTGAGACATATAGAGCTTTATTTTGGTGGTATTTACTCAACACTGGGTTTTTTATTTTTTGCTAAACAAATGAAAAAAGACCAACAATTTTGAAAATTGTTTTTTTCTTAGGTTCTGTTCGAAAATTTTGCAAACAGGTAATTTTTCTCCTTCACTGATATGCACTGATGAGGCTGGACTGATGGGCACTAATTTGCAGCACTGATGGGCTGCACCGATGGTCACTGACGATGAGGCACTGATGAGGCTGCACTGATATGTGTCACTGATGGGCACTGACTGGCAGCACTGATCAACACTGACTGGCAGCACTGATGGACACTTACTGGCAGCACTGATGGACACTGTTGGGACTGCACTGATGTACCCTTGGGGCTGCACTGATATTTGAATACACTTGACGATTACCAGCTCCCCTCTCTTCTCACGCTGTAACAGCATGAGGAAAGTTCAGCCGATAACCAGCAACTGTAGCCATGCTGTACCTGTCATTTGTCTATAGCCCGATCGTCAAGTGGTTAAATTCTAACTGCAGCTAGATTTATTTTTAGTTTTTGATTGAGTGGGGAAGAGTTAAACTTTATGTTAGCTTCTGTTCTGTCTGTGAGCCTATTGGAGAAGTTTCATTCCCCTTTCTCTCCACGTGACATCAGAATTTGGGGTAGCGGCTATCTCCCTATTGTCAGTTGTTCCTGCTCAACCAAATTGCATGTTCTTGCCAGTGCCCCTATTTTCCCAGTAGGGACACAGATGTCAATTAAAAAACAAAAGTTTTGACTGGTATCAGGAATTTAAGCCAAGCTTCAACTGATTTTTTTTGTTTTAAGATTGCATAAAGTAGGAAAAAGTTTAAAATCTCCAACAGATTTTAGGGCTGTCTGTGAATCTAACACCTTTGCCACACCAGTTGAAGAAATAAGGCAAATGGGGATTCCTGGTACAGAAGGCCAAGTGAGAAAAACATGTTATCAAGATTCTAACCTTTCTACACTCTACTCAAAATGTGTTATTATTAGTGTTCCTGTTCATATTTAAGAAATTCTGGTGTATATTTCATTACTTCCATTATTTCAATCACTGAAGCAGAAAATTAGAAGATTCTTCCCAATGGAGACAAACACACAACAATAAAATAAAAACATGAGAGAGGATCAAACCCTTCCTATCCCTGTCAACAACAAAAAAGAAATGTGTATTATATTAGTGGTAGGATTGCACCTATACCAATACTGGTATCAGCTCCAATACCTGAAACTGATACCTTCAGGCTCAGGTTCCTTCAGCTGTCAGTGGGGTTCCCTCACTAACAGCTGAAATGTAAACAAAAAAAAGCTAGCAAAATAAAAAAAAGTGGCAATTACTGGTTGTTAAGGAGCGGGGCAGACGCATCCTTAACAACCGAGGACTCATTCAGCTGCCAGCTTGGTTCCCCTGTTGACAGCTGAACTGAAAGGAGCTTTCAAAAAAAATTAAATGTTCCTCTGTTTAACCCCTGTTAACTCTTAATGTACTCGAATTGGCCCTAATTAACTCCTTATTCTCCTCCATTTAATTAATATTTTCCTGCTGTTTTTTCTGTTCATTTCTATTTTATAAACTATTAATAATTAAAACTTTTGTTTGCTTTGTTCATTTATATTTTTACACCTTTAACATATATTTACACATTTCACATTGAAAAGAGTGCAAAATTAAAAAAATACCTGTATTTTATTTGTAAATTACTTTATGCTTTGTACCAGAATCATAATTTTAGTGTCATTTTACACAGGACAAAGTACAGAATAAAATGTGCACTTTTTATGCGCAGAAACACTATTTATGATTACATTAACACTGCTCAAAAAAAAGAAAAAGTGTGTTTTTTTTTACATTTTGTTACATTTAACTGTCTAAGGATTGTGAAAAAAATATCATGGTTGCAAGTCAATATTCACAAAAAGAAAGCTTTGTTTGTCCTTAAAAAAATATGTTTTACATTGTTATCTTAAGTGGTGACAAAGATATTGCTGAATAAACAGGTCCATAGCAGAAATGTAAAAATTGCTCTGGTCCATAAGGGGTGAACAGGTGTGAGAGCCGAAGTGGTTAAGGAGCAGGGCCGCCTCATCCTTAACAACCAATCATTCATTCAGCTGTCAGCGGGGTTCCTCAGTTGACAGCTGAAGTGTAAACAAAACAGTTGCTGGCAGGTACCAGTATTGGTATTGGCGAGTAAAAAAAAAGTACCGGTATTTGTACTCACTGTAAAAAAAAAAGGTATTGGTGCATCCCTAGTTAGTGGTGTTCCTACTAGAATACAAATGTGTGGAAGCATCCACATAGAAAAGAAAAAAGGAGAAAACCCTTATTGTGTAGTAATTAGGTACCTCATAGGTGTAAATGAAAAAAATGTAGTACATGGGAAAGTGTAACTTGCATTTGCAAGATTGCAAGTAACTGCATGGAGATGGTGACTTTATTATAAATTCAGAGAATATGCCCGTGTCCATGAAGAGTCAATGCAGTTGCTCTGAATGCTCAAGGAGGCCCATTCCTAGGTCCAACTGGGAACTATAGGATGGAAAGATGATAGCGGTCAATGGCAGAAATGTTATGTGTGTTGCAAAGGTACCCGTTACTTTCATGGTATAAGTGTGTTCGGGGACCATACCACATGAATAAATAAAGATTCCAGTGGCCACTCACCTGTCCCAGAATCCAGCAGTGTCCTCACTGCAGCGGGGTTCACTGACCATCCTGTGTCCTCGGCACTGGCATCTTAAGTGTGGGCACCTGGCTGTGCAGCTTGCGGCCTCACAGCTAGGTGCCCACTGCACATTGTGAATGGTGCTGCAGTCCTCTGGGACCCGTCCCGTGTTGCAGAAGACTTCAGGGGAGAACTTCCACTTCTGATCATCTAGGCGATTGCAGCAGATATGGGTGCCAATGCTTAACAGGGAGCGGGGACGAGGCCTTAAAGCGTAACTTAATCTTTTGGGTGGAGCTCCACTTTAAGTATTTATTGTGACACCGAAGATGTGCTTTATGGCTACAAGTCACTTCCTAAAAAGACAGATAAAAGGTATGCATTATAGATAAAAATAGATATATATGAAGTGTAGAACACATTTTAAAAAACTGTATGTTTCAGCCTTTGGAGTGATATAACAAAAATATGGAGTGATGACACTAATATAACTAATACACTAATATTAGTGGTAATATAAAATTGATTTTAGATCAAAAAGAAGATGGTAACATAAGGAGAAATAAAAGAAAATTGAAATGTTAAGTATTGTCAGGATAGCATAGAAGGAAAGGCCCTTTGTTTAAATGACACCATGGAGTTGTATGAAAACAGGATTAGACAACATTGTATTCATATGGTTACATAAAGGCATATTGCAGGTACTGCATGGCACAGAATCTGACAAAGCATATTTAATTGCTATTATTATACAGTCTCAGTTGTAGTAAATCATTGTATAGAGTGGTAAGGTGGTGATGTAAGATTATTATTAAGATTTGGTCACTGGAATACTTATTCTTCACATGGTAATGTCCCCGGTGGACACCTTTACAACATGCATAACTTCCTGCTTTATTCCACTGGCCACAAAAAAAATTAGTCTTTTAAAAATGTGGTAAAAAGCAAACTAATTATGCTTATACTGCAGTAATTCTATGAATTGTGCCCAACTATCACTCTTCAGTATTCCTTTACAGAACTGTAAATGTAAAAAGCTTGCATTGGATTTACCATTGAGCACAAAGGTGGCAGAAGCAAAGAGATGGATTCATAATTTTCCCAGTCATCAGTAGAGATATAATCATTTTATATGCTATTACCTGAATTAAGTTGTCACAATATTCTAAGCCAGGTTGGGACCAATAAAACAGGAACACGTTTTGTGTAAATGTGGTAATCCTAGCAGAGGCATGTTGTTTGGGTGCCTACAGGCTCCAGTCATGGAAATACAACCCTGCTTCTTCATGTACAAGACCAACACAGGCCTGATGGAGCATATTTTAAAAGTTATAACTCTTAAATCTCAACTCCATTTTGAGCAATGATACCACATCTTCAGTCCCTGATATATCCTGGAAAGAATAAGGCCCTAGCTGCTATACTACCTGATTTTCCAAGACTGTCCCCTGCAGACTCACCCAGTCACTGACCCAGCAATGCAGGTATTTGTCCAATGCCATTTAACTCATTATATGTGAGCCCAGAACATCAAGGTTACAACCTGCCCCCTCACCCTGGACGCACAGAAAAATGCTCAAAAAAGAATGCCATGTCATTATGTGGCTTCCCAGTATCGAGACTTTATTGTACACTCACTGCTAGAAAAAGAAGAGAGTAAAGAGGACCTGTGATGTCATCCTGCCCATCCAAACACATCTGGAAAAGAGGGCAGAGATCTAAAGTTTGGAGTTGTATTAGTTAGAGGGCACTACCTCTGACCAATACCACAACAGTACTACATATAAAAAATAGTAATATTATTATATTTCCATGGAAGCTGTAGGAGTTAATAAAGACAAAACAAAATTCTGCTAGAACACCTACAGGTATGTGACGGTGCATTTCTAAGTGACAGAGTTTGTTTCACTCTTGCAGAGGAATACGCTGCTTTTTTATCCTGATTAGCACCTTTAGTTCACGGCCACCCTCTTCTTTCTTTAACGCTGAATACACTAACAAAATCTTTTTATAACAGAATTGACCTACTTAGAATAAGAAAAAAGTTTTGATTATCGCTACATTTTAACATATGTGTTTTTCTACTTTTGCAAATTAAAGAAAACTAAATTTCCCAATAGGCCCGTTTAACAGAAATTCCATCTGCGACAGTGTTTGCCGGTAATGCTACGCTAGCTGAGATCTTACATTACCATTTATTTTATCTAGAAGTCTTCTTTTAAGGTTCAGATACTTCCATATGCATACATTTATTTTAATAGGTTGTTAAAGTGAACCTATGTTAAAATACAAGCATGTACATTGAAGTGTATTTAAACCTGAAGAATGCATTGTTTGCACCGTTTGGTCTGGTAAATAGCAATCAGTGTTTTGCTATTTCTGTTTAATGGTTGATTATGCCAGAAATCCAGTGTTGTCCTGTGTCCTGTGTTATATTCCTATTTTTCTGAGGTTCTTGTATATTGATTACCCATGCAATGACAATAATTTATATACAGGCAGTCCCCAAGTTACAAACATCAGACTTACATATGACTCCTACTTAAGAATGGAGACAGCATGCCATCACGCTGGTCCTGGAAGCCACTAGTCTGCCATCTTGCTGCTCATATCATGCTGCCACCAACTGTCTGGAGGTTGGCTTTTTTGTTTTAACTAGGACCCTGAGGAGGAGATATAGAGATGTCCTTATATTTTTTCCCTGATTAAGGGACATTTTTGGACTCCTGAAATGCATTGGCTACTTTTCAGATTATCCCGCCGGTCTTTATTTTTAAGACAGTGTGGCCTTTCAATTTACATTTTTTGATGCATTGCCATGCAGTGTTACCAGTGCTGACTGAGAGCTCCCTATGAACTTTATAACACTTCCCCACCTTTTTCCTAGGGTAACAGTGCTGTTCCTCCATACATATAGTGCAATGAGTGAGTCTTCTTACCCTAGGACAGGAATATTGTTACTGGCAGGATCACTAGGTGAAAATAAGCCTGAAAAAAAGAAACCTAATGCAGCCACCACATCTGACAACTATTATGCAGAGAGCCCACAATGCCATGGCCACTTTGTTTGCAGACTCTCTAACTGCTCCTACAAAACCATTAGGTAAGCTCCCTGCTCACTGTACAGAGATGATGATCATTGAGTCCACTGTCTAGTAAGGAGACTGAAAGGGGAGTGGTTACATAGCAAGCTAAATTTCTGAACCAGGGAGATTGTTTGGGTACTAACAGTCACTAACCTGACTGTGTAGTGTAGAAAATGATGAATATTTTTACTACATGTATTTAGAGAGCACCAACAATTTTATATTCATATCAGTCCCTGCATTTAAGGAGTTTAAAATCTAAAGTCCCTATCTCACATACTAAGGTCAGTTTAGACAAGAACAAATGAACCAACAATGCCTATGGAGTATGAGAAGAAACCCACACAAGCACAGGAAGAGCATGTAAATTCCATGCACAAAGGATCTGGGCTAGGATCCAAACCATGGATCCCAGTACTGGCAACTACTCCCAGTATCCCAGAAGAAATGCCAACTACTAACCACTGGGCTACACATGTCGGTAAATCACAAAATATGCTGAACCAGGGGCGGACTGACTATTCGGGCTCTCGGGCACTGCCCGAGGGCCCGGGGTCACTAGAGGGCCCCATGACAGGCTCAGTTCGTCCTCTGGATATGCCGCTGCTGAAAGGAGGAAAAAAGGAAGTGTTGCAACGGGGCAGCACCGCGGCAGGCACTTCAGACACCTTTCCTCGGAGTTTCCTCAGAGGGTCGGTCCCACATCCCTGCCCCAGGATGGGAGACCAGAGAAGAGAGCGGTGTCATCTTTGTGCTGACCTGTCCTGTATCCTGCAGCAGGTCAGTGTGTAATCCCCCGACCCCCCGGTGACACTGACAGCACTGCAGCTTAACACCCTCCCGCCCGCCATATAAGGAAATGACAGGCGGGCGGCGGTTCTCTTGTTCTGGGAGGACCTCATATGACGTCCTCCCACTCCAACGATCGGTGGTGCACTGTGTCCCTGGGACACAGCGGATCACTGATTAGCGGAAAGAGCTGAAGACGTCGGCTCGGTCATGTGATCAGCTGTGTCCAATCACAGCTGATCGCATGTAAATAAGGAAATGCTGGTTATCGGCTGACAGCTGGTGAGGAGAGGAGAGCCGGTAATCGGCATTCCTCAGAGGGGACATCTACACTGATCATCAGGGCACTGATCAGTGCCCTGATGATCAGTGTAGCCCCATCAGTGCCACCTGTCAGTGTCCATTAATGTCACCTGTCAGTGTCCGTCAATGCCACCTGTCAGTGCCAATCAATGCCACATATCATTGCTAATCAATGTCACATATCAGTGACTACCAGTGCACATAAATGCCACATATCAGTGCCCATCTGAGCTGCCTATCAGTGCTAGTCAGTGCCGCCTATGAGTGCTGCCAATCAGTGCCCGTCAGTGGAACCTAACAGTGCCAATCAGTGCTGCCTTTCAGTGCCGCCTATCAGTGCCATATATGAGTACTGCCTTTCAGTGCCCATCAGTGATGTCTGTCAATGCCCATCAGTGCCACCTACCAGTGCGTCCTCATCAGTGCCCATCATTGCCAGCTATCAATGCCCATCAGTGCCACCTTATCAGTGCCCATCACTGCAGCCTCATTAGCGCACATCAGTGAAGAAGAAAAATTAATCATTTAAAAAATTTTATAACAGAAACTAAGAAAAAAACTTTTTTTTCAAAATTTTCAGTTGTTTTTTGGTTAGTTTAGCAAAACATAAAAAGCCAGAGGGGATTAAATACCACCAAAAAAAGCTCTATCTGTCTCAAAAAAATAAAAAAATTTCATACGGGGACAGTGTTGCATGACCACGCAATTGTCATTCAAAGTGTGACAGCGCTGAAAGCTGAAAATTGGCCTGGGCAGGAAGGGGGTATAAGTGCCCTGTAGGCTAGGGGTTAATAGTAGTCTCCTATTCTATATTCCCTATATAAAACAGTGATATCTGTACACTGAGTGGCACCCAGTGTACAGAAATCAGTGTTATGTATAGGGAATAGTACGCAATGTGCAGATATCAGTGTTATACTGCATATATGGAATAGCACTCAGTGTACAGATATCAGTGATATATACAGTGGCTTGTAAAAGTCTTCCTCACGACTGAAATGTCCCCCATGTTGTCATGTTACAATGTATTTATTGGGAATGGATGTGATAGACCAACACAAAGTGGCACATAATTGTGAAGTGGAAGGAAAATGAGAAATGGTTCCAACATTTGTGACCAATAAATCTGTGAAAAGTGTGGCACCATATGTTTTCGGCCCCCTGGAGTCAGTATTTTGTAGGACCCCCTTTGGCTGCAATTCCATCTGCAAGTCTTTTTGGGGACGTCTTTCCCAGCTTTGCACATCTACAGAGGACATTTCTGCCCATTCTTCTTTGCAGAATCACTCAAGCTCTGTTATTGGATGGAGAGCATCTGTGAACAGCAATTTTCAGGTCTGTCCACAGATTCTCCATTGGATTTTGGTCTGGACTGTGACTGGGCCATTCTAACACATGAATATGCTTTGTTTAGAAAGTTTGGAGACCCCAAATTTAGATCAAAGGGCCAGTTTACTGTCCTTCAGGTTTTTGGGGGCCAAACTGTGGTCTTTGGGATCAGAAATTGTCCTGGCATCAGTGGGAGTAAACCATGCATGTTTAGTATTAGGGGGTTAGGGGGAGGAATAGCATCCCACCTTTGGTGTCAATAGGAGGAATAGCGCCCCATCGTTGGTATCAGTGGGAGGAATAATGCCCCATCATTGGTATCAGTGGGATGAATAGTGCCTTATCATTCATGTCAGTGAAAGGAATAATGTCCTATCATTGGTGTCAGTGGGAAGAATAGTGCCACATCATTGGTGTCAGTGGGAGGAATAGTGCCCTATCATTGGTCTCAGTGGAAGTAATAGGAAAAATTAATTAAAACCTTCATTTTGAAATGTATCATTGTTGCGCTCTCTTTAATGTAAGTTTTTTTCTTTATTTTGAGTAATAAACATTTATTTTGAACATAATGTAGAGAATTTCTGTGACAAACGCATGTATTGAGGGCAATGTAATATGTAGGTGGGGCTTTGTGTGGGTGCAGCTTGAGTGGGCAGGGACACAGGGTGCCCCATGATCTCCTATTGCCTGGGGGCCCCATGGGTTGTCAGTCTGCCCCTTTGCTAAACAGAATTACAGAAAATATATATAGCTATCAAGCATTCATTTATTATTTAGCTGTTTGCCCAGGGTTTCATTTTAAGGTCCACTTTAAGCATCAGTGGGCTCTGCAGCTCTTACAACTATGTCATTCTGATTGCTACTTTAATTTATCAAACTCCAGAGTCATAAGTATGGTGGGTGACTACTTCACTTGGACGGAATCCATAGGGTACAGCTTACACTGCAAATATTATAAAGATTCTTCCATAAATCTGTATGCAAGAATAATTTAGTTTTTTAAGGATGAGATTGCCTTGGACACAGAAATAACTGAATTTTAAACTTAAAAAATATAAACCTATTTAAATATGTATTTATGTTTTACATATGTTTTACAAGCTAGAAGAATGCTATAAAATAGTTAAATTAAACGCTATTTGTGGCAATGTTAAAGATAGATTGAATTTCCTGTCTGTGGATAGTACATGGCGTGAGACCATGCTGTCAGTTACATGTTTTTGTCTCGCTGTGAGCTTCTTCTGCAATGATACTTATTCACAGTTCCCACTGTCAGATTCTGTTAAGATTCTAAATTTAGTCTTTTATAAACAGTTTGTTCTATTCATGAGTAGAGGAAGAAGAGAAGAAGAGTGGACATAAGAGTGAGAAGTGACTTAAAAGCATGTACTTATATTAGATATACGTAGTTATGGCATAGAGGATACAATTTTATTTCAGTTCGATAAAAGAAATAAGAATGTAGAATGATGTACATTATACTTACTGTTAGTACTCTTTGTTACATATTTAAAAGTGATTTGTATAAATTTATATATACAGTGTATACAATATATATATATATATATCATTTTTTTTATATATGTAAATACTTGCAATTGAATTACCAACTTAAAAATCTCCAGGTAAAAGTACAGAATAATCAATTATTTAAAATGTTTATTGCAGATTTTTTTCTTTATAAATACATTTTTATTCACTTGCAGTGTTTCTTTAAACTTGCTAGAAAATCAGGAAGAGTCAATTCCCTAGCACAGTCGCAAACAAAAGTAAGCCCCTAATGACACTTCAGAGTAGTGTGTGTAGGCAATTATTTTGTATGTTTTGCACGTTTTTAAAGGAAAGTGGCATATGGAAGCTTCTTTGGGGCTGGGTTGCATGTTTTTGTATCCATAGACTTTTATTAAGAGAATGCCTTAAAAATGCATGCAACACACATTTTCCTGCATGGGCCCGTTTTAGCCAATAAGGCCAAAAATGCTCCATTTTGCTTTAAAAGTAGCTCGTGTAGGTTTTTAAACATGAGTTACAGGTGCCTAATATGAACAGGACAAATTTAAAAGCATGAGATTTGGCTTGTTAAGCATTTTGGAGCTTCAGACTTCAAGCTATAAAACTTCAGCTGTGAATAGGAGCTAACAATTGGACAAGGGTTTCAATACTTCTCAACTCTATTCAAAACCAAACAAAAAAAGTTTTGGCTTTAAATACACTTTATATGTATCACAGCTTACCAGTCCTTAGGTGCAAATTGTCTGTGTCCAGGGTCGATCATCTGTCTCTAACTGAAGGTAACCATGATTGCATGCAAACATCTGTGGCCATCGGTCAGACTCCTATTGATTCGTAAAGGCTTGCTGGCAGCAGCACACCACATCTACCTGTGCTACAGATATGCTCATTCTTGGCAGTGTACAGCCGTACACGGTCATGTAAATGAGGTTTAAAGCAGTCCATAGATGATTCGATTTTCTTTCCTTCCACCACAGTGGATGAATCAACTTGAGTACAATACTTCTATAAATAGATCGAAATATGGCCGGTCCTTGCTTAAGACAAATATTAAATATTATAAGACAAAGCAGTTTGTGGTATTCATAATGTGCTGTTTGCAAATGTCTATTCATGTTGTTTTTTGGCTATAATGCTTATGTGGATTGTGAAATGTATAGTATTTGTATCATTTCTCATATCCTGTATGATGTTTCCTCTTTTCTAAAGCTCTGGTCCAAAAAAAAGTTAAGAAAATCCAAGTGACAGACTGCCACCAAAAATGACACAAATGATATAATCAAAGGTTATAATTAAAAGATAATTATATGGATGATAGGAGTTTGCCTGCCAATATAAAACACTCTGAGCTCAGATGTTAATTCAGTTAACCTGATATCTTCAGCAGGGTTGTACCGAGGAAAAAACATTTATAATACATGGCTAAAGCTGGCCATGCACTGTTCAAAATTTGTCCAATTCAGCAGGGAATGGATGAATTTTGATCAGCGTGTGGCTGTCCCAGTTATTTGATCAAGTTCTGTCAAAGGGACATGCTGGAAAACTTCAGTGTATTCTGACAGTGGCAGGTCCCGCTGTAAAACCACAATTCCCCAGTGGGGTTATTCCACCATCTAGCTCATTTGTGTGGATAGAGGAATCTGTTTTTTTTTTCATTCGGTCCCCCTGGCTGAACAAAGAAACTAACCATCTATGGCAAGCTTAAGTGATGTTGGCCCTCTTGATCTACAGTGTTATGTTCTGATTTTAAATCCACCAAGGAATACTGCTGCATGGAATTTGTAAGTTGTTCCTATATTCGTTTGGGTTTTATCTAATGGAAGAATAGTATGGAGAGATAGCAACACCAACGCACTCTATTACAAAAACAAAAAAGTATGTTTTCCCAATAATACAACTAACTTTTTTAGCATCTGGCTATAAAAAATACAATGAATCATGCCACTTAATTTTACATTATGTAATATAGAACTTTACTTTTATAGTTTTGAACCTCTGCCTGGTTTTTGTCAGGTCTGTGCCCCTTTTTGGTGACCATTGTCACTGGGACAGACAGTGCAATTCTAAGTTGTTACCAGAACATGTGAGGGGGCATTTCCCACTGGAGAAACCTGTTCAGGTGACAACTGTCGAAGTTGGGACCCCCTTAACTTATCTGGATTTCTACTTTAATAAGTTCAAACTCTATGTATCTTATGAACCATCAAACCTAATTGTTTAGAATACTTAAAAAAAAGACAGGTATATCCTATAGTTCATTTGAATTCCCCTATTTGGTTTAGAGATTTTGCTAGGGCCTTGTAGGTGGCTGGATCAATATTAAACACAGTTATGTCTTCATGGCTAGAGATAATAAAATTAGCTGTGTTATTTATAAAAATGTGTTTTCACTTAGGGTGTATTAGAGTAAATTGGTATTGATATTTGTTTGTTTGTTCCACTGAGGCCTATATATTCAAGGGCTGTTCTTTCTAGAGCTCCTACTAATAGGTCACAATTTAAATGTTGTATATTTGCTAATTCCATTTATGGGCTTTGTTTTTTAGGGTATTGGGTCCCCCATAACTGTAACACATGAATGATGTCTCTACAAGCTGTTCTAGATACTAGATTGTATATATCTAGATATGTTAAAGTGATACTAAAAACTTTGTTTTAAAAAAAAACAAAAACAAACGTGTCATGCTTACCTGCTCTGTGCAGTGGTTTTACACAGAGCAGCCCAGATCCTCCTCTTCTCGGATCCTCCTCTTACGGGTGCTCCTGACTCCTCCCTCCTGCCCATTGCCCCCTTAGTAAGCAGCTTGGACCCGCCCCCTCCTTCTCCTGATTAACTCACTGACTGTGACTGACTCCCGCTGCTGCCTCAGCCAATCAGGAGTGAGTGTCTCCAGAGAGCCGAGGCTCTTGTGGACATCGCTGGATCAGGATGGGGCTCAGGTAAGTGTTAGGGGAGTTGGGGGGGGGGGCTGCTACAATGCATGAAGGTAAAAAACCTTGAACCTTTACAACCACTTTGAGCTTTGATCTCCATAAGGAACCAGGACTCATGTGAAAATACCCTTTATGAGAGAACTATGGGGAGGGGGGAGCTCCACTGCTCAACAGATATCAATTGTTTAGTCAACCTCTGTAAAAGGTACATGTTGGAACATTTTCCATTGATCAGTGATCAGAGTATTCTGACAGTGGCAGGTGCTGCTGTCCAAATACACTAACTCGGTGGTGGGGGGTGAGTGGGGCTGGTGTAATTCATCTAACCAATATGTTTGCGTGCATGGAGGAATCTTCTAGTTTTTTTTGTTCAACCAGCTGGCTGTGGGGAAAAAAAATATACGTGTATGGCCAGTTTAAGTCTCAGGACTAGTTTAAGGACAAAAGCACTAATCATTTAACAGGGTTGTCTTATCTACCATGAAAGTATTACAAAGACTGGTCTGATGCATTCTAGACACAAGAGGTTGGCAGCTCAGCATGGGCACCATTCAGAGAATGTTTTGCATTTTTTGAATGAATTCAAAGCATTCTCTGATTGGATGAGGTGGAGAGTGTGATGTCCCCGCCCTGCCCCTCCACCTTGTCCAATAACAGAATGCTTTGTATTTTCTGAATAAATGCAAAGTATTCTCTGATTGGGTGAGATGGAAAGCTTAATGTCACCACCCTGCTTCTTCACTTCATCCATTCAGAGAAGGCTTTGCATTCAATCAGAAAATGCAGAATATTTTCTGAATGATGCCAGTGCCAACCTCTTTTGTCCAGAATGCATCAGGCCGCCACTCAGCATGGTACCCTAAAGTAAGTGAAGATCATGGGAGTAGAGGTGTATGCTTCAGTGATCTCCACCTTCCAGGGGCATCAGCCAGGTATTATTTACACAGAGTTACATTGGTCCAAGCTGGGTTAATGTACCTCTATATAAAATATCCATACCTGGAATTCAGCTTTTGAAGTACTGAATGCAACTAGCATTTTCGGAAGGTCTCATCAATGTCAGCCTCCAGATATGTATGTTGAATGAAAAGAGATGTCACTCTGATCTGGTGTTGTATTTGTTCTGTTAAATCCAGGCTCTTTTTTTCATCCCCAACTATTATAAATCCATCTGCCCACAGTGTTTTCATTTTCCCAATCCCTTTGTTCACCTAATGAACATTATTTTTAATTCTAACACCTTTTCACAATGTACACCTAGCACAGTTTTCATATAATGTGCTTATTTCAAAAAAACACATCGTCCAACAAATACAGCACCATCACAGGAGAGGTAGAAGGAGAATATAAATGTAATTATCTCTCTGTGTGGCTTTTAGAAGAGGAACATGTAACACCTTTCCAGCTCCTCTTATACTTCTCCAATTTATTTTTAGCTTGTTTTGACCTTTATTCTTCATAAGGGAACACATAAGAACAGTAATCTGTATGAAATCTATTTAAATGAAAACTCTGAACCATTTGCGTTTTGCCTGTAAATGTACGTAATGTTAGGCTTTGTGCACTTGGTATTTTTTTTATATTTCAGTGCGAGCTGTCACTTTACCATTACTAAAGGTTACAAATCAAATCTCAGCAGGCATCTTGTAAAAGGGATATGGTGCAATTCAAACTGCAGCTTCCTTGTGTGCTGAGGCAAGTTTGTATTCAGAGCATACTTATGCAGCATCTTGTTTGGGACAGGCTTTGTTCTCTGCTATGAGCCTCATAAAAATGCCTGAACTAAAGTTGTTTTTACAGTCTGAAGGTTTTTTTTTTACTTTTATGAATTCTATACATGAAGGTAAAAAACCTTCTGTATGCAGCTCTCCCTCCCCACAACCCCCAGGCTACTTTCATACTGATGAGTTTTTGAAGCGTTTTTGCATTAAAAAAAGCTTCTGAAAAGCTCAAGAAAACTGCTTCCCTATGTATGGGAATGTATATCTATGTGTGTTTTCACACTGCGGCGTTGCACTTGCAGTGTGGTGTAAAAACTCCTGCTTGCAGCGTCTTTGGGGCATTTTTAGTGAGTTAAAAAAAATGCCCCAAAATCACCTCTTCCCATTGAAATTAATGAAAATTGCCTGAAAAATGCCTGAAAAGCACCCATATGAAAGAAAAATATATTTGAAATATATTTTTAAAATACTCTATATTAAAAAAAAAATAGATAGATAGATAGATAGATAGATAGATAGATAGATAGATATACTGCATGTTGAAATGTGTTTTTATTACAAAATATATGAAAAATACATTTCAAATATACTGTGTGTCTTTAAAAATACAAATCTACATTTTTGGAATGCATTTACAAATATATGTAAATATATATATTAAAATTATTTTTTTATATGTTAAATTTTTTAAAAAAAAAAATAGATTTTTTAACATACTGTATAAAAAAGTAATTTTAACATATATATTTACATATATTTGTAAATGCATTCCAAAAATGTAGATTTGTATTTTTAAAGACACACAGTATATTTGAAATGTATTTTTTAAAATATCTTTCATATATTTTGTAATAAAAATGCATTTCAACATGCAGTATATATATATATATATATATATATATATATATATATATATATTTTGAAATATATTGAATATGGCCAAATTTGTAGCATTTCAAATATATGTCAATATATTTGGGAAGAGTATTTTTAAAATATATTTCAAATATATTTTTCTTCCATGTGGGAAACGCCTCTAAGAAGCGTTTTTGGTACAGTTTTTAAGTCATGTGTCCTTCAAAAAACACTCAAAAAGTGTGGCAAAAGCACAGTAAAAACCCCTATGCGGATCAGTGTGAAAGTAGCCTTATACATACTTGAGCCCAATCTTGATCCAGCGCTGTGCATGAGAACACAGACTCTCTCCTCTCTCTCCCACCTCACAGGGCAGATTGATAGCAGCAGGAGCATTGGCTCCTGTTGTTGTCAATCAAATCCTATGACAAGTGAGAGTGAATGGGGGGGCGGGCAGGCAGCAGACCTCGGGAGTGAGCCAGCCCAAGTGCCCCCATAGGAAGCTGCTTTTTATAGGGCCACTTGGCAGGAGGGAGGAGCCAGGAGTGCTGGTGAGGGACCCAAGAAGAGGAGAATCGGGCAGCACTGTGCTCAGAGCAAGTAAGTATACCATGTTTGTTGCTTTTTTTGTTTTGTTTTTGTTTTTTAATTAGCTTTAGAATCACTTTAAGAAAGGGTCTTGGACTGAGTAATCTTTTCATGCTTTTACATACGTGTTGGTTCAGGACAATCCGACTCTCACCAATTCTACGGGCAAACTCTCTAGACACTATGCTTGATACACTTGACATTTTTTTCTCCATAGATTTATCTTAGTAATGTTGTTTGCCAAGACATTTTACACTCCCAAAAGCTCAGCTTAGCACTAGCATGCAAATATGTGAAACACGCGTGTATAACCAACTTGTACATTCATACTAGAGCCAATTAATCTACCAGCATGTCTTTGGAACATGCAAACTCCAAGCAGATAGTGTCCTGTCCATGATTCAAACCAAGGACCTCAGTGCTGCAAGGCATACATTGTTACGACTAAGTCATCGTACCACCCTTATCCTCCTATAATGGCTGGAAACAGCATTAGGAAATGGAGATTGATAAGGACAACATTTAAAAAAAAATTATATCCATATAAATCTTTAATAAGCACAACAACAATAGAGAATGAGTGTACATATTAAGGCTTCATGCACACCATCACAAGAGGACCACACAGCATTTACACTGCACCAGTTAGGTGGCATGGTGGCAGTGGGTGCAGGAGCGCTCTCTGTGGTCCTGCACCCAGCACTGAAAGAGAGACTGTACTGTGGGCGGAGTTATTTCCACTCACTGTGCAAGTAAAGTCCCAGCCTGGGGAGAGAACAGTGCAGGAGTGTATGATGGGTAAGGGATCACTAATGGGGTAGAGGGGGGAGCTGGGATTAGGAAAAGGCTAACTTGCACTGCCATAACCACCAATACTGAGGAGTTAATTTTCATTGCCATGACCACCAATGCAGGGAGAGGTTAAGGTTCACTATCAATGCAGGAGGAAGGAAGGATAGGGGAGTAACTTTCACTACCATGACCATCAAAGCAGAAGGGGGGGTGAGGGTTAATTTTCACTGCCACTGATCCCCCCTTTTTCCGGCATTGGTGGTCCGTGACAGTGAAAGTTAACCCCCCCCCATTTTTCCTGCCTTGCATTGGTAGTCATGGCAGTGATATTTTAACCCACCACTCCCTACTCCTGCATTTGCGGTCATGACAGTGAAAGTTAACACCCCCAACATTGGTGGTCATGGGGGGGGGTTTACATTTCAATGTTACTGTGCTCAATTCACAAAGTGGTATTTTCCTCTTGAAAAAACTGTAGTACAATAGCTACTAAAATAAGACAAGCAGTATTTAATTGAAAAGTGCAGTATTTATCTCATGAAACCAGGCGGTATTTATCTCATGCGATATCCAATGGGATGGATACAGTGGAGAAGGATTAGAACCCCTGTCAGTTTTTATTGCTAATAAAGAGGTAAAATGGTTCAACCCGTAGAAATATGCCAACTCACTAAGACAGTGCGATCCCTGTAGCGTATGTATTAATACAAAAGTAAAAAAAATGTACTGGAATACCATTCAAAGGGAAGCAACTTTCACGAGACACAAGTTGTGGATCAAAAACAACTAAAATTAATTAAATAAGTACAAAATATATTTATAAATCTCAAATATTAAATGAGAATGGTATAAAAAATCACACACATATAAATTCTCTTCTTCCACCAAAGAAAAATACAATGTTGTAGAAGAAGGGTATTGAAATATGTGTGTGATTTTTTGTACTATTTTCATTCAGTATTTGACATTTATAAAGATATTTTGTATTTACTTAAAGCATAGCAAAAGGAAAAACTTTTTTAGTTTTGGATAGGGTGGAGAGGTCTGTGCCCTTAATAAGGAGATTCACCAGCTCTGTTTGTTCTGTTTACCAATATCATTGAAAGTGAAATGAAAAGAAAATCCTACATTTTGCATTGTCCCCAGAACAGTTATAGAAGGGAAATCTTCCAATGGGGACACTAGTTCTGGTGACCTGGGGGGCCCCTAGGGATTAATTTAATTTGCAGGGATTTCTTCTCACTTTTGGAATGGGACAGGAAGTAAATATTTATCTCCCCAGTGGGACACAAATGGCAAAAAGAAGTTCTAACCCTCCATGACTCTGTCTAAAGTGAAAAAGAAAGTTTTGTGTTTAGTTACACTTTCAAGCAGCCTTTCTCAACCTTTTCAACACAGAGGAACCCTTATAATAACTTTTCAGTCTGAGGAATCTCCTTCTAAAATGACTATATGATACATTAATGTGATGGTCAATGGGAAGAATGCTCCTTACACTTTTGGTCACTGGGAAGAATTACCCCCTTATAGATAGATAACAAGATCAGTGGTGTCAGTGGGAACTTTTCTGAGAGGCAGAAATTGCTCATTGCTCAAGGAACCCCTGGTAACCTCTGTAGGAACCCTTGGGATTCATAGAACCCTACTTGAGAAACCCTGCTTTAACCGCTTGCCGACCAGCCACAGTACTTTTACTGTGGCGGGGCGGCACCGCTGCGCAAAATCACGTATATATATATGATTCTGCATTTCCAGGTAGGGGGCATGCACAAGGTGCACGACCGCACTTCATGCACTGCTGATCATGGCCGTGGGTGTCAAACACCAGGTTCCGGCTGGTGATTACCCTCTGGAGCCTGGCGATTACCGGCAAACACCGATAGGGAGGAGGGCTGCATTGTATACAATGCAGCCCTCCTCCCTGTCAGTTTGGGCACACTGATCGGGATGGCTGAGCACAGACATCCCAATCAGTGTGCTTACATTGAAGCACACCCCCCCCACCCCCTAGTAAAACACTCCCATCACACACATTGCCTCCAAATGTTAACCCCTTCCTCCCCAGTGCCATCAGTGCTTTTTTTTTTTGCACTGATCACTGTATTGGTGTTACTGGGGATGTCAGTGACTGCAAGTCAGTTCACCCCCAGTGTCAGAATGTCCACCGCAGTCCCGCAGTCCCACCATAAGTCGCTGATCGCCATGATAAGTCGCTGATCACCGCCATTATTAGTATAAAAAAAACCCATAGAAATAAAGCTCAATTTGTGGGAAAAAAAGGATGTAAATTTCATTTGGGTGCAGTGTTGCATGACCACGCAATTGTCCGTTAAAATAACGCAGTGCTGTAACACAAACCGCTGTGATTTTTGCTGCGATATTTGGTAATTGTTATATCTTTGGTTAGCTTTGTCTTGTTAGAGAATAACCATTATCATTATGTGATGTTCTTAAAAGTGTCACTCTGGTATCCATCTGCCAAACCTTCAAATTGATGACATCCATTTCCTAACACCTTTGTAGGAATACCTCTATTCCTAATCCCATTCTGTCTTGCGAATATTTGAGCCAAAGATATCTCTAAAAATAATTGTGAAAAAGTATCCCCCACTACATACGACATATATATTCTAATAAGGGATTAGACCATTGTGATATCCATGTGCATTGTATTGTTTGGAGTGATTGGGAGGTTTTTTTGGAGTAAATTATGTATATGCTTGTATAGACACAAAAAAAGTCTCTAAAAATCTGGCAAAATGACAAGAGAAATACTCTCACCAGACACTTTATTTAGGCATCTAGACGTGGTGAAGACAACTTGCTTATGTTCAAACTGAGCATTAGAATGGAGAAGAAAGAGGGTTTAAGTGACTTTGAACATGGCATGGTTGTTGGTGCCAGACGGGCTGGAATTTTCACGCACAACCATCTCTAGGGTTTACAGAGAATGGTCCAAAAAAGAGAAAATATCCAGTGAGTGAGAGGTAATTGTGCTTATTAACCTCTTCATGCCAGCCGCACACAAATGTGCGGCCTCCCGGCGTCTGGGCCTAGACGCCGAGTGGACGCACATTTGTGTGCAATTAAGAAAAACATATGTGGTGAGAGCACGCGCCCTCACGGAAAGGTCCCGATCTCGTCTTTGGATCGGGACCTTTCCCGATCATGTGACCGCCGTGACGGCGAATCACAGCGGTCACATGACCCTAAAACCCTGCCCCGTCTCCCGACTTCTGAAACCCTTAAAGGGCTGAGAGCGCCAGCACCAAGGGGTTAAAATGCTTGTTGATGTCAGAGGTCAGAGGAGAATGGGCAGACTGGTTTGAGATGATAGAAAGGCAACAGTAACTCATGTCAATATGGATCGAAATCTCAGAGGACTGTTTCTAACATCTTGTTGAATCTATGCCACGAAGAATTAATGCAGTTCTGAAGGCAAAGGGGGCCCAACCCGGTACTGGCAAGGTGTACCTAACAAAGTGGCCGTTGAGTGTAAATGTATTTCACTATATGTAATGGAGTGGATTTACTAAAGGCACATAGACTGAGCACTTTGCAAGTGAAGTTGCTCCAGAGGTTAGTAAATGAGGGGGAGTTCTGCTGACTTCCATCATCCAATCATGTTTTTCTTTTAAATTTCCTTGCATGTAATTGGGTATCCTTTGTATAGTGAAGCTTTACCTCATTTACTAAGCTCTGGAGTAACTTGCAAAGTGCGCAGTATATTTGCTATAAAGTAAAACTATAGGCACAACGTTTTTTCATTTTGGATAGACTAAGGGAGAGTTATAACCCCCTGTCAGTTTTTTTGCCATATATGTCATATTGGGGAGATTTCCCTTCACTTCCTGTCTCATAACCAAAACAGGAAGTGAAAGGAAATCACTACAAATTAAAGGAATACCCTGGAACCCCCAGGTCACCAGAACTAGTATTCCTATTGGAAAATTTGCCCTCTATTACTTTTCTGGAGACAACCCAAAATTGGGATTTTCTTTTACTTTCATTTTCAATGATAATGGTAAAAGGGACAAATAGAGAGGAGGAATCTCCCTAAAAGGGGCACAGAATGCAATAAAACCTGACAGGGGTTCTAATCCTCTCCACTCTGTCTAAAACATTTTTCCTTTAGTTATACTTTAAGTAAGTCAACCCCAATGATTCTGTATTTTTCCATATTTAGGTTTCTATGCATTAGGCTCCATTCACACTAGGTTTTTTCAAATCGCAGGCGGAATCGTCACGATTCTGCCTTCGTTTTGAAAACGCGCTGTAAAAGTGTGAAAATGTGCGATCGTGTTTTCAGGTGACCAGGCCTTTTGGCTAGGATCAGGGCAATTTTTGCTACGGGCCTCAGGGCCTGGTCTGTGCACAATTTGGCACGGTACCACTTTTTTATTTTCTATTTATTTAATTTATTTCACCTCCCACGTTTGTCACTTTTTCTTTTGCTTATGTGTGTGTTTTCACGGATGGAGGGTGTGGGTCCTCGGGCCTACCCTGAAGTCTAGGGGGAGGATGTGTGGCCTTTTGGTTCCTTCCTCCCCTGATCCCTAGGGGGCTTTTCTTCGGGAGAGCCCCCTGACCAAGTACTGTGTGTCTGGCTTCGGTTGGACACAAGGAACGGTGGTCCACCAGGCCTTTTGGCCAGGAGGACCAATTGGGAACCTTGTCCCCGTCAGGAGCTTCGTGCCCCGGGGGATCAGGGTAAGCAGTCCAAGCCCCTTTAGGGGTAGGACACAGCACACCCCTAAGTGCACTTTTTCGTGTGCTGTTTTGCACTTGCACTTTTGTTGTGATACACTTACGGGTTTTTACGTTTATAGTTGCACGTTTGCGGACTTCAAAAAAAAAAACAAAAAACAAAAAAAACCCCAATGATTCTGTGTTTTTACATGTTTAGGTTTCTATGCATTAGGCTCCATTCACACTAGGTTTTTTCAAATCGCAGGCGGAATCGTCACGATTCTGCCTTCGTTTTGAAAACGCGCTGTAAAAGTGTGAAAATGCGCGATCGTGTTTTCAGGTGCCATTCATTTCAATGGCACCTGAAAATTCAGGGTGCTTTTGCTGAGATTGCGGTGCGTTTTTCCGCACTGCAAATGTGCCATGATCGTGCAAACAAAATTGCGGGATGTGCGACGCCCAAAAAGGAAACCTTTTTATAGCCGCGGAAAAACACCCTGCATTTTGACATGAATGGCAGCTGAAAACGTGATCGCGCATTTTCACACTTTTTCAGCACATTTTCAAATCGTGGGCAAAATCAGATTCTACATACCGTATGCCTGCACCACTACTTATTTTGCGCGTGCATTTATTTGTTTATTTCCTTTTGTGATATGATTTTAACACTGTTTTATGAGGTATTTACCAAGTGTTTTAGGATTTTGAGGTTTATTGTGATAGTGATATGAGATAATTAGAATAAAATGTGTCAGATCACTGAAATACTACATGCAATCTGCTTTAATGAATGGAGCCCACTGTCCTAAGTTCCTCTAGGACGGCGACTAATGTGAATGTACAGGATGTATAATGTACTTTACATGCATGGATATAAGTGCCTGTAATACATTAGCTTTGAACCGCATATCTACAGTGTATTAGCATGCACTGAATTGTAATGCGGGTCATCAAGCACATTAGGGGTTAATATGTGAACAAGGACCTGGTATTAATTGGTAGCCAGTAATTCAACCTGGCATATGTTACCTGGTATTAACCACTTACTGTAAGCGCTATAGCCAGAAGACGGCTACAGCGTGGTCAGCTAGTTCTGGGAGTGCGTCCATTAACATCCTCTCAGAGCCACACCCCCAGCACGGCTTTTTGGGTGCCCATCATGCATGTTCTGTGATTGCACTGGCTTAAAGGACACAGCTGATCACAGATCGTGGTAAAGGGCCAATCAGAGCAGCCCTTTACCATGTGATCAGCTGTGTCCAATCACAGCTAATCACATCGTATACAGAAATGCCAGTTGTTGCTGACAATGCGTGAGAAGAGGAGAGCCAGTAAGCTGCGATCTAAAGAGGGGACATCTACACTGATAATCAGTGCCCTGATTATAATTATCACTGTAGTCCTATCAGTGCCACCTTTCAGTGCCAGACAGTGCTGGCTATCAGTGCCCATCAGTGATGCCTGTCAGTGATGCCTATCAGTGTCGCATATCAGTGCCGCATAGCAGTGCAGCTTCATCAGTGCCCATCAATGTTGTCTCAGCAGTGCCTTTCAATGCCCATCAGTGTCGCATATCAGTGCAGTCTCATCAGTGCCCATCAATGATGCCTCAGCAGTGCCTATCAGTGCAGCCTATTAGTGCCCATCAGTGCTGCCTCTTCAGTGCAAATCAGTGAAGGAAAAAATATCACCTATTTACAAAACTGTATAACAGAAACAAAGAAAATCTTTTTTTTTCTTCTAAATGTTCTGTATGTTCTGTAAAAAAAAAAAAAAAACCTAGTGTTGACTAAATACCACCAAAATAAATCTCTATTTGTCTCAAAAAAATTATAAAAATGTCATTTGGGTACAGTGTTGCATGACCGCGCAATTGTCATTCAAAGTGTGACAGCGCTGAAAGCTGAAAATTGGCCTGAGCAGGAAGGGGGTGAAAATGCCTGGTAGGCAAGTGATTAATGTAGATGAATATAACTATGATTATCCAGTTTGAGACAGAGTACACCTAGACATGAACAGTAAATAAACTGTGGTATATACGAGGGGTGCTCAAGTCAAACGGGACTTTTAATCTTACAGGTATAAAAAGGGATGCTAGCGTGGTGGTACTTCATGCAGTAGTAAGTGGCGAGTGCGTCCTTTTACTGATAGGTGGCACACATGTCATGGTCCATCTAGAGACTGTTAATCAAGATGGCGAACAACAGTGTTAATGTGCGCATGGAACAGCGTCTGGTGATGACGTTTCTTGTAAATGAAGGTGTAAAACTCGCGGATATCTACAGAAGACTTCAAGCATAGTACGGTGATGAGACACTCAGCCGCAGTAAGACATTAGAATGGTGTAAACGTTTCAAAGATGGCCGTATGTACATCAGTGATGATCCTGGCCGTGGTGGTTCCCAGCCACATCAGTCATTTCTGTGAACATTTACACGTCTGAGCCTGGATAATCAACGCATAACCTGTTATGAAATTGCACAAAAGATGAATCTTTCTGTGGTCAGCATTTCAGCACTGATGACAAAACGAAGCAGGCTGTCCTATTATTATTATACAGGATTTATATAGCGCCCAGGGGCGGACTGACCATTCGAGCACTCGGGCATTGCCTGAGGGCCCAGGGTCAGTAGGGGGCCCCATGAGATGCCCCTGGTACCTTTTTCATAAGCTTTTTTGGGTGTGGGCAAGGACACAGGGGCCCCATGATCCCCTATTGCCTGGGGGCCCCATGAGTTGTCAGTCTGCCCCTGATAGCGCTGATAGTTTGCTCAGCGCTTTACATTATGGTGGGAGACAGTACATGAGACAGTACAGTAACAATACAATTCAATACACGAGGGGTTTGAGGGCTCTGCTCCTTGGAGCTTACAATCTAGGAGGGAGGGGATAGTGATACAAGAGGTAATAACTGTAGGGGATGGAGTGGTTGAAAGAGTAGAGGATTTCAGTATTAGCTGAGGGCGGGGTAGGCTTCCCTGAAGAGATAGGTTTTCAGAGTGCACCTAAAGGTGAGCAGAGTAGGTGATACTCTGATGGATTAGGGTAGGGAGTTCCAGAGGATGGGGGAAGCCCTAGAGAAGTCCTGGAGACAAGCATGGGAGGAGGAGACAAGGGAGCTAGAGAGTAGAAGGTCTTGTGAGGAGCGGAGAATACGGTTTGAGTGATATTTGGAGACAAGATCGGTGATGTAGTTTGGGACAGTGGTATGAACAGCTTTATACATCAGTGTTAGCGTTTTGAATTTTTTCCGTTGGGCAATTGGAAGCCAGTGGAGGGATTGGCAGAGGGGGGTGGCGGATACAGAATGGTTAGTAAGGTGGATGAGTCTGGCAGCAGCATCCATGATAGACTGAAGTGGGGATAGCCTGTGGTGAGGTAGGCCAATGAGGAGGGATAGTTCAGGCATACTGACAAATCTTTCTATACCGAAGCTATCCAGGCATTAGTTAAACCCTGGGATAAGTGTATAAATGTAGCAGGGGAGTATGTCGAAAAATAAATGCAGTTTCCACTCCTTGAAATTTGTTCTTTTATTATATAAACTCAAAAGTCTTGGTTTGACTTGAACGCCCCTTGTGTGTATACATTTAAAATTTTATATTATAGACATTTTTTTTCCTTTTTTTTGTTAGTGATCATGTCTTGTCTGTAGGTAAAACCTCACACTTAATCTTGTAAGTGCTCCAACGCCACCTGCTGGCTGTAGAACAAAAGAACTTAGAAACAAAATGCAAGACTGTGCTAAGGAATATCTTCATCATTGTTACTATAATACAAATGATTGCACAACAAAGTCATCTTTTTCAGTTTTGTGAAATGCTACATAATTATTTATAATTCAATACTTATACTGGTGTTATAGCTCCTATGATTTGTAAATAATATTGAGGGATACTGTAATGCTTAGTAAATGGATCCCATCTAGTCTGTACAGAAGCAAGGATGAGGTCACACTTTGTATTTTATTTGTAATTATGACCTGGGCTGCTGATTGTTGTAACATCTCAGAAGTCTAATGCTCAGACAATAGTATAATCCGATTTCTTTGCATTAAAAAGCAAAAAAGTTAAGAATAATACACGGATCCTAGCAGAGTGCCTTCTAAGAGCTTGTGGTTGGTGGAGCTGTAAAAATAGGCAGTTGATCTGAAGTTTTACCACCTCCAATGACCCTCCTTAGGCTGCAAGCTGCCAAAATGATACCCCCTGTACTGCAGTTTCCCCACCAAGTGTGACCTGTTCATGTGAATGGGATGTGTGCAGCTCATGTAGTTGTGGCACAGACAATACAGGTGGTGAGGAGGCGGGCAACATATTGCCACCTTACTGTCTGCCATATGCCTCTGAAAAGCACTGCAGATACTTACCAGAAGGGCGGCAAGGTCTGCTGCAGGTGTAAACGTACTCTAAGTTACCCAAATAGTGAGCAGAAATAAAGTTTAGCTAGTCAGCTGTATTCTGGCAAATACTGAGCTAGGGAGTACTATTCAATGCAACAGCTATTACAACAACCCATTTTTTCTTTCTTTGGGTAGGGGGGTCTTTAAGATGATTAAGCAACATGTGCTGTTAGTATAGTATTGCCTCTGTATACATTTAGGTACCTTATTAGACCAAAAATGCCTTAGGCCTATTTTACAAGGGAGGGGGTAAAATCAAGCAGTTGAGCCACAGTTTTACCATCCTAGGACTGCCGACCTAAAGCATACCACACAGCTGGAGGGGCCTGCTAACATGCAGTTGCCATAAAGCCTTACGTCGCTTCTACGGCAAATTTGAATTGCCATGTTGAGTTGACAGGCAGCACCACCTGCCCAAAAAAAGCAAAAAAAAAAAAGCACCAGACCTGAGTTGTTGCTGCTTAGTGCACTCTGAAAAGTAGTCCACTGTAGATCACTTTTCAGAGAATATACACTTGTAAACTTAGCCTCAGAGACAATTTAACTCACATATTTAAATATAACCAAGATCAGTGTAAAGATTTGGGTGTGTTGTCTAGGGACAGGGAGGGACGATTGTAATGGTTGTTCAAACCATCAGACCATACAGGTGTTATGTAGGAGTGGTCAGAGATGATTGTTACAATTTATCGCACTATTTACATTTTTCTCTTTTATAAACCAAAAATGTCAAGTAATGCAGCTTATCAATGTGGTGGCTGCATTCGTTTTCTTTTCTTCTGCTTTTACCTTCTGTTTTCACCTAGTCAGTAACACACCTCCTGTAGTAGTGAGATACAACTCTGAAGGAATGAGCACAGGAGGCACAGCGGGCAGCAGCATTGTTAGTTTGGGAGCGGGAAGTGTTGAAAGTATTAGAAGATTTGGAGGGGGGAGTGTTAAATGTATTAGCAGATTTGGAGGGGGGAGTGTTAAATGTATTAGCAGATTTGGAGGGGGGGTGTTAAATGTATTAGCAGATTTGGAGGGGGGAGCGTTAAATGTATTAGCAGATTTGGAGGGGGGAGTCTTGAAAGTATTAGCAGATTTGGAGGGGGGGTGTTAAATGTATTAGCAGATTTGGAGGGGGGAGTATTAAATGTATTAGCAGATTTTGAGGGGGGGGAGTGTTAAATGTACTAGCAGATTTGGAGTGGGGAGTCTTGAAAGTATTAGCAGATTTGGAGGGGGGGTGTTAAGTGTATTAGCAGATTTGGAGCGGGGAGTCTTGAAAGTATTAGCAGATTTGGAGGGGGGGTGTTAAGTGTATTAGCAGATTTGGAGGGGGGAGTGTTAAATGTATTAGCAGATTTGGAGGGGGGTGTTAAATGTATTAGCAGATTTGGAGCGGGGAGTCTTGAAAGTATTAGCAGATTTGGAGGGGGGAGTGTTAAATGTATTAGCAGATTTGGAGGGGGGAGTGTTAAATGTATTAGCAGATTTGGAGGGGGGTGTTAAATGTATTAGCAGATTTGGAGGGGGGGTGTTAAGTGTACTAGTAGATTTGGAGGGGGGAGTGTTAAATGTATTAGCAGATTTGGAGGGGGAAGTGTTAAATGTATTAGCAGATTTGGAGGGGGGAGTGTTAAATGTATTAGCAGATTTGGAGGGGGGAGTGTTAAATGTATTAGCAGATTTGGAGGGGGGAGTGTTGAAAGTACTAGAAGATTTGGAGGGGGGAGTGTTGAAAGTATTAGAAGATTTGGAGAGGGAGTGTTGAAAGTATTAGCAGATTTGGAGGGGGGGTGTTAAATGTATAAGCAGATTTGGAGGGGGGAGTCTTGAAAGTATTAGCAGATTTGGAGGGGGGGTGTTAAATGTATTAGCAGATTTGGAGGGGGGGTGTTAAATGTACTAGCAGATTTGGAGGGGGGGAGTCTTGAAAGTATTAGCAGATTTGGAGGGGGGGTGTTAAATGTATTAGCAGAATTGGAGGGGGGGTGTTAAATGTATTAGCAGATTTGGAGGGGGGGTGTTAAATGTATTAGCAGATTTGGAGGGGGGAGTCTTGAAAGTATTAGCAGATTTGGAGGGGGGAGTCTTGAAAGTATTAGCAGATTTGGAGGGAGGAGTTTTAAAAGTATTAGCGCATTTAAATACACTAAACACATTGAAGCAATATTATCTTTCCCCTTTAGGGTGATGCCAGTATAGTTGCTTGTACGCAGGTTGCTCCTGTGCTCTTTTGCTATTTTTTTTTTCTTTCCCTATTTTGTGTGTTTTTTTTTTTTATGTTTTCAAATTTTTTGCTTGGCCATCCTTATGACTGATGTGTCTCAGACACTAATATGGACATCGTCCTGCTTATTCTCTGGGTAATTATTCTACAATCCTGTACGAATTATGGGACCTTTTCTGTATTGCGAGATTGCTCCTACTTATATTGTATGATGGTTATGTAACTGTCGAATTTGCATTTGTCTTGGTCTGACTGGCATTTTCTAATAAAACTCAGTTTAACAAAAAAAAACACATTTAAGCAGTTTTTTTTCCTTTTGGGGTAAATGTTTTACATTAATAAATAAAAAGCAGGTCATTTTAATCACCCCTGCCAGTGTTAAATGGTTTGTCTCATCCAATCAATACACGGATACATTCTGCTGGAGAGCTTGAGCTTCTGAAAAACAGCAGACTTTCTGGAAGGATCACCAGTTGAAAATAGAAGAAAGAAAATCTTAAAGTGGTAGTAAATCGCAGGCAAGAAAAAAAATCCCCTGCAAGGTAATGTCATATTGTGCTGGTATGCATTGCATACTAGCACATTATGTAAAACTTACCTTAAAACGCAGATCACCAGCGGCGAGCTGTCACCACTGAAGAGGCTTCCATCTTCATCCATCTTCCTTCTGGGTTTGCGAGCTCCGGCCTTCTGACAGGCTGGGCCATGATGACGTCAATCCTGCGCATGCACGCGGAAGTCCCGGGCCATGGCATACAGCTCTGAAAGAACGGCATGGGTATGCTGTTCCGTCAGAGCGCATGTTCCAGATTAAATGAAGAGAGAACATCTCCTAAATGGTGCATGTTTAGGAGATATTCATTTTACCTACAGATAAGCTTTATTATTATTATTATACAGGACTTATATAGCGCCAAACAGTTTGCGCAGCTCTTTACAATATAAAGGGAGACAATACAGCTACAATGCAATCAAAACAAGAGGATTAAGAGGGCCCTACTCATAAGAGCTTGCAATCTAACAGGGTGGGGCAAGTGGTACAAAAGGTTATTACTATGGGGGATGAGCTGCTGAAAGTGATAAATGTCTATTCGGATGCGTGATAGGCTTCCCTGAAGAGGTGAGTTTTTAGGGATCGTCTAAAGGCAGCCAGAGTAGGGGATAGATGAACAGATTGAGGTAGAGAGTTCCAGAGGATGGGAGAGGCTCTGGCAAAGTCCTGGACAACCAGCCTGCTCATGCATGGATCAAAATATGACTAGTCCCCACTGAACTGACCAAATTTCAATCAATATATGGCCAGCTTTACACAGAGAAACAGATCATATTTGTCAATGCTAAATATACGATAAACCAAATCAATTTTTGCATTTTAAAGAATGTGTAACCCAGCATTTCATATTTCTGATATGTGCCTGCTGTACCATGTACTTGTATGAAAAAATATCCTGTTCTTTTTGTATTGCTCCCTTTCTGTGAAAACCCTGGTGTTCCTGTCAGTCCCTCTGCTTTCCTATCAAAAACTGACCACACTAGGCAGAAGAGCACAGCATGGTCAATTTTCTGGCTGTACTATAAGGTTACCTGTAGGTAAAATTAAAAAACAGAGTTTACAACCACTTAAAAAAGGAAACTAATACAGCCATCACATCTAAGAACTGGTACAATGCAATATAATAAATGTTTGCTCTTTTATTTAACACTGCTTTAACTTTATTAAAGTGTCTCAAAATCATTCTGAGGAAGGGACCTTGTGTGGCCCCGTAATGTTGGATGCATTTGACACGTGTGAATCTGCACCAAAAAAGGTATACATCAGTGTATTAGCTATATGGTGATGATTCATCTTACTATTTTGGTGTATGTAGCAGCATCCTTTAAGAGCGTCCCGTCCGCCCTGTAGCAGAAATAGTGCTACATGGCAGCACAGGTGCGCAAAATCACATATATATATACGTGATTTTGCAGTACTGGGTAGGTGGCGTGCGAGGACTACGTGCGAGGACTACGTGCATGCCCTACCCACGCCTTGGCTGTCAATCACTGGGGCCCGGACAGTGATTATTCACTAGCACCCGGTGATCGCTGAGTGTTACTGACAGGGGAGAGAACTGTATGTTAACAATACAGTTCTCTCCCCTGTCAGCTCCTGCACACTGCTTTGTATGGCTCTGCATAGCAGAGCCATACAAAGCAGTTTGCTTACAGTGAAAAGCACTCACACAGCATACTGTGAAACAGCACACAGTTAACCCATTGATTGCCCCAGATGTTAACCCTTTCCTGCCCAGTGCCATTAGTACAGTGTCATTGCTTTTTATTAGCACTGATCACGGCTATGCTGTTCCTTCAGAGCACATGTGCTGGATTAAATGAAGAGAGAACATCTCCTTAACGGTGCACGTTTAGGAGATATTTATGTTACCTACAGGTAAACTTTATTATTATTGCTATACAAGACTTATACAGCGCCAACAGTTTGTGCAGTGCTTTACAATATCAAGGGAGACATAAGAGCTTGCAATCTAAGAGGGTGGGGCAAGTGGTACAAAAGATTATAACTGTGGGGATTAGCTGCTGAAAGTGAAAAAATGTCTATTCGGATGCGTGATAGGCTTCCCTGAAGAGGGGAGTTTTTAGGGATCGCATAAAGGCAACCAGAGTAGGGGATAGCTGAAAAGATTGAGGTAGAGAGTTCCAGAGGACGGGAGAGACTCTGGGAAAGTCCTGGACAACCAGCCTGCTCGTACATGGATCAAAATATGGCATATTAGTACAGTGTCAGTGCTTTTGTATTATTGTATTGGTGTTACTGGGGATGTCAGTGACACCAAGTCAGTTCCCCCTGTGTCAGAATGCCCGCCGCAGTCCCACTATAAGTCACTGATCACCACCATTACTAGTAAAAAAAAGAAAAAAAAAATCCAGTATATATACTGGCATTTGTAAACGCTATAACTTTCACATAAACCAATTAATTTCACGTATTGGGATTTTTGTTAGCAAAGACATGAAGCAGAATACATTTTGGCCTAAATGTATGACGAAATTAGATTTTTTAAATTTTTTTACAGGGCATGTTTAATAGCAAAAAGTCACAAATATTGTTTTTTTCTCAAAATTGTCTTTTTTTTTTAAAGTGCAAAAAATAAAAAATGCACAGGCGATCAAATACCACCAATAGAAAACTCTATTCGCGGGAAAAACATGACCGTGCAATTGTCAGATAAAGTAACGCAGCACCATAACGCAAAAAAATGGCCTGATCAGGAAGGGGGGTAAATCCTCAGGAGGGCAAGTGGATCTGCTAACAAGGTTGAACATTTGTCCCGTATTCACATTTTTTCCACAACACATTTTATTCCACCGTACGAGTTTAACGCACTGTAACGTGGCATGCTGCAGTAACATGTGCTGAGTTTTGTAGAATTAATCGGTTTTAAAAGTCAAGGAAAACCCTGGCACAACTTTGAAAAAGCCTTGGGTTACCTCTGGAAGACAGCTATGCAGTTGAACTCCGTCCATAGGGTTTGTATAGTGAATTAGCACATTAAATATAAAGAGCATGACTTCCTTGGGCTCATAGCGGGGAGAGGTTCTAGCAGTGAAAACACAGCTGTTGCAGTGATTAAGACAATATTAGTATACAACCTCAAGGCAAACAAACTCTTTTTTCTCTCTTAAATGAAGTTGACCGTTGATTGTCAGCCATGCTTACCGCTCACTCTCCCCTGGAAATACGCATTTTATTACATGGACGGACGCCCCTGCCTCAGCTGTGGGGTCAGGGTACTCCATCATATTTTTTGTCTTGCAGAGAGAGAAAGATTAGTTTGCCATGAAGATAAAGTACAGGCTTCTCTGCAGCAGAGGTCAGAGGTCACTCACAACTATTTATTTGCCTTTAAAACTCAGATGGAATATGATTAATGCAGGATATTAGCTTATAACTTTGCAGGTGCTGTCATGGGATACTGACCCCATTCTAATCCCCAGTAGTACAGTGAGCACACACAGAGGGACTTTGTTGTTGCCGAAAAAGCTCAGTTTTAAGATTCCCAGTCCACACATATGACAGATTTGTAGTTTCGGCCTTTGCAGCCTTCAGCTTATGATCTGGTATTAACTTCTTCACCGCCAGAATTCATCTCCTGTACTATGAACTGACATTGCCTGGGTCCTGTTCTGATTCCATATATAGTACACACATATATATATATATATATATATGTGTGTCTTTACTTGTTTATATCCTCGAATCCAATACTTGCAGTAGGAAAACTATTCAGAATCATTTAGACCTGCTTTGTAGGCAGGATAAAAAAAAAATAAAGAAATGAAAGAAAGAAAGAAATAAAGAAAGTATTTCATAAATTGTTTACAATGTTGAATGTCCATTTGCCCAATAAGAACAAATATGAGGGGAAATTATATGAGGATAAATATGGGGGGAAATTATATGAGGGGAAATTTAAATATGCGGGGAAATTATATGAGGGGAAATTTAAATATGGGGGGAAATTATATGAGAGGAAATTCAGACATGAGGGTATATTCAAATATGAGGGGACATTCAAATATGAGGGGAAATTATATTATTATTATTATACAGGATTTATATAGCGCCAACAGTTTGCTCAGTGCTTTACAATATAACGGGAGACAATACAGCAACAATACAGTTCAATACAAGAGGGATATGAGGGGAAATTCAAATATGAGGGGAAATTATATGAGGGGAAATTCAAATATGAGGGGAAATGATATAAAGGAAATTTAAATATGAGGGGATATTCAAATATGAGGGGAAATTCAAATATGAGGGGAAATGATATAGAGGAAATTTAAATATGAGGGGAAATTCAAATATGAGGGGAAATGATATAAAGGAAATTTAAATATGAGGGGAAATTCAAATATGAGGGGACATTAGAGTCCTAGTGACCTATTTCTGGTGGTTTAAATTGAGTGTGCCAGATTCAAAAATCCCTGCCGCCCGACGGTTGGTCCTGACGCTCCCGAATCCCTGTTTCTGTTTCTGCTTCTCTTTTCTTGTTCTGGTGTCTGTGCATATTTTTTCTTCAGTTGTGTCTTTCTTCATCTTATTCCCCCTTTTTTTTCTGTTTTACCTGGTTTTGTCTGAGTTTCAGGCGGCGGACTTATATGTTTCTGGGTGGAGCGTGTAGGTGTCTCGCGGTTACAGCAGCGACCCTCTGAGCTGCCTATTGCCTGTGGTTATATAGTGTGATACGTCATTACTGTGGTGTCAGTCTACACCTGACCTTTGTTGTTTTGGTCTACTGTTTTCGTTTATCCATATGTCTATTTTCCCAATATGTGCCATTGCTAGCCTCTGCATGGGCGTTCCTTACGTGTATATGTTTTCTGTGTTAAAATGTAATAAATACCATTGAAATACAAAAAATCCCTGCCGCCCATTTAGGTAGCTTTACTGACACGGCTGGCAGATTCAGGTAGTTCATGAAAGCACCACAAATTGGTTCTATTACTGCACCAAATTAAAAATATAATTAGCTCCAGTTCATAGTTAATGAAACTAAAGATAATTAAGACCTATTCTAGTTTGGCATACAGAGACAGGCAGGCTGATGGTTTACAGGCAGCTGATATGTCGCCACTTGTTTTAACCCTTAATTGCCCCCAACCACTGTGTCGCAATTGTGTGCATCAGTCTAGGTTCACATAAGCGTTTTCCATTGCATCGTGCAATTTGCAGAAACGCACAGCAGTCCATTTACCTGATTTCCTATGGGACAGGTTCACATCTCCATGTTTTCACCCGGTACGCTTTCTGGAAAGGTTGAGCCCGGGTTCACACCGGTGTGGAATTTGCACCGGTTTCTGTGCGATTTCCATACTGCATCATAATCGCACCTCGTTCTTACAAACCACAGCGGGTGTGTATTTTAAGTTAATGACATCCCAAAATCAGTGCACAAAATGCGGTGTGATGTGCAGAATCATATCGCATGGGTGTTCACACCCATGCTATCCAATTCTGGTGCAGACTAATAAAGGGTCCTGCACTTTTTTGGTGCAGATGACAAGTGATTTGAGCCATACAAAATGTATGGCTCAAATTGCGCTGCACAGAAATCACATGTGATTTGTACAGGAATGTGGTGCGGTTCTTGTGCGAATCACATGCGATGTGCTGCACCGCATCAGTGTGAACACAGGCTCAGGGACTTTTTTAAACACAAAACATTGCGTTTTTTGGTTCTATAGACTTCAACGGAGATTCCGCAGAAAAGCATGTTGCGTTTTTGATGCGTTTTTTTAATGTGTTTTTGATGCATTTCACATTTTATTCTGCCCAGCAACAAGTTGAAAAAAAAACGCAAAACACATAAAAAACACAGCAAAAATGCAGCACAACCGCATGTGCAAAATGCACCACAAAAAGCACTGCAGAAACACATCAAATGCAAACTGCATAGGTGTGAACCTAGCCTTACACACAGTTGCAGGGCAGTTGCAGTGCAGCCCCATTCTTGAGGTGATACTGCCCAATGAATGCCACATCAGGTAATCTTTTTTTTCTATGCGGCTGTGAAACAAAGCATCATTACCACAGTATGTGTACCACCCAACTCTACCACTTCAGTAGCTTAAGGTGGGTGATGGGGATAGTGGATGGGGGTGGTAAAACTATGGCTGAATTGCCAATTTTTAAAGCCTTCCAGCTGCAAGTGTGAATGAAGCCTTATTGAGCCAACATACAGCTGCTGCTGTATTGTTCCTGGATACTTTATCACTTTGTTTCATTTTAATTGTGAAGATCCTATTTAATATTTGAGCCCTGATGAAGGAGGATACTTCTGGGCCCTCAAAATGTGTTGGGTGTTATTTATTATTGTAGTGAACAATGCAATTATTAAAAGTGTTTGGACTCATCATGGCTCATTGGTCTGGCACTCTCTTTGGACTTTGTACACATGGTTTCCAAACATCCCATCCTATAGTTTAATGGGCACTCTATTTTGTAAGGACCTCTTCAAACCATCAAATCCAGTGTCTCGGTCACACATATTGTACGTTTTTATTGCCATCTGAGTCCCAAATAGAAACTATTGAGTACTGTCCGTGATACTTTTTTTATTTGCACTAACATACAATTTTCAGGACAAGCTTTCGGGGTATGTCCCCTTCTTCAAGGTCCAAGCGTGTGTCAAATAGGAAATTTCCCCCATTTTCTGTCTGTTCACTTGGGTTAGTGACAGGGAATGTCTCTATCAGGGACACATATAGCAATAAAAACGTTTTATTAGTAGAGTGGGGTAGGACTAGAACCTCAGTTTTGAGTGGTTGCATGTATCCATATTGGAGGGATTCCCTGTTAATTTCTGTGATCTTCAGGAAAAGAAGTCAGGTGGAATCTTCCTGTTCTATCTGAAGCTATAAATCATTTTTGCTGGTAGCTCTACTATAAATATAAAAACCTTTTAAATTCTCCCTTAACCGCCTCCCGCCCGCCATATAGTCATATGACGTCCTCCTATTCTAACCGCGCATGCTGCGGGGAGCACGCAGCGCGGCGATTGGCGGTGCGCTGTGTCCGAGGGATCACCGATCAACGGAAAGAGCCGAAGATGTTGGCTTGGTCATGTGATCAGCTGTGTCCAATCACAGCTGATCGCATGTAAATAGGGAAATGCCGGTTATCAGGCTGACAGCTCGAGAGGAGAGCCAGTAATCAGCATCCCTCAAAGGGGACATGTACACTGATCATCAGGGCACTGATGATGAGTGTGCTCTGATGATCTGTGTAGCCCCAGCAGTGCCACCTGTCAGTGTCTATTAGTGCAAGCTGTCAGTGCTCATCCATGCCACCTGCCAGTGCCCATCAGTGCCACATCAATGCCACATTTCAGTGCCTACCAGTGCACATCAATGCCACATATCAGTGCCCATCCGAGCTGCCTTTCAGAATCACCCATCAGTGCCAGTTAGTGCCATCTATCAATGCCAGTCAGTGCCACCTATCAGTGCTGCCAATCAGTGCCACCTATCAGTGCCAGTCAGTGCCGCCTATCAGTGCTAGTCAGTGCTGCCTATCAGTGTGCATCAGTGCCGCCTATCAGTGCCCGTCAGTGCTGCCTATCAGTGCCACCTAACAGTGCCAGTCAGTGCCACCTAACACTGCCACTCAGTGCCACCTAACAGTGCCACCTATCAGTGCTGCCTATCAGTGCCATATATGAGTGCTGCTTTTCAGTGCCCATCAGTGATGCCTGTCAATGCCCATCAGTGTCACCTACCAGTGCCTCCTCACCAGTGCCCATTAGTGCCACCTATCAGTGTCCATCAGTGCAGCCTATCAGTGCTCATCAGTGCAGCCTCATTAGCGCACATCAATGAAGGAGAAAAATCACTTATTTACAAAATTTTATAACAAAAACTAAGAAAAACAATTTTTTTTCAAAATTTTCAGTGGTTTTTGTTTTGTTTAAGAAAAAATAAAAAACCCAGAGGTGATTAAATATCACCAAAATAAAGCTCTATCCGTCACAAAAAATGATAAAAATTTCATATGGGTACAGTGTTGCATGACCGCGCAATTGTCATTCAAAGTGCAACAGCGTTGAAAGCTGGAAATTGGCCTCGGCAGGAAGGGGGAATAAGTGCCCTGTAGGCTAGTGGTTACATTGCTTTGGTGCTCTCAGCACATATGTGAGGATTGGATGCGGTTTGATCCACATCCAGTCCGCATGACATGTGAAAAAGCATTGTTTCCTATGGTGAGGGGGGAGAGGGAGCGCTAAGACCCATCTACCCTGTTTGTGTTTGGGGATGGACCATCAGCAATGGGGGTTAGTAGAAGGTCCATGTAGAGGTGGTGTCCAAGTTCATCTGTAGTGGGGGGCTTGTAGTAGTATGGACTTGTCCGAGGAGGCAGCCGGCTGTAAGAGCTTGTAGATACTCCTAATGCAGGAAGAGAAGAGAGACAGCAGCGCCAATCTAAGTGTAGACCAGGGGCGGACTGACCATTCGGGCACTGCACAAGGGCCCAGGGTCAGTAAGGGGCCCCATGAGATACCCCTAGTACCTTTCATAGGCTTTTTTGGGTGTGGTTTGAGTGTGGGTGTGGATCTTCTGTCTGTGGCCCCATGAGTTGTCACTCCGCCCCTGGTGTAGACGGTTAAAATCAGACAGATTTAATGGTAAAATTGCACTCACATAGGTAGGCTCAGAGCCTCACTGCGCCCCTCTGCTACTCCCTGAGCCCTGGTCACCATCGGAGCAGTGGGAAAACACTCAGAGCGCAGCCAAAGGACCTGATGCTCCCACTGGATCTTTATCACTTGACATGCCTACCTGTTATCTATCTATGTGAGTGCAATTTTACCATTAAATCTGCCTGATTTTAACCATCTACACTTGAAGTGTCACTGCTGTCTCTCTTCTCTACTTGGTTCCTATGGTGCCTGTTCACATATGTCCGCTGCACTGGTGGTGCGGATTGAGTGCGATTTGAAAAAGAGTCCTGTACAATTTCTGAGCAGTGCCTTCAGGTTCAGGTGTAGATTACAGGCTATTGACGTCTGTGGAAACTGTTTCTAAACCACACATGTGTGAACAGGATAAAATCTTAAACTAATCCTCTCCTGAACCTGATGTAAACCTGACATGAACCATTGAACAAATACTGTGTCAATTAGCTGTGAAAGCTGAGCTTCAATCCTCACCGCACATGTGTAAATCAGCTCTCAGAGCAATCAAGTAGTAAGAATGTATTATGTTAGTGTGCATTAATACATTTTCTATTAAAAAAAACAAAAACAAAATACCTCCTCAGTATGATGATAGGTCAAAGTGATAAAGGCTTATTATATAATTCAGCAAATTGCTGGAGGGCTAAATTATTTTTTTTTAATGATATAATTGCTATTTTCTCATTCCAGGTATATTTACTTCATTTTATTAAAAGATGCACATAATTTTTAAAGGAGCACTATAACCCCCTTTTTATGGACCAATGACCTGGCATCTACTGGAGGGGTTAATTGTGTGTGACATGAGGAATGTTCACCCATGAAGGATGGTTTCTCTCTAGAGATGCAGCTATGGAATGAAACCTTTTTTTTTCCATTTAAATTGATTTGGGGATCTCAGCACCGGTTCACATATATGAGGATTGGATGCAGTTTGATCCACATCCAGTCCGCATGAAATGTGAAAAAGCATTGCTTCCTATGGTGCCTGTTCACATATGTCCGCTGCACTGGCGGTGCGGATTTAGTGTAATTTGAAAAAGAGTCCTGTGCAATTTCTGAGCAGTGCCTTCAGGTTCAGGTGTGGATTACAGACTTTTGATTTCTTTGGGAACTGTTTCTAAACCACACATGTGTGAACAGGATAAAATCCTGAGATAATCCTGTCCTGAACGTGATGTAAACCTGACATGAACCATTGAACACCTACTGTGTCAATTAGCTGTGAAACCTGAGCTTCAATCCTCACCGCACATGTGTAAATCAGCTCTCAGAGCAATCAAGTAGTAAGAATTTATTATGTTAGTGTGCAATAATACATTTTCTACTAAAAAAAAAAAACAAAAAACAAAATACCTCCTCAGTATGATGATAGGTCAAAGTGATAAAGGTTTATTATATCATTCAGCAAATTGCTGGAGGGCTAAATTATTTTTTTAAAATGATATAATTGCCATTTTCTCATTCCAGGTATATTTACTTTGTTTTATTAAAAGATGCACATAATCTTGAAAGGAGCACTTTAACCCCTTTTTTATGGACCAATGACCTGGCATCTACTGGAGGGGTTAATTGTGTGTGACATGAGGAATGTTCACCCATGAAGGATGGTTTCTCTCTAGAGATGCAGCTATGGAATGTCTGTGTATAGCAGGTTTGACAGGTGGAATGTGCGGCAATGTCCTCAGCTGTCATGACATACCTCACTGCCTGCCCTGCCCTGGATGAAATCTTGCTGGGATCAGTCATAGCAAACGCATATGGTGTGTAATAGTCACATATTGTAAATTACTTGACATTGTGCTTTCACTTCCTTAGACAGAAGCACCTGCTCTGAGCTTTAACAAGCTGTCTTGTAGGCTGATTCTTCACAGGAAATTACTATGTGAATTACTGTGTCTGTGCGATTGTATCTCTGTCACATGGAGTGCCTGAACTCATGCAGATAAAACACTGCTTGCTGCATTATATATATGCTAATGCTGGGGAATAGAATATAATTCCATGTTTGCGGTGAAATCTGACCACCTTTTTTCATACCACTCAATGCTCATTCTTAGCTTTCACATCTTCTGAGTTAAAAAAAATAAAAATAATGCAAATCAGATATATGAAAATCATATAGAACTGTTAGAAGCCTTCATTATGCTTTTAAGAAATAGCAGAGTCAATTCACTGGGGTATAACGCCTTAGTGAATAGGGGTGAGTGAAATTAAGGAGTTTCATTTCTTTGAATTTTTAGCAAAATTCTGAGATTTTTGTTAATTTCTGCCATTTTTGGGGAAATACATTGGAGTCAGTGGAAATAAAGTAGCACTTTTTAACTAGCCTGTACTTGTGTTTGCATCAAAGAAAGGACCCCTCATCAACCCCATTATTTTATTTTTTTTTTTTCAAAGAAAGAAAAATATAGACATAGGAAAAAAATAAAGTTACAAATTTAAACCAACAGTACACATATAGTGCTAAAATACACACTCAAAAAGGGTAAAACAGTACAAAGAACACTAAATAAACTAAAGTATCCTAAATATACCCAATTAACACCCCTCACCCCCTTTTAAATATAAAAAGCAGCTAAATGAGCAAAAAAAAACACAAAAACGGTATTTGGAAAAAATTAAAGAATATGCAAACTCAACATTTCATATTCCTGATATGTACCTATTGTACCATGTATTTGTATGAAAAAAGTATCCTGTTTTCTTTGTATTACCTCCTTTGTGTGTAATCCCTGGTGTTCCTGCCAGTCCCTATGCTTTTCTAATAAAAAAACTGACCAAATTAGGCAGGGGAACATAGCGTGGTTAGTTCTCTAGCTGTGCTGGGAACTCAGTGTGCTCTCATCCACTAATCAGACTTCCGCTGACACATCCCCCCTCTGAACAGCTATTCACTGGGAAGCTCAGTGTCCTGCTGTTTCTCTTCCCTCACCTCTCTGTTCTCATCTGCATAAGGAGCTTAGAGAGTAAGTGATCACTTCTAAAAATGGAAAAGGGTATTTCTAGTGTTTTTTTTTTACAATTTTACCTTTCATTTCAAGTGAAATTCCTCATTTATTGTGCTAACTCCAGAAATCAACTATTTTTCTGAACAATTTTTTTTATTTTATTTGCACATCTTCTGAATTTTTTAGTATTATTTTCGGGTTTAATGCATACAAGTCAATTTATGGATAATCACAGGAGAATCCTCATGTTAAAAAAACACAATCTTCTGCCTAGTACTCATTGTAAGGTTCTCTGTGTTGTATGTTAAGAAGATCAAGATCATTTGCCATTGTGCCAGAGTAATAAAGTCCATTTATTATTCATTGAACTGTGTACTCTGTAGGTTCACATAGCTTGCATTCTTTTTTTCTACTCTTGCATAGAATGACAGCCTCTTACAATATTATTATCTTCTGTGCTTCATTTTTCATGTTCCAGTTTGCAGAGGTGGGGTTGCAATAAGGTCAAAGATTGGGCAGCACAGTGGCTAAGTGATTAGCACTTCCGCCTGGCAGTACTAGGGTCGCCGGCTCATAACCCAACCATGGCACCACCTGCCTGGAGTTTGCATGTTCTCCCTGTGCCTGCATGGGTTTCCTCCGGGTACTCTGGTTTCCTCCCACACTTCAAAGACATGCTGGTAGGTTAATTGGCTCCTGTCTAAATTGGCCCTAGTATGTGTATGTATGAATGTAAGTTAGGGACCTTAGATTGTACACCCCTTGAGGGTTAGGGACTGTGAATGTACAATATATATGTAAAGCGCTGCGTAAATTGATGGCGCTATATAAGTACCTGAAATAAATAAATAAAGATAGGGCAGTCTAGGAACTACAAAAGACATCGGGGTGGATTTAGAAAAGGCAATTAGACTGCACTTTGCACATGCAGTTGCACGAGTAAATGTGGTAAAGCTCTGCTGATTTCTATCATCCAATCACGTGCAAGCAAAAATGTTTTTTAAAATTTTCCTTGCACCTGATTGGGTATTCTTTACAAAGTGAAGCTTTGCCACATTTACTAAGGAAAATGTATGACTGCATTTTCTCGTTTCTGACTTCCAAACTTTCATCAAGCTGTTGTAATTATTATTATTATTTACATTTTTTTTTCTTTTATTTCATCTGTGAAGGTTCTCATTTATCCAGATCATGGTGTAGCAAGTAGTATTTAGTTACATGAAGCAGCAGCACCTCTTCACCATTACACTATTACGTTTTTGACATGTATCTGCTTTCAAAATATGCTTCTTTCTTGGGTCTTCAAAGACTCAAAGGAGTCTCCTTTGAAGAAGCTTGGATTACAATTTTTCTGGCAGTACATAACTCTTGCCTTGTACCTACAAAGCAATTCTTCACTGATTTTCTTTTTTGCTTGTCCATCAGCATTGAAAGAAAACTTGTACAGAGAATTAATGGAGGCTACCATTGCTGATCTCTTTCTGATGATACTGGTTGCATCTGATCTGCTGTCTTCAGCACTTCCTGAGTAGCTGACCTGCAACAGGTATGCAGATCAGGAGCTCTGACTTTATGCTGACTTTGTTGCAGATTGCTTGCTGCAAGTCAGTGACTGTAAGTACAGAGCCAACCAGAAAATTAGCACTTTCAGAAACAGTTCAGCAGTGCCAGCACCCATATTTCTTAGGTGTCATTTTATATTAGAGCATAGTATGTAAAGCTAAAATTTTTTGCCGCAACTTAAGATTATTGGGACTGACTTTTAGCCACCAGAATATTTTGTAACAAAATCTAATACGGAATAAGATCCTCTGTTTACTGTTACTTAAACAATACTCCAAGGGCAATAATCTTAATTGTTTCAAAAGTCATCACTGTTCTGAGTACAAATGATTTAATTACAGCTAGACGTTGAGCATGGTTGCCTCTAGAGGGTGCTAATGTCATGTTCTTTACATCCTTGGATATCATTAGTGCACAACCTGCTGTCTCATCTTCACAGCTGAAGGTTTGTCCTCTTGTAGATTGTTTTGTTCTACATTTTTTTTAAAAGAAAGAAAAGCAACATTTCAATATGAAATATATTATAATATTTCCACTTCCCTTTAAAACTCATACTGTTCATTCCATTAGTAGTATTTAAAGATGTGACTCAGAATGTGTGGCACTGCAGTGTAAAGGGTTTGAACAATAGGCTGGTATAATTATAAAATTGAACTGTACATAAAAATGAAATGACAACATATATTTCAGCTGTACATAATTACTGGAGTGAAACCATCACCCTGTTGTTTATTAGGTAGTGTAGGTGTTATATATTCATGGATTGAAATAGACAGCCACTATAATTATTAGTTGTGGCAGACTGCCAGTAAGAAGTATGACCGCACTTCTCTAAGCCTATTGAATCAATATTATGTGTTTATTGGATCCAACGCTGATGCATGGTCATCGGGGTCCTAATGCACAATGGCTATACCATACAGGTCTGATTGACAGCCCACAGGTACTTATTTGTGTATTCTCCGAGACACATCTCCTCTTCTGGCCAATACCAGTCTGGTTTACTAGCTTCTTAGTGAAGTTCAGTGTACCAAATATCAAAACAAAAATATGCCTGTTAAAAGAAAAATAGTAAAATATGTTGGAAGCCATATGCTTGAAGATCACTGCAGCCGGTGATGGTATAGAGGAGGGACAAACCATTAGAGCTCAATGTGAATTCAGCATTATGCATGGACTGTCACTTTAAATGAACTTGCTGCCATTTTCACATTATTTATATGACCATTTATCTCTTATTTTTATATCACATGTTTAATATCATTATTTATCACGTTTAGTGTTTTGTATGCCCCATGGAAGGGGGCCAGTTGGGCTTTATTATACACTATTTGGTTTGTGTCACTATTATCTGTGTGTCACTATACACAATTTTTTCCTTTAATAGGACATTATTTATTGATGGTCTGATTTGATGTTACTCACGGAGTTGGAAATATATATAATTTTTTTGTTGCCATTTATTTAATTATTTCTGTGCAGTTAAGTAGGGGTTAGTAGTTTTTTACCGCAATGTGTACAGAAAATCCTCAGCGCTACGGACCTCCTATGAAAAGAAAAACTTGTGCAGCTAGCAAATAATGTGTTCCCACATATACAACATAAATAAACAAATCGAAAATGCAGCGCAACAATATAAAGGCAAAATACAGTGCTAAACAATAAATACGTGCACAAAACAAACGACTATGCTTGTGAGAATTAATGTGCGCTATACCAGACGACTAATCCATACATGCATATACAACTCCATAGACTGCACATATCCAGTGCTATACATGAATTGTGCACACAGATAACGAATAATTGTCCTTAATAATGAACTGTCTCTTTAAATCTTGAATATCAGTACGTGGAGTTGTGTGGTATATACCTCATAAATCGTGATCCACATACACCAACTATAAGTGTCATTAGAATATAGTCTCAAAAATTGGTGAACCCTCCCTTTAAATCTGCTGTACTTCGAAATAGATCAGTGTACGACACTACTGCATACACGTGTACGGTGTTCCTGTGTCACCCCTTAGTGCTCATCCACTTACAACACTCAATCGCACTCACCTCCAGGTTTGACCCATAATGACAGTTCAAACTACGCTTTCCCCTTTAACCCGGGAGGGTATACTGGTACATAGATCTTCACCACCATTAGCCAACACCTTTACACAATCTAGTAAAACTCATATTAAAATGTGTCCCCCTGGGACACTAAAGGGTTAAAAACTCACTATACAGTGTTTGCTGTGAGAAATATGCAAAAATCCCCTATCCAAAATGGCGGCACGCGCATTTCCGGTTTATGGCCTGACGTTATCGGCGCACCCTACGCATTACGTCATATCATGTGACTTCATCAGGAGTACTTTTTAACAGGAGTTTTTTAGTTTTTTAGTTTAATTTATATATTTCTATATTAGTTTAATTTATATATTTTAATTTATTAATTTATATATTTCTATATAGTGGTGGAACACGCTCTGGTTCTGGTTTAGTTTATTTTTTTTCACTCGTTTGGCACCACAAAGGATCCTTAATATTATCATTGTGACTTCAGCATTGTTATCTCCTCCAGTCCAATGTCATGTATAATGGTTACTGCCTGGATTTCAGCTGAGCTTTATGTATTACCACCCCTACTAAAATTCCCCCATACACTTCAGTATAGTATCTTTAAGAGGCTGAGGTGGGTGAAGTTACTGCAAACATATTTTCACATCCTACTCTACACCATTTAAACTGGTGTAACTAATTTGTCTGTAGAGTTCTAGCTTTAAGTATAACTATAGGCAAAACTTTTTTTTTTTAATTTTGTAGTATTGGGGGGGGGGTGTTATAACCTCTGTCAGTTAAATTTTTGCCATCTGTGTCCCATTGGGGAGATTTACCTTCACTTCCTGTCCCGTAGCCAAAACAGGATCCTGCAAATTAAGGGAATCTCTTGGGGCCCCCCAGATCACCAGAACTAGTGTCCACATTGGAAGATTTTCCCTCTATTACATTTTTGGGACAATCCAAAATGTGGGATTTTCTTTTCCTTTCACTTTCAATGATAATGGTAAACAGGACAAATAGAGAGGGTGAATCTCCCAAGGGGGTGCACAGATAGTAATACAACTCTACCCTATACAAAACTAAAAAAAAGTTTTGCCTTAGTTATACTTTAAATTCTCATGCAGATATCTACCTAAATATCTTAACAGGTGTATTTCCTTTGCTTTGGTTATGATTTGTTTGGCTCTACTTATTTAGATAACCTTCACTTCAGCTACCAACCAGTGTGAAGCACAGCGACCATAAAGAAGGGTGAGAGCATGCATAGTATGGTTCTCACATACTCACTGAATCCAGTGATCATAAAGAATGATGAGTACATATAGTATATAGCATATCTATTACATATTCATTAAATTTAGTGACCATAAAAAATGTTGAGCACCTAAATAGCATAGCTGCAACATACTAATTGAATCCAGTGACTATAGATATAGCACCACTCCCAAAGGAGCCTCTTAGTAACCTACAGTATGTTCTCTGCTCTGCGCCTTGACTTGAATAACTCTCCCAGCCCTTCTGACATATATAGTTGAATGGAAATCAACAGAAACACTTGAGGAATCCAAAGCAGATACCCTTGACTTGGTAGAGAGCTAATACCAGGGAATGGGCATTAGACTGTTTAGGAGGTAGATTTCAGACAGTTTGCTAGATAGTAGAATCACTATGCCAGAGCTACTTAGATTAGAGTTCTGTACCACTAGACTGCCAATAACACAGGAACCAGCAAGATCAGAAATTGAGAAGGAACATGAATATTAACTATGATAAAAATAGGAATATTGAAACTGCTTAGGGTGCATCCAAGGTATGACTAAGGACTATATGTTACCCCTGTGTGGTACCTCTGAACTAAGCAACTAGCAATGATTACTGTATACATGTCATCTCACTATAATGGAGTACAGGGGAGCTGGGATATACATACTGTATACATGTCATCTCACTATAATGGAGTACAGGGGAGGGGGGATATACATTACTGTATACATGTCATATCACTATAATGGAGTACAGGGGAGCTGGGATATACATTACTGTATACATGTCATATCACTATAATGGAGTACAGGGGAGCTGGGATATACGTTACTATGTACAGTTTTATAATTTGGACTATTTATTCTAAAGAAAAATTTAATTTCATAAGCTTTAAGGAGGTGTGGTTGGGGGTGGGCTGGGGGCAGGGTTTGGCCAGTCCAGGGGTGAGGTTGGGGGCGGACCTGGGCAAGGTTGGGTGGGGCAACTGGTGAAGAGTACGTTTTGTGACCAGCTAGTAGGTCTGGACTCAAAATTTTAACCCCTGCTTATAACTTATATGTAAAATGAAGCCAACTTTTATAACGTTTATCTTGTTAAAGTAAATTCAAAAGTAACTTACAGATTTTATTAATACTTTCTGAAAGTATTTGTTCAGCAGGCACTTCCTGTTATAAGGTGATAACACTCTGTCCCTGTGCTTCTGCGTTGTTACCTGGGTTTCCATTGGTGGCTACGAGTGACTGTTTTGACACACAATAGTGTCACCTTTAGGATATCTGTGCTCATGAATGCCATGCAGCCTTTGGTTAGAGTGCAACAATTAACACAGGAAGTGGATGCTGGTGATCAGCAGCACCAAGATACAACAAAAGATGAAAATGAAAAAAAACAGTAATTTATTATATGAAGTAAAAATTACCTAGCTGTGCTTCTGCAACTGCAGTAAGAAAAGATCAGGTCACCAGGCCGGCAGAGCTTTGTAACTCTTTGGACTCACTGGACAGTCCATATATATTTCAACAATGATTTTAGATATTTGCTGGGGCTCACCTGATGATCACAGGAAATATGGAAGGGAGGAGGAAGATGGAGACAGAGTGTAAAAGGGGCATTTGGAAATGACCTGCAGCTCTGGGGACTGCATCACAAATCACGTGACAGCCACTGGTCCTTGAGTTCCTGACACAGCCCCCTCCCTACTTGCATGTCATGGCCCTTCTTCTGGAAGTGTCTAATTATTAACTATGCTGGCCCAACTCCTCCAGATGCCCTGTCATCTCCTTCTATAACTTTCATGTAGCCGCCAGGGGAGGAGTGAAGGGGAATACTATACAGTGACACTTGAGTGACAGCTCTGAGTCTGCTGGAGTTGCTGACATCACATCCAAGATGGAGGCACCCAGTAGCAGCCTCAGGTCTTTATAATTTCTACACAAGGAAGGGGTTTGAAAGTAAATTACATGCATACAGTATGCTAAATGCACATATCTTCTTATAGAAGATTGTTGTTGAAATAAATTATCTAGCGACAAAATTTGTGTGGAAGGGAAGTCAGCAGACACACTGTAGTTCTAGAAACGTGGCACCATTTTGCTTTCCTTTTTTTTATTATTCTCTAGCGTTAAATAGAACCTGTGCCTATAGCCTAGATTTATATTACTACAATAGTCATGTGGCACAAATGTAGGAGCTTGTATAACAGAGCATCGCCATTCAGGTGTGTCTAGGGCAGCACGATGCCTAAATTCAGCCGTCTGCACTAATCATGTATTTTCAGCTTTATTACACCTGTGATTTTGCACAAGAATTGAACTCAAGACAAAATGTACATAGATATAAGATGGGAGAGCACAAGCAAAGGGCTAATTTATCAACCCCGGCCATGTAGTGCTCTTAGATGCTGTACGCACCACACTAATATATTATTGTGGATTGAATAGGTCAGTGTTTGTATGTGGCAATGAACATTAGTATTCCATAGTATGACAAATATACCCGCATAATTCTACAAATTCCCATATGGTCATAAGAGCACCAAAGTGCTCTATCTTACACTGTTCTATATTCGAACATGACGTTTTCATGTTTGTGACCACAATACACTTAATATATTTTTAAACTATCATTACTTGTACGTCTTATGGAACAAATATTTTACAGTATGTGTTGAAGTCCAACATCAAGAATGATGATTTCTTTGTATTGTGAAAATAGGTTTTTACCTTAGCTGTGTGGCAAGATCCAGGTGGATTTCTTCTAACAGGTTTAGTGCGATCTAAGTTTATTAGATTTTTAAAATATCAGTACGATCATAGAAATCATAGTATATGATACTAAGATCATAGTATAGAAAATTAAGTAAACAGGGGTTATAGGGTTTGAGATGAACGATGTAGCATTATAACGCTGGAGAAAAATGCTTTGGTGGCACATTTCACTTGATATTAAGAGTTTAAAGTGATATTAAATAACAGACATGCCATACTTACCTGCTCTGTGCTATGGTTTGGCAGAGCAGCCCCGATCCTCCTCTTCTCAGGTGCCCCACCGGCGCTTCTGGCTCCTGCCCCTGGCTTAATGCCCTCAGAGCAAGCCACACTGACTAGAGATGAGCTTGTGTTTGTTCTGAACTGGATTCAGGTCCAAACCTGGAAGCCAGCTGTCATTTCTGGTTCAATGAGCTGTAGGAGGGGGATTCCTCACCCCACAGCTGATGTATTCAAAGGGATGCTTGAACCAATATGGGTACATGCCTGCACTTTAGGGGCAAGCAGGAGTTGAAACATTGACCAGGAGGTCAAAGTTTTCCAAAATTGTTCTGATCTAATACTTTCCTACGACAACAGACACTCCAAGTCTCTGATAGAGCCATTGCCCATTCTGCCAGGCAGGGAAAAGTTACAGATTTGATGGGGCCGGGCATTATTGAGAATAATACTATTTTTGATGGGCTTGGGAGTTGTGTCACTATGATCTTACAATGTATATCATAGATGTTTGTTTATCTGGATATTTCAGCTTCCTGTATATTTCCTGTCTGTTGCCAACATAAGTATTGCAAGTGTCATAGACATCGACATTAGTGTCATGTCTCTGCCCCTATCTTTGCTTGGCCATTCCCAAAGGTTCACAAAAGATTTTTATAGTTCCCTTTTTTGCTTTGCTTACTTTAATTCTGTATAATGACTAAAACATTGCTTTTATTGAGAAGCAGTGAACGAGTCTGTCTGGGTTTGATTTGCAGGTTGTGGTTCCTGAAATCCTGCCTGAAATTTGCAAAACCTGAACTTAGTGAATCCCTATATAGGCTGAATCCTGCTGTTAAAAAAGGGAATATTGAGAAACATTTAACATAGGACTTTTTTTTAAACTACTGTATGGTAGAGAGAGGGTGCTTTTATTGCGACTTTGATGGAGACATGGAAAAAACACCAATCCTTTAAATTACATGCTTGAGAGGTGCCTTTAAAGTATTCTAAACCCATGACAGTAAAATCAGTCTGTATATGCAGTAAAGCATGCTTCTTATACTCACTGTATAAGGGGTTAATCTTATACTAAGGGGTTAATCCTCCACATTGTGTAAAAAGGCTATTTGAGCTTGTCTTCTCTGATCCTCCACTTCTTCTTCTGTCCCCAATCCATCTGTTGATAGTACAAAACTGTAGGACTCACTCTGCACATGCTCAGTTTAGAGTGTATGGCTATAGAGTTTTTTTTTTCTTTAGGAGGGTGCATATAATCAGCACGCTCCAGACAGGAGCACAGGGGTTATACAGCCTCATAGAACAGTCGGAGCAGAATGAAAATTCCTCCTACAAGCCTTAACAGTGCTCAGCTAGACACTGATAGAAGTCACAAGACTGCTATACACTACTGATGAGAAAAGGTATTTAGTAGTTTATATTTACTAAAATAATTGCACTTCCATGTTCTGTGTACTGTGGGAGACCAGATATAGTGAATGCAGGGTCCTGGGTTTAGTAACACTTTAAGTTGCATGTGGTGTTTCAGAGGAGTACGACTTCCATGGACGGCATCAGCAAAACCATATCTGCCACCGCATATTTTGGTTGTGTAATTGATTTTTATTTAAACATTTACATTAATCTTGGCTTAATTAAAGTAGCAGCATCATTATCTGATATTTTTCAACTTGAAAAAAAGGCTTTTTAGGTAGTTTTGACTGCGAGACCTTTTTTTTATTAAGTGGTATGTGACCTGAATTGAAGAAGAAGCATCCACAAAATATCTAAAAGCTATAGGAATGATCAAAGCCCTCAACTTTTTAAAACTTGATCAGTGGCAAAACATTTTATCCTGTTTGCATGGACAGTACACATCTTGACACAGAGAGGCCGCATGTATGCATACCAAAGTGTAAACAAATCTGTCCCGAGAGCGGGTGCTCTGCGCAGGTAACGTCACCTAATGGAAAGCTCCCGATCACAAGCTTTCCGATCATGTGACTGCTGGGACAGCCAATCACGGTGGTCACATGATCATAAACCCCTCCTCCCGGCAGCAGAAACTCCTTAAAGGGCCGGGAGGCCCTGGCATTAGGAGTTAAGAGTATAGTCTGTGAGCTTCTTTTCTTTGTCATTCTCACAGGATTTAGAGACATTTGGATTATTCTGTCCTCTAAAGGGAATTTGGACACTGGCAAACAAAAAAAAAAGCAGTGACCAGTCTAGTATAACACCTCTTATTCTCAGCATGTCCTAGTTTTTTGTCAGTATTCTAGGTAGATGATGCCTTTTCTCTATTGAGAAAAGTGTCATCGTTTTTTTGCTAGCCATTTTTCCTGCATTGAAAATTATTGTTTTTTCTTCAGTCACAATTCTCCTACACACAGTTTGAGCTAGTAGCTATCCAGATCAGTGTGCCATCAGTGTTAGACCCCATTTAATTGGACGATTGCATGGCTAGCCTGGAATGTGACCTTTGGGCACTGGGCTCCACATTGTGGCACTTTACAGGCCTTAGTGTATTGTTACCTGCGTCTACTGTTACTTGAGTCTACTGTTAGACACGGAGCTCTTTCTAGGTCTAGAGCTATGGCACTGCCTCTGGTGTGGCCCAGTGTGTGAAGGCTTACTTTGTAGGTAGACTGTGCAGGCCAAGCACCAGGAGCTATCTTGTGAATATGAGTTGAGTGCCATTTTTATTCCTATTTTTTTTTCCATTGGTTTACCATGGAAAGGGTTCATGCTGAGGGTTTTAGAGCACTGGCATAATCTCGCCGATGAAGTAGTGATCTGAGAAGGGTAGGGGTGAGTGAAATTATATTTGGTCAGCTGCAGGCAAACAGGGAAGGCTGGAGAGGCAGAGGCTCTCTAGAAATGTACATACTTCGGCAACCCAACTAGTGTAGCTGGTCCTGTTTAAGGATGACTTAACCCAAAAAAGTTTTTCTTTTTTTAGTTTATATAAGGAATGTCCATATACTGTAGTGCTGTCATTTTTTCGGTGTAGTCTAACTACATATCATGATATTTTTCATGACAGATGGTCTTCAAGAATGAACAAATGACACATCACTTTTAATCAGTTGTTAATTGTAATAATCTGTTAAAGTATAACTGTTCTTTCATCAGAAAATATACATTTGTACTTGTGAAAAAAGCCTATATGACGAGATAACTTTTCTGAAGACAAGTTCTGTTTCCATCAATACCGCCTACAGCTTCCTGATTCTAAGAGCGTCCAGCTGTGCTTTGTGAAGTCAGCTCTTGGGAGACAGATTGCTCATTCAGCTCAATGCAGAGCAGGCCTCCCATCTCCAAATAGCCACCTCTATTGGTGACTACAGATGAACTTGTATTTAGTCTTAACTGGATTTGTTTCTAAACCTGGAAGCCAGCTGTCATTTCTGGTACAATGATCTGTGGTTGGATTCCCCACCCCACAGCTGATGTATACAAAGGGGCAGGGATGCTTGTGGCATTATTGAACCAATATGGGTACATTCCTACAGCTCAATAGACCAGGAATGATATCTGTGTGTGGATGTGAACCGAGTTCCGAACCCTAGTGGTGACCAAGAACAGTTTATTTACCGATAAGATGAATACAACCAGATGGCCAAATTGTGCTGCTGGAAACAGGATTTATCTTAATTTACAATCCAGCTTCTGCCAATTTGTGTTTTCTAGTCTGCAAGGGTAAGAGTTAGAAACATAGGTAGGTTTTCAATGTTGCCTGTGCCCCATTGAAAATAATTTTTTTTGGCACTTTATAAGCACAGCCCTGGTCCAGTTCAAAGATAACTAAACCCAAAATCAAAAAAGTAATATGTTGTGGCCTACCAGTCCTTAGAGGTAGTGGTTGCTTTCATTTTCTTTTTTCAGCAAGTACATATCTTTCCATAAATGCAGTAACTTATGAGCTAATCAGAAAGCACAAACAGCCATATCTATGTAAACTACTAATTCAGTCATTCTGCAATGTAATGGAAATGGAAAAAAAGACATATATATCCAGTTTGGTTACCAACCATGGCTGTCTCCATAATGGAGGGGTTAATGTAGCCACCCATGGGACAAAAAGTATATTTTTCATTGTTCCTAGGTGAAACTAAAGAAAGGAAAAACAGAAAAAAGACCAAAAATGAATACAGCCACTGCATCTAAAGTCTGGTACACACGGGCTGAATATTGGCCAATATTGGCCTGTTCAACAGAAACCGGCTGAAATTAGGCCATGTTTACAGCATCCTGTCCGACAGAAGCTGATGTCCAACTACTGTTGAACAGGCATGCTGGAAAAACAGCAGCCGATGGGCATCTAATCAGCTCTTGCAGCCATTGACCAGTGTGTTCTGGTGGGGAACATGATAGCTCAGTGAGGAGATGTAATAACATCGCAAGCTCCTCAGGTTTTCTTTCATTCAGCATGGCTGGGTTGAACAAAAAAAAACCTGTGCATACCGGGCTTTAGGATTGGTAGGCTGTGAAATATTACATTTTTACTTTTAGATTTAGATACAGAGGGTGATTTACTCTCAGTTATATCTGGCATTCATCATCTAGAAAGGAAGTGGTGGAAAACCCCTCTAGTGTACAAGGACAGTCATATATTCCTAGGAAACATAGTCACAGTGCTATACAAAACATGTAGAAAACAAAAAAAGTCCGTAATAAATATCATCTTAGAATCACAAGTGAATACTGTAAATAAAACAAGTCCATGATATGTAACACAAAATTGCACAGTTCACAAGTAATATACCCCAAAAGAGTATCTGTTGTATATCCTTAGTGAAGTGCTCTGCATAGATAAGGTGACTTCATGCTCAGAAAAAAGTGGTCCACTCTCCCTCTGATGTGCTCACAGTCATGAAAGGGATGGACCCCCTGCCAACAGCATGAGAGTCAAACAAGCTTTTTGTAAAGGATGGCATTCCTCTTTAATCCATTCTCCTCTCAACTCCACACTCCTGCAAACTCCTTTTTCTGCTCCCAGGAATGGCAGTATATAATAGTAATGAACATGGCAACCTCAGGCAATAAAGAGGATCAAAAGGGAAGAGGGAACCTTCATAGTAGAGCAATTATTTATACCAAATCACATTATACAAAATGCACTTACATAAAAAAATGGCATGCCATGGCAGCTCAGAAAAAAAACAACCAGTAAGTGCTGCAATCAGCATGCGTTACACATAATGGAAGTGACATCATCAGAAAGCATAAACCCCCGCCAACACGTTTCACCCCTCACCAGGGGCGGACTGCCAACTCCTGAGGCCTCTGGGCAATAGGGGATCATGGGGGATCATTGCCTGAACTCAAAAAAGCCTATGAAAAAGGTACCAGGGGTATCTCATGGGGCCCCCTACTGACCCCAGGCCCTCGGGCAGTGCCCGGGTTTCCAAATGGTCAGTCCACCCCTGCCCCTCACCCTTGGGTGTCCTCAGGAACAAGAAGTTCAGGTTTCATCTTACTGTTTAAATAGGCCAGTGAAACTCCTCCTCATCCTATTTTTACACACTTCTTCTTAATATGGTTACCCCACTTCCTTTTGGGTGCACTTGAGCTTCAACTCGCCATCTTACTAGATGCTTGAAAACCTGAATCTCAGCTCAAGAAGAACTGCATATTAATATAAGTAAAATACAATAAAAATTCAATAAAAACATGACATTAAAGATAAATAAAATTAAAAATACTACTAATAATAAAACAAATGAAAAAAAGGAACTCTACATCACCTCCTGTTGGTCACTATATTATTATCAGAATTCTCCATATGATCCTACTTGTTGTTCTACATCTTCTACACTCTATTAGAAACTGGGTGTTTATTGCTGTGTGGATTGCATAAGTGGGACTTCCCTTAATTTCTTTATGCATTTGATATTTTTAAAAAGACCAGAAGTCTCTCATTTATTGTTCTGTCTGACCTGACACCCTAGCACTTCCGCCTGGCAGTACTAGAGTCATTGGTTCGAATCCCAGCCACGGCACCTCCTGCCTGGGGTTTGCATGTTCTCCCTGTGCCTGCGTGGGTTTCCTCCGGGTACTCCGGTTTCCTCCCACACTCCAAAGACATGCTGGTAGGTTAATTGGATCCTGTCTAAATTGGCCGTTGTATATGAATGTGAGTTTAGGGACCTTAGATTGTACGCCCCTTGAGGGTTAGGGACTGATGTGAATGTACAATATATATATGTAAAGCGCTGCGAAAATTGACGGCGCTATATAAGTACCTGAAATAAATAAAAAATAAATTAATTAAATAAATTAAAACAGACATGAACTGGGAAAAAAATTCTCAGAAATACAGAGCAATATCTTACCTCTCCATTAAAACTACTAAACACAGAGCACCCTCACAAGTTAGGAAGCAGTACACTCCAGTTAATAAACTACAGTGATTGTTTCTTGGCATAACAACTAGCATGAGATGTGTGCAATGATGCTTCACGATAAATTGTAAAAAGAATCTTTTGGAGTGTGGATTTTCCAACTGTACAATCTGTGTCTCTGAAGGGCACTCGCCACTTTGAATGACTAAGGGCACTGCAGTACACATAAGGGTTATCGGAGCAATAATAACCTGACAGAGGTTCTACCTCGTTCCTACTCTTATTTAATAAAAGAAACTTTGAGTTTGACTTTAACATAACCCATCATATTAATATTTTTTTAAGAGACTACCAGGACAAATACGAATGCGTAATGTTAATGCTGAACTCTGGTGAAAAAATTACCCTTACAGTAGGGCCATCTTTGGGTAAAGCAATAAGCAGCTATACTTACCTTGGTCCTCACTTACATGATTTCTCTATACTGTATAACAAATCCCCAAAGTCAATCCACCCCAGAGCATTGTAGAGTGCCAATTGACCAGGGAAGTGAGGAATAACAAAAATGATTACTGCCAGTTCCTCTACCCCTAGACAAAAAATTAGCATTTAACCCTTGCAGTGTGAAAGGAGGGTAGAGACTACAAGTGTCATTTTTTCACTAAACCCATTTGAATTGGAAGACCTATGCTACTTGATTATCACTAGCATGCTTAACCAGTGATAATCAAATAATGTAAATTTACCAGGAAATCATAATAGTGTAAAGTCCTATGTTTTGTTTCTTGCTTTTCAGTTGAACAACTTCTTTCATCCACCCTTTGAAACAGAGCATGAGTTTAACTAGAGCGAAGCTGTAAACTCCTAAAAAATAGTGTTTTACCAGCTCCTCTGACAGCCGAGGTGTTGGGAAGCCTTCAGCTGTTGGCAGACATATTATGGCCCTTTCAAGTGAAATAAAACTCTGCTTGTTTTTCCTCCTGGGCCTATGTTATAACACATGCCCCACCATGTAAATTATTATATTTTCTTTTTATACCGCAAAGGATTGAAGAATGTTACAGGAATCATTCTTTCCTGACCATCCCTTCAGTTCTTATTGCTGGGGGACCCATTAAACACAATGATTCTGTTATTGAATGGCCTGCCTGCTACCATCAGAGCATTTTATTCCCTGGGTATCAGTGAGGAAAGTTTTTACGGTATTTGCCGTATAACAGGTATTGGAGGATGTATAGCAGGACTGAGTGACATGGAAATGCTGTGTAGGGAGAAGGGACTGGAGGAAGTGCTAAATGTTCCTAGTAAATCCTTTAAAATTATACGTGTCAGAAAGAAAATCCTATATGATAATGAAGAACTGTAAAAAGAACAATTTGATAGAAGAAATCAATTAGTAAACTACCGATTCGGTATAGGAAACATTGCTGCTGTGCTTAAAGTGTTAGTTCACCTTTACAAAAAAAGAAAAAGGTGAACTAACACCATACACCCCAGTCTCTGCTGTACTTACCTCCGGCAATGCTGAGCTGTCAGTGCCCATACAGCTCGTCAAGTGATCCGGGAATTCAAATCCCTATTCATTTCTGTGTAGCACTTCCTGGGTGGGCACGAATGATTCCGATTGGTCAGCGTCTGCACTATGAATTATTTATGTATTACAGGTACTTGTATAGGGCCCTCAATTAACACAGCGCTCTGCATATATATAGCACATTCAGATCAGTCTCTAACCCTCAAGGAGTGTACAATCTAAGATACCTAACTCACATTCATACATACACACTGGAGCCAGCATGTCCTTGGAATGTAGGAGGAAACCCACACAAGCACAGGGAGAACATGCAAACACCAGGCTTGCAGTGTCATGGTTGGGATACGAACTAACAACCCTAGTGCTGCTAGGCGGAAGTGCTAACCACTTATGCACTATTCTGCCCAAATCACTCTGATTTGTCCCAGAATTGCTGCACAGAAAGTCCCCATTTGGGACACTTGTCTTTACTTCCTGCCTTTTTGACATGTGTCAGATTAAAACAGAAGTAGGACAAAATCTTCCCACTTCCTGTCTGTATATCAATGAGTGCCAAACAAAAGAGGAAGTGAAGAGAAATCCCTTTAATTAGGACACAGACAGCAATAAAGATAATTTTTCCAGTAGCATAAAGAGGGTTTGGAACTGCAGGATTTTATTGCTGCATCCCCATGGTTTCCTTTCACTTCCTGTCCAGGTAATGGGTGAAACAGAACAAGGAAAAAAAGATGAAATCATCACTTTGGGGGAATGATAAGAGGGAGAACTATGCCATTAAAGCTATCCAGATACGTTTCGAATCACGGCCAGTTCAGCAGGGGCCGGACAAGATTCTACCATCTATGGGCAGGCTGATTGTACCCAATTTTATTGGTAATTTGGGTACAATCATCCTGTTGGACTTTTCATGTGATTATTGCCAGCAACTATAGCTGCTAGGAATAATCACTGTGTTCTTCTGGCAGGGATGGCTCCTTCCCATGTCTGCCCGCGGGAAGAACACAACAGCTTTGCAGGAGGGATTCCCCCATCAACACTGACTGTGTTGATGATGGAATCAAGCAATTTGTTGCAGGAAAGAAAATTGCATCATCTATGGCCGGCTTTAGATGCGTGATGGTCACTGATTGTTTCTGAAAAGGAGTAGCACCCCTCTAGTTATGCACTGGAGCAAGGTTATATGAATCACAAGAATTGCTGAACAGAAATATTTTAGCATACAAAATTATTCATATATGCATTTACCCTCTTTAGGTGATATTCTGTTATAAGTAAGTAGGCAAACATAAGATCAGCCTTATTTATTCACCCCAGAAAGGAAAAAAACACATTACATAAATTATTAGGGTTATATTAAAAATGTAGAAGATAACATATAGGTCCCTGTTACTTAAATGGAAGAATATCTCATTAATAATGTATCACTTCTTTACATTTTCAACTAAATAGTACAGTCTAATGTAAATTACAGATGTTGAAAGCCTAACTTTCCTGTTACACTGCACTGGAAACACTTCACACCTTCCATTATGTTTGTCTAGTAATTATTTATATGGACTAAGCTGTAGATTGCTTGCTGGAGTTGTTGGGTCATGGGGAAAGCTTTTACTAGCAGATTTATGTACTTCATGGGTATTCCAGTTATTAATGTATGTAACAATGTTTCCTAATGTATGGACAGAAACATAAATTGCTGTAGAAAATTTTAGTATTAACCTTTTCTTTGGTCCCCAGCTTCACTTTCCTTCTGAATTAAAATGTTATTTAGATAAAACAAAATACCTAGACCAAAATATGTAAAACATTGAAAAACATATGAAAAAAGACAGTAAAACATTTTATCACTGGGGCAAACATTTTGCTTTGCAAATTAAATTGAAGAACATCACAGACCAAGCATCCTTTAGCATAAAATGGCTTGAAATATAAAGGTGTTTCACAACCTATGGTGAGAAACAAATTATCACAACATACAGTCTACTGGCATTAGTTAAACATTTGGCAGCTCTTACATTATAGACATTTTGCTCTGGAGGTTCCTTTATGAAACACAGAAACATAAAAGAGTGATGGCAGAAAAAAGACCAATTTGTCCACTGAGTCTGACCCATTTTTTCTTTTTTTAATACATACTGTATAATTTGTACTTTTTTTTTTATTTTCTTGGCTTAGTATAAATCTCTGTTTATCACTTATTGTTGATTGACTCACTACCTCTGCTAAAAGAATATACCTAGCATTGACTGCTATTTCTGTAAAATAATACTTTCCAAGATTAGTTTTGAACTTTCCTCCTGCTAGGTTGCAGTTATGTTCCCGTGTTCTTGATCTTGGCTTCATATTGAAAATGCTGCCCTCCTAAACCTTATTCACACCCTTGTTGTATTTAAAAATTTCAGTCACCTTTCACCATTTTTGTTGCCTGTCTTTGGACCTGTTCTATCTTATCATAACCGTTTTGTAAGTAACGTCTCCAGAGCTGAGCACAGGATTCTAAATGAGGTTCAACTAAAAACCTACAGTATATCCACTTGCCTACCAGGCACTTATACCCCCTTATTTACCAGGCCAATTTTCAGCTTTCAGCGCTGCCGCACTTTGATTAACAATTGCGCGGTCATGCAACATTGTACCCATATGAAATTTTGATCATTTTTTCTCACAAATAGAGCTTTCTTTTGGTGGTATTTAATCGCCACTGGGCGCTTTACTTTTTGCGTTATAAGTAAAAAAAGTGCAAAAAATTTAAAAAAAAAAAAAGTTTCTTTGTTTCTATTATAAAATTTTTCAAACAGGTAATTTTTCTCCTTCACTGATGTGCGTTGATGAGGCAGCACTGATGGGCACTGATAGGCCGCACTGATGGGCACTGATAGGCAGCACTAAAGGGCACTGATAGGCAGTACTAATGAGGTGGCACGGATAGGCGGCACTGATAGACAGCACTAATGAGGTGTCACGGATAGGCGGCACTAATATGCAGCACTGATAGACAGCACTGATAGGTGACACTGATGATGGGTACTGATAAACGGCACTGACTGGCATCACTGCTGGGCGCTGACTGGCGGCACTGACTGGCACAACCGCTGGGCACTGACTGGTGGCAATGCCTGGCAGCACTGCTGGGCTGCACTGGTGGGTGGCACTGGTGGGCAGCACTGGTGGGTGGGCACAGGTAGGTGGCACTGGTGGGCACAGGTGGGTGGGCACAGGTGGGTGGCACTGCTGGGCACAGGTAGGTGGCACTTCTGGGCACAGGTGTGTGACACTGCAGAGTGGCACAGGTGGGTGCACTGCTGGGCACAGGTGGGTGATCTGCTGGGCACAGGTGGGCAGAGCTAGTGGGCGCACTGCTGGGCACAGGTGGGCGGAACTTGCGGGTGGCACTGCTGGGCACCGATCATCAGGGCACTGATCATCAGTGCCCTGATGATCGGTGCCGATCCCCGCTCTGACAACTGCCGGTTCTCGGCAGTACTTTCCTCACGATCTGACAGCGTGAGGAAAGTGCAGCCGAGAACCGGCACTTGCATTTCCCTCTGATCAGCGTGTCATTGGACACCGCTGATCACGTGGTAAAAGGCCGCTGTGATTGGCCTTTTACCACATCACGTGATCAGCTGTGTCCGTAGGACACAGCGATCACGGAGATCGCCGGGTGCGCGCCCCCTGGGGCGCGCAGGAGAGCGCTTTCTGGGAGAACGTCATATGACGTCCACCCAGAACTGGACGGCCGCAGTGCAGCCGTCATTCGGCTATCTGCGGTCGGCAACTAGATATAGAAGAATCAAGACCTCCTGATCCTTCTAGTAATGCATCCTGAAATTCTATTTGATTTTTCCCTTGCCTGGCCACACTGTTTACTCATATTGCAATCAACTGAAGTAAGAACCACCAAATCTTTATTAGTGCTGGCCAACACTGTACCCTTGTTATTGTACTCTATCAGAGGACTCTTTTTTGTTAGGTACATTGTTTTACATTGGTCTTTCCAAAAACGTTTTGCCAGGTACATAGGCACATTCACACATTTCTTCAATGGCCAGTCTAGTGGTGTTGTTTTTATTTTTGGAGATCTTGGATAAGGTTGAGGGAATTAGGTGGGATGCTCCAAAAAACAAGAACTATGTATAGTTGAGGACCTTCAGTATTCTTTTGGGTAAGCTATGATGAAGTCCGTGCTTGAAGCAAACAGTAGACTTCATCTTTAAGGCAGCAGCATTAGTAGTAGTAGTAGTAATAGTAACTAGAGCAGAGTTCTTTTACGTAGGAAATTAAGTGGTCAAAGCTCTTTGGAACAGCCGGTTCCCCTTTTGCTGGACCCACAGCTGACTCCCTAGCACCAGACGAGGGTTAAGTAGCACACAGTCTTTAAGATCCTTTAGAAGTGGCTGTACTCACAAGGCCTAAGAGCAGCTTGATGCCAGGAAACTAGACCAGATCTTCAGTAAACGCCCCCCTCAGTCAGCATTAGTAGAACCTGGGTTTCAGCATTCAGTCCATCAGGTCATCCACCTGATGTCGCACGGCCGTAGTTACCTCAACATGTCCTCTCCCAGGCTGGAACAATGCTATACAGGACAGACCCAGAACTCAGTTCCCTCACTGAATATATACAGTTACCCAGCATACCTTCAGAGCCTCTCTCTCTGAGATAGTCCAGGGCTATATCAATATTCATGCTGCCATCTACATAACTCCACCCCTTTTATCCAGAAGCTTCCCAAACTTTCTGGATACAGGGGGAGCTATCAGCCTAACAGCAGCTGATATCACTGAGCAGACCAAACTAGCAGAACACAGCAACACAGATTACAGTGTGCAAGTTATGCTTTTACCTAACAACAATTATAACCACACTGAATACAGTGTGACAGCTAAATTTACCTATCAAAACGCAACTAAATCTTATCTACCTAAATCTAGCCCCTATCCTGGAGGGTGCTACACATTTATAAACAGTGAACTGCAATTGCTTTGACCCATCTTCCAGGATTACCAAATCAAGTTCCATGTTACAGATACCTCTAGGAACAAATTGTTTGTGCTTCATGTCAACCACTAATACAGCCACCCCATAGCCCAGTGTACATGTATGTACACTATATGCTGTAGCATATAGATGGGTTGAAAAATTTAAGCTCTCACATTTGACCAAATTAATGTTCTGTCTAATCCATCATTTGGGAAATGGTTGAATTGATGGAAAATCTGTTGCTTGTTCTAATTGGACTAGCAGTGATTCCAAACCAAACAGTGGCCACAAAAAATAAAACTCCAGCCATTTTTTTTGGATAGAGCGGGGAAGAGTTAACATCTTAATTTCTTTGGACCCATTGGTGAAGATGATTCTCCCTCAATTCCTGTCTCTGTGATGTCCATACAAGAAATAGGGGTCGGTGCAACAGGAAGGCATGAATAGCAATAAAAATATTGTCTTAGGATCTTAGCCCTTCATTACTAAAAAAATTTTTTTTGTCTGTGTTCCCTGTGTTAGAACTTCCTATCCTGGCAGGAAATGAAGGTAAATCTCCCCAAATAGGGGCACAAAAAGCAATACAATTTTGACTTTGGCTTCCAAGACGTTTGGATCTTCCATCAAGTTATCCATTCATCTTCTATTAGGCTTCTGAGAGGGATTCTCAAATACTAAGTATAACTTTTTTGGATAGAATAGGGCAGGGTTAGAAACACAGTCACATTTTTATTGTTACCTGTGACTCCATTGGGTATATTTTTTCTTTACTGTATGCCCCACTGACAAACCTGTGTTAACAGGTCTCCTGCTGTCATGGAAATTGTGTTATTGCTGTCTCGGTCACCATTTTCCATCACCTACCAATGTGGTGCAGGGTGCTGTGATGTTTTCAGGAAGCTTTGTACATCACCCTGCTGGTCCCTCCCACCAGCTGTGATCTACCTGCATTGATGAGGGAGGAATAGAAGGTCAAATTTAAGCTGCACAATTAGAAGTGCATGGCAGAGAAAAAATGGAATTGTTGCTTATACGAGGGGCATTCAAGTCAAACAAGACTTTTGAGTCGATATAATAAAAGAACAAATTTCAAGCAGTGGAAACTGCATTTATTTTTCAACATACTCCCCTGCTACATTTAGACACTTATCCCAGTGTTTAATTAATGCCTGGAAAGCTTCAGCATAGTAAGATTTGTCAGTACTCCTGAACCATTCTCAGACAGCCTGCTTCACTTCGTTATCATTGTGTTTACCAATCCCACAGAAAGATTTGTCTCTTGTGCAATCTCACGAAATGTTATGAATCAGTTATCCAGGATCAGGCGTTTCATGCGCTGAATGTTCATAGGAATGACTGCTGCGGGCTGGAAATCACCACAGCCGGAATCGTCACGGCCATTTTTGAAACGTTTACACCATTCAAATGTTTTGCTGCAGCTGTGAGTCTCATCACCATACTGTGCTTGAAGTCTTCTGTAGATATCTGTGGGTTTTACACCTTTGTTCACAAGAAACTTCATCACTACATGCTGTTCTATGCACACACTGTCGTCTGCTATCTTGATTAACCTCCCTAGCGTTCTGATTATGTCAGTATTTCTGTGCTCAAAGTGGTACATTGTTTTCATTGGAAATATGTTGGTTTTTTTTTATTGTAGGCCTGTAATTCTTAGGAATATCTCACTGAAATCTGTCCATGCAAGAGTCTAATAAACATCCCGGGTATGATACAATTTGAAACACAAAATCATAAATTATAATATAATAAATAATCATAAAAAATTATAATATAATAATAATACATTTCATTTAATAATATAATCAAACCAAAAACACTGAAATTTGAAATAGAGCACCAAGTTCGCACATCACTGAGCTCAGTTGCAAAATCGTTTTCAGTGTCTGATGACGAATTTCCCCACAAATCATTATCACTCAATTCTGCAAGTGGTTCTGATTTACTATCGCTGTTCTCTAGCTGGTCTAAAACAGCTTTTGACCTAAAGGAATGCTTTTTGGACGCCATGGACATTATTCAGTTTCAAGGCAGAAAGAACGGTAAAAATGCAGGCAGGGCACAGGACAAAGCACTATGGACAAAATGTTTGTGAAATGGTTTGATACAGTAATGTTATACTATCAGATTTTAGTGTATTGAATGTAAAATTTTTACATTTTTGAAATTCGCGCCGCTTCCGTCTTCCGTACGTCCCGACACTCGCAGGGTACCGGCATCTGCTGGAGGACATGGCCGGGGACGCTGCAGGGGGAACATCGTGGGAGTGAAGGATAAGGTAAGTGCTCGAGGGATCCCAGAGCAATGCTGCAGTGTAATCCCGAGTGTAGCTCGGGGTTACCGCTTCTGGTACTGAAAGTTGATCCTACACTCGGGAATACCGCCAGGGGGGTTAAAGGTCTCTGGACTGGCCCATGACATGTGTGCCACCTATCAGTAATAGGATTCACTTGCCACTTATTACTGCATGTAGTACCGCCATGGTAGCATCCCTTTTTTTTTATTTGTAAAATTAAAAGTCCCAGTTTGACTTGAACGCTCCTCATAGTAACCAATCAGGAATTGGCTTACTTTTTTATCTGTGCTAGAAACGTGACAACAAAGTCTGGTTACTAAAAGTAGTATCTCCACTGTATACTCAGGGTCCTTTTGAGGTTTATTGTGTGTCTTCAACTATAGATGTATATAAACTATATGTTTTTGTTCTGCTGTATGAGTACTTGGAGAACCAAACATGCTGTTTTTCAGCAGCTTCAATGGTTTTTGTCAGCACTAATTTTACAGTTCATATAATACTGAGTTTGTTGAAGCTGTTGCTTAAACTTCCCAGTCTTGCACTTCTGAAATTACTTTCTGCCAGCAGAAAAATCCATCACATGGAGACTATGGGGTTGATTTGCTTAAGGAAAACAGGCTGTTTGCCTTGCAAGTGAATTTTTCCTTAGCTTAATCAATGTGGTGAAAAAAATACCCAATCGCATACATGGATAAAAAAACTGTATTTTTGCTTAAACATGCTTCAATGATGGATGTCAGCAGAGCTTAATCTCATTCACTAAGAGACAATTCTCTGCAAAATGTACACTCGGTTTGCCTTTAGTGGATCAACCCCTATACTCTATTCCATAATTCTGAAGCATGCTGTAACTATGACATCAATTAATTTAGTGTTTTGTTATATAGCAGTCACTGTATTCCATAAGCTGTTTCACCTACCCCATCATGAATGTAAAATCATTTTGCCATCATAACCTTTTTTTCTAAGACGGTTCAAATTGATTAAGAATTTTTTGGGTTAAAGGTAACCCTTATGCAACAGCTAAAATATGTGGCCAGTAATTTGTTGCTTGAAAAGAACCTTGTAGCAATGTCATTGCAGTAGTCTATAGATTTTGCTGAAAATATGTCTGTCGGTTCCACAAGAAATAAAATGTGCCTTTTTTATACATAAGCCAGGTGTGTGAAATGATTCATTGTCTGTAAAAAATCTATATAATCATGGTAATAATTCTGTCGTCTTCCACATGTAGTTGGGAGCTCATCTTTGAAGTGAAATATGCATACTTATCATTTTGTAAAGAGTTTGATGTTCTGCATGTGCAAATAATTTAGACTATTATTCTCCTAAATGGGACCGAAATTCTGACAATTTAGAAAAACAATTACTTAATATACCCATTTATCTATAAAGCTGCATATCTACAAAAAGTGGACAATGTATTCTGCGGGAAGACAGTTTGTTAAAAAAAGAAAACAAAAAAAAAATAGATCAAATTGTTACTTTATAACTTTCTTTGTTTTTTTTTCTGTTTATAGCTACGCAGACTATGAAACATAAAATGTATACTGTATAACATACATATATGGAAAAACATTACTTTTTAATGGCAAATTGTTTAAAATTTACTATGGCATAGAATTGTACAATGACATCCAAAAAATACTATGAACCAGTACAATAATTCTTAGTTCATTCATTCTATAATTCTATAATTGTATTAAATAATTTAATCTAATATATGTATGTCCTAGGCTAGAGTAACTCCTCGTATCTCCCCACACCAGCCTTCCCTGTCTCCTGGCCCTTGGCAATTCTATAACATTCCCAGATTATGGGGGGGGGCATTTCATTTCATACTGCCAGAATATTGGCATGTTCAGCAGGCATTCCCTTTTTTGCCATTGCCTCCACCACTCAAACCAACTGTTATAGCTCTGCTGAGTAACTGCCCAGGTGAGTAGCTCCATACAGGTACTTTAACCACTTTGTGTCTGAGGCATTTTCTAAATTTTTTGCATACATGTTAAAGTAATTTTTTGCTAGAAAATTGCTTAGAACTCCAAATGTTATATATATTTTCTGAAATCAGAAGCCGTGAGACAGGGGCGGACTGACAACTCATGGGGCCCCCAGGCAATAGGGGATCATGGGGCCCCTGTGTCCTTGCCCAAACTCAAAAAAGCCTATGAAAAAGGTACCAGGGGCATCTCATGGGGCCCCCTACTGACCCCAGGCCCTCGGGCAGTGCCCGAGTTTCCATAGTGGCAGTTGCAGATCTTTTTATATGATATTTGCGCAGCTGTTTATCAAATACATCTTTTCAGAAAAAATAACTAAAATTAATTTTAACGCATATAAACACAGGATAATACCCATTTTTGTTTGAATATAAAAGAAAGCGCTACGTCAAGTAAACAGATACCAAACATGTCAATATCCAAAACTGTGGGGTTGATTTACTAAAACTAGAGCAGTTGCGCATGGTAGCCAATCAGCTTCTAACTTCAGCTTATTCAATTAAAGTTTGACAAAAAATACTCCTGTGTGTGCTAGTGAAATGGTGAAACTCCACAGTACATTTTTTTTAAAATTCTTTCTTAAATGCTTTAAAGATCTTTACAGGTTGGCAATTTCGAGTTAACCATGAATTATGACCCTATAATGTTTTTCTCATACTCTGTGGGGTTGATTTACTAAAACTGGAGAGTGCACAATCTGGTGCAGCTCTGCATAGAAACCAACCAGCTTCCAGTTTTTCAAACCCTAATTCAACAAGCTGAAGTTAGAAGCTGATTGCTTGCCATGCACAGCTGCACAAGATGTTGAACTCCCCAGTTTTAGTAAATCAATACCTGTGTGTGGCATAATGTGACAGTGGTATCCTAGGAGGCAGTTGTTGGATTTTGGTTGGATGGTGATGGCGATCAAGAGTAGCTTCATTATTTAGATGCACTGCTATAAAGTTTCTCCCATAACAAGTTCTCTGTGCTCTGTAGGCTCCTGTTGGTTTGCTTGCTGTCTTAGAATTTTCCTAGGACCTCAAATTCTGGGAGGGTAGAACTTTCTGAGCAGTTAAAGAAGGAAATTGCCAAATGAAGCTTTAAAGCACTGTAATTAGCAGAAATTAAAAGGTAAATGCCACCTGTTAGTTCCCATCAATGCCACCTGCCAGTGCCCACCAGTGCCACATCAATGCCACATATCAGTGCCTACCAGTGCACATAAATGCCACATATCAGTGCCCATCTGAGCTGCCTTTCAGTGCCAACTATCACTGCCAGTCAGTGCCACCTATCAGTACCAGTCAGTGCCTCCTATCAGTGATGCCAATCAGTGCCACCTATCAGTGCTAGTCAGTGCTGCCTATCAGTGCCAGTCAGTGCTGCCTATCAGTGCCAGTCTGTGCAGCCTATCAGTGCCACCTAATAGTGCCAGTCAGTGTTGCCTAACAGTGCCAGTCAGTGCCACCTATCAGTGCCAGTCAGTGCTGCCTATCAGTGCCACCTAACAGTGCTAGTAAGTGCTGCCTAACAGTGTCAGTAAGTGCCACCTATCAGTGCCAGTCAGTGCTGCCTGTCAGTGACACCTAACAGTGCTGCCTTTCAATGCCCATCAGTGATGCCTGTTGGTGCCCATCAGTGCCACCTACCAGTGCCTCCTTATCAGTGCCCATCAGTGCCACCTATCAGTGCCCATCACTGCAGCCTCATTAGCACACATCACTGAAGGAGAAAAATCACTTTTTTATAAAATTTTAAAACAGAAACTAAGAAAAAAGGTTTTTTTTCCCAAAATTTTCAGTTGTTTTTGGTTTGTTTACCAAAAAATAAAAACCCAGAGGTGATTAAATACCACCAAAAGAAAGCTCTATCTGTCTCAAAAAAATTATAAAAATTTCAAATGGGTACAATTTAGCATGACCGCGCAATTGTCAGTTAAAGTGTGAGAGCGCTGACAGCTGAAAATTGGCCTGGGTAGGAAGGGGGTAAAAGTGCCCTGTAGGCAAGTGGTTAAAAAGGGTTTGCCTTGAGATAAAGTCGGTGCCTTAAACAGATTCAATTTCATGTTATGAGCCTGGTGAAAGCAGCATATAGTATACTGTGTTTTGCTTATGGACTTTATGATATACTCCAACTTTTGTTGGTTTTAAGTCCAGAAACTTGAATTTTTCAAACCAGCTGTTTTCCTGGTTTTTTTTTTTTTTCAGAGTATACATAGACCAAAATAAGTATACCTATTATCTTCACATGCTTGAGGTTTGTGCAATAAATAGCTCAGTGTAATGGACATTTGCCAGTTTTTTTCTTGACTTTTTATTCCCTTACTTCTGTTTGCAGATCCAAAAATCAATTTTAGACTGATTAAGTAGACAGTATCTGAGTCCAGAACATTCCTGTCTCTCTAGGAATTTACAATATGAGCACAACTGGAGTTACATTAATTCCTGTGAGAGTTGTCTTACATCTGTTTTGCTGTAACATGTTTGGATGGGACAATTTGATTTGTTGAACTGCTCAAATACTATAAAATTCTGGGTCACTGGCCTGTACTGAAGATCTTGTAAAGGACATAGAGCGTGTAACTGCTATATGCAGCTTTTGTTACATGTAAAAATTGCCAAGAGACCCCAAATATTTGGTATACACGCCTATTGGTAAATTAGTCACATAATATGTGTGCTGACTGATATCTTTGGTTTGCTGACAGGTGAAATTAATGTCTGCATTAATACATGGAAAAGGATCTCACTACCGCTGAATGTCAACACTCACAGCCCACTCACATTGATAATGTACCACTAGAACCATGATGAGTTAAAATGTTCCTTTGAGTTCACTGGGACACATGTTACAAAATAAAACTTAATAGAGTTGTTTATGCATCCAAAGTGTCCCTCCTATATTGCTTACTTAATAATCAATGTTCCCTTTAAAAAAAAAAATAGAAATGTTTTTCATTACCAAAGTCATGTGAAGGGATTTTCAGCTACAGGAAAGCTTATTTTTATGGCTTCCATCCTGTTTGTCAGCAGAATCTATTTAGGACATTATATTGGGAATAGTATGCAGTAAATAATTACCAATGATCTTAAATCACTATAAGATACATTCTGGCCTTCAATTAAAGAGAAGCTATTTGAAGTATCTTTTTGGTTTGTGATAAAAATGTTATTGGAGAGGCTACCACTGGAATTTATCAGGGCAATTCAAGATAGAAATAAATTGGGTTGAGGGCCATTTGATGAATTGGAAAAATTGCCTTGTATGATGAAATCATGGCAGGGTGTTGGGTGGTCCAGTGTAATTTCTTCTCTCTATAACATCTCTGGTAAATCATGCAATTATTTAAATGTAAAAAATACACAGGAGGGGGCAAACGACTAGTGCATTGCCACCATAAAGATTTATTGGATTCAAAAAGACAATTGGATACTCACAAACATAATAAGGAACAAGCATGAAAAGTTGACATGTTTCAATGGATGTGCCTCCTTTTTCAGAGCTCTGAGGAATGAGGAATGGATTCAATAAATCTTTATGGTGGTATTGCACTAGACATTTGCACCCTCCTGTGTGTGTTTTTACAGTTTATTGAAGTATCCTAGATCTGAGGAGGGCTGCATCGGGTGAAGCATTATGGTGACACAATGGGATGTACTACTGTCTGAGCGCTGGAGTGTTTGAATGTTATGTGGATATATTCAGTTATTTAAATGTGTGTGAGGGCTAGGATCACTAACCTGAAGCTGCTCCAGCCACCAGGAAAGTGACCACCTGGCCTACCTATTTTAGTGCTGTCACAGCTTTATGGCAGATAAAAGTGGTTGTAAACCTCAGACGTGAAATATGAACAAAACATATCCCTCTATAGTGCGTACTTGTCCCAATTAAGGGCACTAAGTGCCATTTCTGTCTCCAGCCTTGTTCCTCTGCTATCAGCATGAGTCACTTCAGACAAGTTTTCCTGACACCAAGAGAAAAAGGGGACAGGGGAAGGAGCTTCAGCACACAGCCTCTGATTGACAGCTTCAGCTCTGTTCCTCTGTGCTGTGTGAAGGGGTGTGTGTCCCTTTCTTCTAATCAGCTTTCAGCAATTTAAGCTCCCTGCCCCCTGTTTTCTGACAGCTCAGACAAGCTGTATAAATTCTGGATTTTGAATGAATGTAGAGAGCAGAATACAGCAGATAAACAGGTACAACTTTTGGGAATTGTTTCATTTCTGTGTATCACCTGAGGCCAGTCACTTCACTGGGTATATGTAAGCATTTACAACCACTTTATCATTTAAATGGTTCTTGTTTTATACATTTTAGAATGTGGGTTTAGTCTTTTTACTGACAGTAATGTGTGGTAGTCTATGTGGACATATTAAAAGTAATTTGTTGGTTTGCTCTGATATTGAATAAACATGTTCAACCATGAAGACAGCAGCCTGGTCCTTCCAAATCGAAAGGTTGTTCTTGTATGTTATTTGAGCAAGGCCCATCTTAAAAATGGACAAGGTTTTGTGGTTGCCTCATGCCTGATTCTCAGCAGTCAGAGCTTTAGCTTCCTTGTCAGATGAAGAAGCAAGCTGTTTGCTCTGATATCTACTTTGCGACAAGCAGATGGTTACGAGTGGTAGCAAACAAAATAGAAGGAAAATATTTGCCTCAAGGCTTTTGTCGAAAAAAAAAGCTGAATAAGTATTGTTTGTTTAAACTGACAGACTTTAGCTCTACTGGCAGTCATAATTTAGGCACTTTTGGTTTATAGAAATTTGTGTTCTCCTTGCTTCTCTTCCTCCCTTAACATTAAGGGGTCTGTTTATAAATGTTTTTACCAGAGATTTGCACAACTTTCACCCAAGAAAATATTTGAATCCTTGATAAAAGTCTTGTGAACGTTGTGTGAAAACATTCATAGATTGTTTTCCCTTTTTAATTTCAAATATTTTTTATTGAAAGAATTTTATCAAAACAGTATATGGTACAACAAAGCGGTTCACATTAGGTACAGTGAGGTATATATGCAGTCAGTTCCCTACCAATTGGCTAGGGACATCATAAACAGAGGTTTCACTTAACTGAGAGGTATGCTTGACGGAGTGTGAACCAGGGTAGGGTGAGATACTGTGTATGGAGTGGGTAAGGTATAGAAGAGGGGCTGGGTAGGATGGGGGGAAATAAGGAACTAAGCACCAGTCACTTGCGGAGGGTATGTACATTATGTTTATATGAGTATCATTTCATAGTGCAGTTGGGGTTTTGTAGCCATCTAGGCCATTGGAGTTTAAATTTGTGGTAAGAGGATTTGGCTAGGGACATCATAAACAGAGGTTTCACTTAACTGAGAGGTATGCTTGACGGAGTGTGAACCAGGGTAGGGTGAGATACTGTGTATAGACTGGGTAAGGTATAGAAGAGGGGCTGGGTAGGGTGGGGGGAAATAAGGAACTAAGCACCAGTCACTTGCGGAGGGTATGTACAATATGTTTATATGAGTATCATTTCATAGTGCAGTTGGGGTTTTGTAGCCATCTAGGCCATTGGAGTTTAAATTTGTGGTAAGAGGATTTGTAGAGTGCTGATCTTTTTTCCATCTCGCATTGGAAGTTAAGGTCGGTGAAGAGATCGGAGAGAGAAGGAGTTTTGGATGATTTCCATAATTTAGCGATGTTGGTTTTGGCCCCTTACCCTTTTTATTGCCACCACCATAACTATTACAACCAGCACAAAAAATCAAACTCCCAGCTGTTATAGAAGCTGGGGGTTTGTTTACAATTTTTCCCTCAGCTACCTGCTTTCTTATAGAAATGATCAATTCTACATGAAAAGGAGGGTGCCACCAAAAAGCCACCCCACCCTGCCATATTTTTTGTTCTTACCTGATCCTCCTGGGTGCCCAGGACCCCCATAGTGTAGGTCACGATGGAGATTGGGTGTCAGGGTGTCTAGGCTCACCTTTCCCTCCTTGGTGCCCAGGATCTCCATGATGGGTGCTCAATTCTGAGCACATCTGGGATCAAAGATTCCCTGACTGGAGGTGAAGCTGATGAAGCACACTCTGTGCTACATCTGTGCTATGTGCTAGGAATGTAAAGGAACCTTTCACCTACTTTATGTTATCTCATAGAGGGCTTGTCAGGATCCTTGTGATAACAATACAGCTAAATTAAAAAACAAAAATAAAAATTTAAGTTCAATAAAATGTAACAAAAAAATTAAAGAACCCACAAGAAGTCCTCCGTCCTCATGTACATGTACATACAAAGGTAAACAGGTGCACTGGGTGCACAGTTGTACAAAAACTACATTTATACCACACATATTAGGTACTGCTGTAAACACCACCAAAGTGAGAGCAATACTTCCAGAGCCATCATTTAAAGTTACCTCAAAAGTGATAACATATAGAGGCTTTTAAAGCATTACCTTGACATTTTGGGTACTGTAGTTATTTGTCGTTTTATGGGTTTGCACAGTTTTGAAGTTGACATATTTGTTATCTATTTGTTCAACGCATCTCATCTTCTGTATTTGTTTGTTAATAGTAAACTTCAGTTGAATGTATTTATTAGACCCCTTTCACACTGCCGGTCCGATCGGGTCTGCCTGTCAGTTTTTTCTATGGAGCTGAAGTTGTCAGCGGACGTGTGTCCTCTGCCACCCGCTGGCACACAATCCAATCCTGTACCCTATAAACAGATGGATGAGTATCCCCTCCCCATCAGTCCGGTGGATTGCATGACAGTCAGATGGAAATTGACAGGCAGTCCGTTTCCATCTGACTGCCCTAAAGAGAACAGCAGGCTGTGTCCGTGCCCACTCTACATACACTTTTTTCTAAAAAATTTCCAATAAAAATGTATTGAAAATTAAAAATAGCAACTACCACCATTTAATTCTACAAGGTCTCTGCTTTCACAAAATATATAATGTTTTGTAAATTTTAAATATTCCTCAGGCCTAGAATGTGCATTTTCATATGTTTCCAAATTCTAAAAAAATGGCCTTGGCAGAGAAAGGTTTACTCTCTAGATCAATATTAAAATGTTATGTGATAAATAAGTTAAATTTTATGACTTCCTTTAAAATGTTTTCTTTTGTCTCACAGAAGGCTTCATTGAGTGGTAATGACAGGGCATGCCATTAAGGGCATGTTTACCGCTCCTCTAATTCCTCATTCACATGGATGTTTAGAGGCTTAAAAGTGCTCCAATGTAATATTCAAGTGTTCAAGTATAACATTCCTAGTGCTCTCCTGCTGGTGGCACGTACAACCGGTCATGCAAATGTAAGGGTACACATGAGGTATTTGTGTAAATACACAGAAAATTGGTGTTTACATGAGTATGGCTTCATGCAGCCATTTACTTTCATGGCCAGCTGTACTCACCACCTGCCACCCCCCAGAATAGGAAAGCGCTGGAAATGTTCTACTTGAATACTTTTGAGCCTTTAAACTTCCCTGTGTTTAAGACTTAAAAGTCTGGCACTCATCTGAATCAATCTGAACCAGTTCCATTTGAAAACATGATTCCATATATCTGGATTTATCTTTGCAATGAGACATTCAGATGCTACCCTTACATCAGTATATGTTTTTATACATAGGGCAGACTCCCATTAAATCTGATTATATTTATTCATATTTTCTTTAAGTGTTATGTTTTATAGGAATGCTTATGTGATTATTACCTTGTTTATGTCTCACCTGTGTGAATGGCTGCCAAAAGCACCACACGTGCTTTTTCAAGTGATGTACAAATAAACCTTACTAAAAGGAATTAAGGTCTATGTCTGAAGATATCATATTTCCATATTGACTTGTCGTCTGGCATGTTGCAGCACATGCAGTTAGCTGCTAGCTTGACTTCAACTCTAGCCATAGTTTTTTAGAAAAGATTAGAACAACTTATATCAGGTATTTTGGGAAAAGGGAAAAAGCTCCTTTATAGCGGTACTAGCAAAAAAAAAAAAAAAATGAAGATGGATGGCTTATTTTTTCTGAAGTTATTTAATTAACAATGCCAAATAGATTTCTGTTTTCTGACTGTGTAAGAATGCCTTGAGTCCATAGATGTGGTAGATGCAGTGCTTGTGACATGAAAGGGTGAGAGAGAAAACAAACAGGACATAAAAATCATTAATACTGTATGTGCTCAGAATTGTGGATCCTTTTGGTGGATACTGTGGAATTTTCCTTTGTCTTTTGAAGAACTATATTTGTTCTTTGGCAGCTACTAAATCATATGATACACTATTCAGCCACAGGGACATCTGCAATTGTCTCCTTTCTCTTCTTTACCATATGTCTCACTACGCTACTCTTGTCTTTTTCTCTTTCATGTAGCACCCATTGTCCTGACCACAGTTTTCCATGTAGATCAAATATATACAGCTTATAGCCCAATGGGGAGCTATGATCATTAAATAGGGATTGGAAATATGCAGATATGTGAGGTTTTACAGCATAAGGCAGGAACAGAGACAAGCAAACTGAGCTAGGAAAACACAAATCCATATCTGAGGATACTTTTTTGACTCTTGGATATCAGTAATTGAGTCTGGTCCAGACAGTCCAAGACATCACCTTTTTTATGCTTTTTTTCATATAAAAGAAGAAGACAGAAATGAAATACATAAATTAAGAGAATAATAAATCAACATAGAAATTAAGAATCAATAAAGAAGTAAGATTAGTAAGACCAGGAACAGGAAGGGACAGAATGCATAAAATCCTCTATACTTGCAACCATAATCTTTGGGCAAAGGGACATGTTCACCGGGTATCTAGAAATGTGCCTATTTTGGAACAGCCTTGGAAATGTGAATTTTTTGCCAAGGGTTACATGCACTAGTTGATTAGGTACTATGTACCACCAAAGCAGCACTTTATAACTAGTTTCCACCACTGCAGCATTGCGTGAGCAAGATTTAGTGGTGTCACTTTTATCTTTTAAATTGTTTACTAAGGTAAATCTAAAGACGATGTCTTGGTAGAATTGGATGGGGTCAGAGGGTTGGGGAGATAGGCTAGAAATCTTCATGTTCTCTTCTTAAATAAACCAGCCCATTGCTTAGAAAGGAGTCTATGGCCCATACACGCGAAAAGAAAATCATGGGAAAATTGCCTTACAAGGATCTGTTGGTTAGTTAGTAGAGGGCTTTTTAAAGTCGACTGGATGAGAAAAAAAAATGAAGGTGCAAGCTAGAAAATTTTTATCATACATGAGCACAACATCCAATTTTCAATCAATGTGTACAGTAAGCGTATGGATATAATCGAAAAGAAAAAAACATGCATGCTTGCAAGCAAAGAATGACCCCACACTTCCTTTTCTACTTCACTAGTACTTAGCTACATTTGCCTGTTTTTGCCTTTGTCTTTTGAGAATTTTCGTACAAGTTAATACTATTGTCAGTTACATCATGATACGCACCTTTGTGGAAAATCGGATGACTGTTTGTCCGATTTTCTCATAGTCCGATTTTACCAGGCTTAGGCCCTATGTCTGGCCTGAGATGAATCATTTTTTTGGCAGGCTGTGTTTAGCTCAGCAATTAATCAGGAACTCTAGTCACACTCCTGCATGTCACTATACCATGAAATACACCATCTAGCTGCCCTGTAAGTCTTTCTTGATTAAATCCAAAATCTGTATATGCTATGGTTTCTAAATAGTATTCTATAAGAACTAAGATATTTAGGTCTCATTAATCTTCTGTGTAGGATGTTGTGTTCTGAATCCTATTTTTATGTGTTAACATTTACTCCGATGGAATAAATGTGTTGAAATGGCAACCACACCACAAATGCAGAAAGTAGGGTACCTCTAATGCATGACATCCACAATGCTTGAACTTGTAGAGGTGGGAGTGCACCTTTATAAAAGCAGTGTGCTCAGTAGGTAAATGTTTCTTTTTGGTGTTCTTGCTATAAGTGAGCAAATCTGGATGTACAGTAGGAACTTAGCATAAAGAATAGATTCATATCAGCTGAGCTTGACTACTTTCCTATTAAAATGTTAGTATCAAGGTTCTGGTTCCTTTTGTCTCACCTCACAATAACCTGACGGATTGTACTACAGAGTGTAAATCTTTTCTAAAAAAAATTCCAACAATTTCAAAAGTTTTAATTATTTTTTTTTTAATGATACAAGTGCTTAATTTAGTAATAACATTTTATGAAACCAATTTTTAATTCCAAAAGGGAAAAATCATTGTGTGGCATATTGTGATTTAATACCTTATGGAACTTTGTCTCAATGCTGAGCAGTCAAAATTATTTTTACAGTATACCTTTTCCAAAGAAAATAATAGTACTGTATTTGTTTCCATAATCTTGTCAGCTAAGGATACTAATGGATGAATTTATATTACTTAGTCAGCTAGAATGGAGGCCTTCAGTATAGGTTCATTTTTTTTATGAAATAAAAATACAACCAGCTATAGTGATCATTAGGAAATTGGGCATCAACAGAAGTAACCCTGAAAAGAACATTTTAACTATCACAATTCTTACTATAAATGTTTATTAAAATACCTCAAAATAGCAGTAGTTTATTTCCCTGAAGTTACACCATTAAAGTGTTTCTAATGCCAAAAGTTAATTATCATTTTGGATAGAGTAGAGGAGGATTAAAGCCTTATCTCCTAAGGGAGATTTCCTTTAATTTCCCATTCTATAGGCTCAACAGAAAATGAGAGGATAGTTTTCCAATGTGAGAGAAATCCCATTTTAGACAGTTGTCACCCGAAAACGTGTCCCCAGTGAAAGATTTCCCCTCTATTCCTGTTTTGGCAGCAACTCAAAATTTTGGATTGACCCTCACTTTCATTCCCAGTGACAATAGTGATTAGGACAAATAGATTAGTGAATCTCCCTAGTGGGAAGACAGACTGTAATAAAAAGACTGACAGTGATTTGAACCCCCTCACCACTCTATCCATATCCAAAAAATTTTTTGTCTTTAGTTATGCTTTAAGGTTTTGTTGGAAGGGAACTAAATGAATCAAAAAGCCTTCTGCATAACACAGCAGAGCCTTATTACAATAAAGGTTAGTCACATGTCTCATGCTATCACATATCCCAAAAAGAGATGATTATTCCTTATTTTGAGACTGTGGGTACAGCCATGTATATAATTCCTTTAAGCCCCCATTACCAAATGCACATCTAACTACAGGTGTATAGTGCAAATATTTCCTAATATTTTAGAGCAATTTATTCCTTTTTTAAAAAAAAATCATCATTATAGATAACTGGCTCAGTTTTTACCTAGTTTCTAAATTAGATGAGATACTTATGGGAGAGTGCAGGCGATTGGCAGATGAGAGAACAGGTATTCGGTATGTGTAGGGAAATGTTCTCAGGCCCTCGATCCTAGTCTTAGCAAATAAAGTTTTGCATTTTGTTTTATGACTTTCTGATTGTTTCCCATAGTGCTGCACAAAAAAAGAGACACTGTCATTATAAACATAAGGTATTTGTACCCAGACATGAAAGGAGATTGATCAAGACTAGCTGTAATGAAAGGCAAACCAAGCTGCGATGGCTTATTTAATAAGTAACTCCACTTTTGTTGAGAAAAGAACATTGCCCTCTGGGTGATCTATGTACATTGCAAGGATTTTAAAAAACTCAGATTCCTACCTTTTGGTATTCTGAAGAAATAGCTGTTTGTTTGTCTGTGTCCATGTGCAGAGCGAATCTGTAAGGGAGCAATTTCATAATTAGCTGTTACACCTGCAGGGCTCTAATAAGGAAAATTGCAGAGTCTGTATCCCGTTAAATGGGATTTACTCTTTGGGAGTATATCACCAAAAAGAATATTTTTGTTGCAGGGGATGCCCAAAATCTGACTTGTATCTTAGTGTAGATTTCTGGGAAAATCAGGGGGCCAATTACACAAGCAGGAAATTAGATTTATGTAGGGTGTTTTGTATACCATTTTGTACAGAATGGCTCCAGGTAGCAATATTTCATTGCATTTTACAGAAAAGTACAGCACTGCAGACTGAAAAGAAAAGGTAATTTTTTAGTAACATTCAATTACAATATGACTTAAGTTGCAATTCTATACACTATACTATTATTTTTTTATTTGCTATTTTTTCCTACAAAAGTGAAGTTTTCCTTTAAGTGGACTATCTCTTAGGCAAAGTAAGCATCTGCATAGGACACATGGGAGACATGGAAAAAAGTGGGTTGATTTACTAAAGGCAAATAGACTGTGCAAAGTGCAGTCACTTCAGAGCGTAGTAAATGAGCTCTGCTGACTTCCATCATCCAATCATGGGCAAGCAAAAATGCTGTTTTTTTATTTTCTATGCACATGATTGGGTATTCTTTGCAAAGTGAAGCTTTACCACATTTACTAAGCTTTGGAGCAACTGCACTTTATAAACTTCACAGTCTATTTGCCTTTAGTAAATCAACCCCAACGTGCACATATTCTTTTTGCCCTTTTGCCTTGAGCAAACTGATCCCACCCTCCTCCTCCCTTTCCAAATGTATACATACTGAGATACAGATCCTGCTGTATACCAGGCTGTGGGGTCTTTATGCAAAGTCGCTGTACCTGGGAAGTGGATCATTTTGAAAGAAAATCATTGTTGTTTCTAATAAAATGCGGGTTATACCCCGCTAAAATGTGAGTGGTCTGGAGAGATTATTTTGAGGAGAAATCACTACGGTATCACGCTATGGTCTTTTTTTCTTCCTGATTTTCCTTGGGGGATTCGGTGAGAGGAGTAAGCAGAAGAGGCACCCAGACATAAGAGGAAGCAGCATTTGGAGGTCTCATAAAAAGTAAAGGGGGTCCAGGAGCCCTTAATATTCCTGAAAGGCGTGTGACTCACTAATATCTGGTGAGCGCGGTTAATGTTGGTTTTTGCACTGGTGGATGGTGAAGGGATCAAAGGCACGGAAGAATCCAATGAAAATTATAATTTAATTATTATTTGATTTATTTTGTCACGGGACTGTCTACTTAAGTTTTTGGGATTTTTTTGTCACTGGACTTATGAATTTTAATTTTTTATATTTATATATTTATTTTTATATATTTTATAATTTAATTTTTATTAACACAAAAGTGTTTTTTTTGACACAGTCTTTAAGTTTGTTTAATAAGTTGAGTAATGCAATTGATTATGTGGGTTTGCGCTGGTTTTTATTGATATAAGTTTTTTTGGTTTTTGCACCTGTGTACAGCAGCATCTCGCGGGGAATTGTGTGTATAATAGGAGAGTCCTTGGCGCTGAGGTTTTGTCTTTTTTACATATTTGAGGTGTTATCACTTTTTGAAACTTAGCAGCCATGGATATTTTTAATTTTGCATCTCAGAAAAGGGTTAATATAGAGGATGTTTTTTCACAAAATTATGAGCATATGGATTTAACTAAAGATTTTAGACACCTTAAGAATTCATTGGATAAACAAATTAGAGCATGGTGGGATGTAGCCACTCTTGAAAAATATATAAAAGAAAGGATCACGCCTAGGAGGTTAAGGTGGGAGGTGGGACCAAATGATGGTTTGATGAGTAAGGAATTGGATGAGGAATGGTTCTCTTTTTTTAATAATGTGGAAATGAAATTAATGGAACTTATTGTACAGAGAAGGAAAAGGAAACTTAAATTGTTGGATGAAAAAATTCAGGAATTAAAAGATAAAATGACACCTTTCAATAATTCCAGTGAATTTGGAGATAAGGTTAAACAAATTCAGGAATATGTTAAAAAAGTGGATGAAGATACACAGAAAAAGAAAATAAAAAAATACTATCGAGATATGCAGGACTATAAAAACAATAATGTTTATAAATGGCAAGAAGATGTTACGAGTATTAATAGTGAATCTAGGAGCTCCTCACCAGGAATAGGAAATGAGAGGACGACAGGGAAATCACCTATGGTTAAAAATAAATCCCCTCAGGGTAAAAGTAAATCCCCTATGAAAAACAAGGAACAAAATGGGACACCAAAATATAATGTGCCAGTATTTAACAGGTTTGAGCCTTTTAATAATTGGGGCACCCTAGCACCTCATGAATATGGATATCCTCCAATGAGGGAGGATTTTCAGAGGGGGGGGTATGGGGGACCCCCATGGAGAGGGGGAGGAGGAAGGGGGTCATTCCAGATGAGGGGAAGAGGAGGACCTTTCTATCCACCCAGGAGAGGGGGAGGAGGGTGGAGACCTCCTATGAACCAACAGGACCCCTACTGGCCAAAAGGAGGGGATGCAGAGGGGGGAAAAGGAAAAAGAAAGAGGTCAGCTTAAATCAAGGGATCTTCAATTTGAGTGATTCTGTTTTAAATGAAGAAGAGTTAAAAGTTTTAGCATTAGGATTGAAATACGCACCGGACAAAAAACTTAATAAACTGAAAACTTATATTGATATACATAAGTTTGTGAGGAAAGTAAATTTAAAGAAGTATTGGGCTAATAAAACTAATTTTGAGTATAACAGTGAAAAGGGAGAGGATTATTTTCTGCATACACAGTTGAGGAATAAATCTGTGTTTAATCCGAAAATCTCTAATAATTGTTGTGTAGAAACATTTAAAAAAATGGTGGAACATGATCTGGAGAATTTATCCATTCCTTTTATGAGGAAGAAACAGGATTTAGAAATTGGTATAAAAAGACTGGAGGAAAATAGAAATATCGTTATAAGGCCGGCAGACAAGGGTGGTGGCCTGGTGGTACTAAATAAGGTAGATTATTACACAGAACTAAGTAGATTGGTAGATGATGTTGAAACATATGAGTTGTTAAGGGGTAACCCGACCATTAAATATAAGAATTTGCTAATAAAACATGTTAAAGAAGGTGGTAAAAGAGGAATACTTAAAAAAGAGATTAAATATTTGGTACCTTCTGCTCCAATAACACCTGTGATCTACCAATTACCAAAAATCCACAAAGATCTTAAAAAACCCCCCGGGAGACCCATTATTAGTGGGGTAGATTCTTTGTTTTGTAGACTAGGTGAATATGTGGATACGTTTCTGCAACCTCTAGTTCCCATGTTTCCAGCGTACCTGAGGGATAGTGGTGATCTGATCAATTTGATTAGGGGAATTAGGGAAGAGGGGAGATGTGTGATGGCTAGTGTGGATGTCAATTCCCTGTACACTAATATAAGGCATGTGGATGCACTAGGAGCAGTTAAGTGGGCCTTAGAGGCCAAAGCAGGTTTAAAATCACAGCAAACTGAATTTTTACTTAATATTTTAAATTTAGCTATGTCACATAATTATTTTTGGTATTCTGGTAAATACTATAGGCAAGCAAGGGGTGTGGCCATGGGGGCCAAGTATGCACCATCGGTGGCGAATTTGTTCATGAGTAGATGGGAAAGTGAAGCCATTTTCAAGAAAAGAACTACAGAGTTGCTAGTTTATAGAAGATTTATCGATGATATTATTATAATTTGGAAAGGTACAAGAGAGACACTGGAGGAGTTTATTCAAGAGATGGGGAATAATTCTTTCAATATATCATTTACTAAAAATATTAGTGAGGAGGGAGTGGATTTTTTGGACCTGACAATTTACAAGAAAGATGATAGGTTTTATACCAAGACATATTTCAAGCAAGTCGACAGGAATGGATATATCCCGAATTTTAGTTGCCACCATAGAAATTGGCTAAAATCCATCCCTAAGAGTCAGCTTATTAGGATCAAACGTAATTGTGATGATGAAGGTGTTTTCTTGGAACAGTCTGAGGTGTTATTACAAAGGTTTAGGGAGAAAGGCTATGGAGAAGAAAATTTGGCGGTTTCATTGGAACAGGTTAGAAAGATTAGTAGAGATGAACTTTTAAAGAAAAAAGAAAGCAAAAAGAAGTTGGGAGATGTGGCTTTCATTACAGGATACTCTAAGCATTATAAATTGGTTGAAAACATCATTAAAAAATATTGGTCAATTCTAATGAGGGATGAAACTCTTGGGAAAGTGTTACCTAGTAAACCCTTGTTTATATATAGAAAACCACCAACTTTAAGATCTCGACTTGTTAAAAATGTTCCAGATGTACCTAAGAAAATGGTTACTTTTTTGGATAGGGCTGGTTTTTTCAAGTGTGGGAGATGTTTGGCTTGTAGAACCCTGAAAGGGGACAGGAAAAAGCATTACAAGGATTTTCAATCCTGTTATAATGGAGCATCCCATAAGATCAATAAGTTTATATCATGTGATAGTACGCATGTTACCTATCTGCTGGAGTGCTCTTGTAAACTCCAGTATATAGGGAGAACAACGAGGAAACTTGCCACCAGATTGGGAGAACATATTATAAACATAAAGAAGGGATTCAAACATCATAGTTTATCATATCATTTTAGAAAGTATCATAACAGAGATCCGGCATCGCTGAAATTTTGTGGGATAGATAAAGTGGAAGTCCCTTGGAGAGGAGGAAATATGGTAATAAATGTGTCTCAAAATGAAACGAAGTGGATTTATCAAATGGGTACATTGTATCCTAATGGGTTGAATGCAGATATTGATATAAATTGCTTTTTGTCAAATTGGTAATACCCAGTTAATGTCCGAAGTGCGTGTTCATGATTAGGTGTTTTTGAAGTTTTATAATATATATAATATTTAGATGTTATATGTTAGTGATATTTTTTTTTTTTTTATTTTTTTTTTTATTTTTATTTTATTTATTATTTATTTTTATTTTTATTTTTATCTTTATTTATTTTTATTTTATTTTTAATTTTATTTTTATTTTTATTTTTATTTTTATTTTAATTTTATTTTTATTTTATTTATTTTTATATTTTTTTATTTTATTTTTTTATTTTTATTTTTATATTTATTTTTATTTTCATTTATTTTTATTTTATTTTATTTTATTTTAATATAGATTTTTTATTTAATGTATTGTAATTTCCTGTCTTTACCCTTATGTTTGGGGTAGAAGACTTAAGGTTATGAAATTAGGTTTTTAAATTATGTTTTTTAATTTAATGGGATCTGTTTTTGTTGTAAGGGGACCCCACATGGGTGTACAGAGGGATGGCGGTGATGGACATGCTTGTGTCCAGGTTTGTGTCCAGATTAATTAGTGGGAGGGATCTCCCATTGCTTTATAAGCGGCTTGGAAGTGGAAATGAGCGTCTTGATAACGCCCTGTGGGTGGGGCGAAACGCGTTGACGCACTTCCGGTTGCCTGTTCCGGCGTCTGACGTCATTTCCGGTGAGTGGAACGCACGCCGAGCGGTGCGTTCCAAGGGGCCATCTTAGCATAGTGGATGAGTCTGCATCTGAGGTCTGCCATCCTGCTGTATACCAGGCTGTGGGGTCTTTATGCAAAGTCGCTGTACCTGGAAAGTGGATCATTTTGAAAGAAAATCATTGTTGTTTCTAATAAAATGCGGGTTATACCCCGCTAAAATGTGAGTGGTCTGGAGAGATTATTTTGAGGAGAAATCACTACGGTATCACGCTATGGTCTTTTCTTCTTCCTGATTTTCCTTGGGGGATTCGGTGAGAGGAGTAAGCAGAAGAGGCACCCAGACATAAGAGGAAGCAGCATTTGGAGGTCTCATAAAAAGTAAAGGGGGTCCAGGAGCCCTTAATATTCCTGAAAGGCGTGTGACTCACTAATATCTGGTGAGTGCGGTTAATGTTGGTTTTTGCACTGGTGGATGGTGAAGGGATCAAAGGCACGGAAGAATCCAATGAAAATTATAATTTAATTATTATTTGATTTATTTTGTCACGGGACTGTCTACTTAAGTTTTTGGGATTTTTTTGTCACTGGACTTATGAATTTTAATTTTTTATATTTATATATTTATTTTTATATATTTTATAATTTAATTTTTATTAACACAAAAGTGGTTTTTTTTGACACAGTCTTTAAGTTTGTTTAATAAGTTGAGTAATGCAATTGATTATGTGGGTTTGCGCTGGTTTTTATTGATATAAGTTTTTTTGGTTTTTGCACCTGTGTACAGCAGCATCTCGCGGGGAATTGTGTGTATAATAGGAGAGTCCTGGGCGCTGAGGTTTTGTCTTTTTTACATACTGAGATTTGACTGCGGTGACTTCTGTTGTTCATTTGCATCTTGTTGAGCAAGCTTTCTCTAGCCTGGCCAAATTAAAAAACGATTAGCATAAAAATATTGATAAGGGAATCGTATTTAATAAAAGGGTTTTGAGTATATTTTTCATTTTTGTCAGTATCAAAGTGTGAATTTGTGAACATGAAAATGAGACTTGGAAACTCAGAATGAAAATGAATGTACAGTAAAAATAGTTATTTTATTTCACTTGCTTAGACTTAATGTCTTCTCAGGGCCATAGGGGACATCATAAGGACTGTACCCTTAATCTGGCCCTGATTATTTTATTATTTTGTCCATACAGCTCTACGTAGCTGCCATAATCACAAAGCACTCCATTTTTAATGTCCATCCACTTATAATTTCCATTACTATCATTCAGTTAAACTGTTACTAAACCCAGGACCCTGCATTCACTATATCTAGTCTCCCACAATACACACTACATGGAGTGTTTGTAATCATAAACTGCTAAATACCTTTTCTCGTCATCAGTCTTGTGACTTCTATCAGTGTCCAGCTGAGCACTGGTTAATGTTATAGGGGGAGTTTTAATTTTGCTCTAGTAGGATGCAGGAACCCTGAGCTCTGTCTGGACAGTGCTGATTGGCCCTGTGCTGATCACATGCACTCTCTCAAGAAAAAAAAAACCTCTCTAGCGACACATACCAAAATGAGCATGTGCAGAGTGACTCCATACAATATATCCTATCAGGAGATAAGAGCGGGACACTGAAAGAAAGGGAGGATCAGAAAAGTCAGGAACAGTATTTTTACACAATGCAGAGCCCCTTGGGTTCCACAGTGAGTATAACAAGCATGCTTTACTGCATATGCAGACTGATTTTATTGTTGTGGGTTTAGTAACACTTTAACAGACACACTTTTATGATTAGTTTTCATTTGTTAACAATAAAAGCACATGGCTTCAAATTCTCAATTGAAATATTGTGAAGACATGAAAACATTTTAACAGAACAGGTACTATGCTTTTTATTTATTTGTATAGAATATGAGTTATAAAACTATACTATATATACAGTATATATGTAATTGTCTGTCCTGGTGGTGGTGCTGTTTGTTTAGTTCATCATCCCGTAGCATGGCATCACATTTGTATAGTTAGTAGTAACTTCTTTTCAAGCTGTTCCATTTTCAGTTTTCTAGTACTTTCAAAAACAGTATGCAGATGCTTTCCGATGGAGCGATACTAAATGAAAGAGTGTTTCTTATTTTGTCTTGTGTGTGAAATTGGCATCCTTTACTTGCTAATTTACAGTGCTAATCATTGTATAAACATAATGAGGCCTAAAACATTCTGATTAAAGAAAACTTGTCACAAACCTTGGCAGTCCAAACTGAACGTAGGATGAAAAATAGCAGAAGCTACCTTTGTTGAAAACTAAATTTCAAAACAGTCAGCAGATCCATAAGTATGGGTATTTGAACTCACATTGAAAATCTTTGTCTTTCCTATAAAATTTGAGCTTAGATTGTCAACTTTTTATAAGAAAGAACTTGTATTATATCATTTCTGTAAGCATGAGCTGCCTGTGGGTTAGTAGCACTGCAATCCAATTCTTATTTTCACTAATTTGTGTTTGACACTGAACTCATGGTTAACAGGGATTACAGTCCTAGCAAGAGCCTCCTATTCAAAGTTCCTAAAGAGACAGGAAAAGGGTATTAGCTGGCACGTATAACAACTGTGCTTCAGAAAGTCTTATTTTACATGTCTTGCTTATTGTTAAGCAGGAGAGAACCAAGCTAGCAAAATATATTTTACTAAGTTGGATTTTTCCTTTAAAACAAGTAGTCCATAATAATAAACATAATGCTTCCCTTTACCAGGAAGGATATTTGGCGTGCTGTTTTACATACTAGAGCAAAACACAATTTCTTTGGCTTCCTTGGCTCCCCTTAAGCTCCATTTCTTGCTTCCTGCTGTATCGTACAATGGTTTCACAATGGGATTCCATTAAAATCTAATGTACTAAGCGGATGCCACTGTGTGATATCACTACAGGGCCTTGGGATTAGTGAAGTGCAAAGCTCATTGCTGTGTATTGAATCTATTACATACCACAAGAATATACACTGAAAGCTGTTTACAAATTAATTGCTTAAGTGTTGTTAATGTCTTAGCTTTCTGTTAATTACTGGGCATCTCAGCAGGACAGACAAAAACTCATTCTACTGGGATTAAGTCCAAAGTAACAACTGCATACTACAGTTTAGTGGTGAATCCAGTGGGTGGGTTTGTTAATGTATCCTTGGATTAGGATTAATTGGGTTGAATTGGGATTGCTGCTAGCAACTGGGCAGTTTGGTGTTCAATTTGACACAATAAATCTCATCAAACAGTTTACTTAGTTTGCAAAATCTCTCATGAAAGAATCATCTTTGCTGGTATGTATCACCGCTAGAAAAATTATGTTACCTTCATTTTTACAGTACAGTATAGGAAAGTGAAAGAAAGAATCTGATTGGTTGCTGGGTTGGTCAAACAATAAAGATTTCTGTAAATCAGATCAATTTAATTTGGACGTCTAGGGTAGACTTATCCCTACACAAAGTATTGCAACATAGTAAATTCTCCCATTTGCTATGGTGCCTACAAACCAGGCCTGGGCATATTTCATCCAGAGCCAACCTTGAACATCTAGGAGCCAGCACTACGTAACCTGCATTTGACTATATACAGTAAGTGGCTAAAAGATACATAGATTAACAAGTTAAAAGGAAAACATTTGTTCTCTCGTTTTATACAGACTTTATTTTACCATTTAAATTAAAAATGCAGAACACCTATAACTTTGCTAGTACAATTGAAACACAATAACTAACAATAGAAAATGACAAATGTTCCCATGGCTTGCCTGCACTGTGGTTACTGTTCCTTTCTCTCACAATGCAGACAAGTCATTGTCCTTCGATATGCTTGCGAAGGGAGAGACCATTTGGACATGGGGTTTTTCCCAACATACTAATATATATGTTGTAGGTGGGTGAGGCTAAATTGGCTTTTGTTAGATAAAGTCAGCACTGTGAGATGATAGCAGCTAATGTGTCTGTATTGATATCTGGCATTGTACAAGACAGATTTAAACTAACTTTGCCTTTCTCACACCCAGGCAAGATCTAGCTAAATCTCTCACTCAATACCTGCTGTCAATACAGTCATATTCGCTGCTACATACTCATGCAGTGCTGGCGTTACCTAACAATAACCACAGTATTTCAGTGCCTGTCTGTTTAACAAAAAAAAAAATCTCTTAATGATCCAGCCACCAGGGAGTTTTTTCAGTGGCCATAGTGGTCAGGTGACCGGGAATTGTCAAGCCCTATTAAACAAAGTCCAGTTGACATACTGTTGGCATTTTCATACAGATCTTCACTATTTTTTCTGTACGGCATCAACATCCTATTGATATATAATTAGAGTGTTTTGCATTAGATTATGTTTCCTGCCCAATTCACATCCAGAGTTAAACTAAAAGTCAGAGATGGTCGGATGGGAGTTTATAACAAATCTGTAAATAAAGTAAAAAAGAGCAGGGGTGATGCTCCTAGTTCCCACTTAGAAACTGTCTTCCACAAATTTGCATTGCATTGGATGTCTTACAGTATGCTTGACACTGGGTGGGCAGCTCTCATGGAGACAAAGAATGGAGAGCCACACTCAAAACTAGGAGTCCAAATATAAGGGTTTTCCACATATGTAGCCAACATGTGTATTTGCTCACTCCACAGTAGCTGGTTGCGTTGGTAGGTGACAAAACCAGCTGCTGTGGATTGCACACATACCAAATATATCTATTTTGTCTGCCTAACCACTTATTTCTCAGATCCAATCTCCATCTTCAACAATATTGTATTTTTCAAGGCCTCAGAAGAGAAGTTCCCTTTGATCCCTGCAACGCAATGACCAGATAAGTGGAACATAACGATTTGTTTTAATGGAATGAAAACCTTATATTATGGTCTCTAGTTGGAGTGTGGTAGTTCAAATAAAATTAAAACTCAATTACTGTTAGATATAGTGGGTAGAAGCTTAGAGGCACCTGCATGCACTTGAAGCAGCCTCCAAGTCTCCTCCTTTATGTCTGAATGCCAACCCAATCTCTGGCAATTCCTGGTAGTATTGTGCCATGCTCTCTCCTTCCTGCCTCTTGCACCTTACTATTGGCTAGATAGATGGCACATCATAGTTATGAGCCAGTGGGAATATGTGAGAAGTAAGAGACAGTGAGCAAGCTTTGAGTTGACCCACTTTTAGATATGTTTGGAGCTTTGGCTGCAGAAAAGCTCTTTATTGGAGATATCTTCAGGCACCACATTGGTCTGCACTTTATACGTGGCAGAAGTTTTTTTGTCTTTTTAGTTTAGTTACAGAGTAACACTGAGCATATCACTTATGACTTTATGACTGTAAAATATTTGTCACATTGAATTTGAAGGGTAATTCTGCTTTCTGCAATGGGGTCTTTTTATTCTCTGTACTCTAATTCTGGTCTGTCAGTCAGGCAGTCTCATTGTACCTTAGCAAGAGTTTATTTTTCTTTAGTTTCGCATTTATTTAAAAGTTCCCGTCATGTGCAGTGGGTCCTTAGAACATTCACAGCTGAAGAGATTGCTTCACTTTCTTGGCAGCTGGTTTGGGTGGGTGCCAGCTGAATAATGCTATTGAATGTGCAGTTTGCCTGCGTGTCTCTGTCCAAACATTGGGATCTCCCACAATCTACCTTTTATATTTTCTCCTCTTTCCTTCTGATGTTGTAATTTAGAATACATATCTGACTTTGAATTAAGTAACATATATTGTTAATAACCAAAGCCAGTAATATGATAGACCATCTTCAACATTATTTCATAGCATTACCATCCAGTTTCTAACAAAAATACAAGAAGTTGTGCCTTGTTTGAAAATGTAATAAATTCAAGCTCAAATTCACCAGCCCAGAATGAGATGTAGGCTGCAAAGATGTAGACCTCAACAAATAGAATGGCTTTTATTGGTAATGCTAAATCATGGGTCCACATTTTTCTTTAAGCCTCCAAAGCTTAGGTGGACGGGATCACTTCCACCTAAGATTCCACCTAAGCACTTCCCAATAACTATTCACAAATGTGGTTGATGGCTTGCAGCTACTATAACCTAATGGATGCATGGCATAACCTAACAATTATGGCATGAGCCTAATGGAAATGCCTCAGCCCGATCGCATGTTTTAAAACTATAGTTACACCACCTCTAAAGGGCTTGAGTATAGTAGGAACCAGTTTAAGAGGTGACACAAATGTCCAAATGTAAAAATAGGATAATTTTATATCCAGCCCCAGTCTACTGAGGTATACATTCACTACACAGAGATAACCCATGATTAAAATAGCTTATCTCCTTTGTGGAGCAGTGTGTGATGCTGTGATGAGACGTAGAGAGGACATTCTCCATTTCTCAACACAGCACAGTGGGAAGCCACTACACAAGTAAATACCAATGGTCAGTATGATGAGGTTTGATTAAAGCACTCTGTACTCTGGAGTGATGAGACCAAGATAAATGTTTTTGGAACTGATAGCTTTAAAACTGTATGGCGTCACAAAGGTGAGGAGTACAAAGAAAAATGCATGGTGTCTACAGTGAAACATAGTGGTAGCAGTGTCCTTCTGTGGGGCTGCATGAGTGCTGCTGGTGTCGGGGAGCTGCATTTCATTGATGGTATCATGAATTCACAGATGTACTGCTCTATACTGAAAGAAAAGATGCTACTATCACTCCGTGCTTTTGGTCATCATGCACTTTTCCAACATGACAATGATCCAAAACACACTTCTAAGACCACTGTTGCATTTCTGAGGAAGAAGAACATGGTGAAATTCAGTGGCCAAATATGTCTCCTGATCTGGACCCAATTGAACACCTAAGGGCAATTCTGAAGAGACAAATTGAGCATCACTCTCCATCCACCATCCAGACTATAAAAGAGTTTGTTCTTTTATAAGACTCAGTTTTGTCAAAATTTTGGAAATTGTTCTTGTGTTCACAGAAATATTGATTTAAATCTTACTTTTTACTTTTTGAAAGGGGTGTACTCATTTATGCTGAGCACTATATACATAAGGAGCAATTTTATTTATCTGATCCTCCTCTTCCCAGGGGCAGACAGTACTCCCCTATGCTCCAGCAGTAGACTGTCCCTCATCATCCTCATGTCCACTGCAGGGCTGTGTAGCTCTGCAATGGTCTTTATGACATCAGAGGACCTTAGCTTGCCGGAGTGGAGGACTTCTCATTTTCCTGGAGTTCAGGTTTACGTTGGCTATACACTGAAAGTGTGGATGAAGGAATCTCCCCTACCAGATATTCTATCCTGACAGCCCATGCCTGTGACTGAGGGAATAATAGACAGTGACTGTACTGCACCTGGCCCTTTGGATGTGTTTGTGGAAGTGTGAAATGTTGACAATAAAAACACTGCTGTTTTTTCTCTTACTCCCTTGTAGGACCTGTGAGTGCCTCTAAATCAGTATATATATATATACAGTATGTGTTTGTGTGTGTATGTGTGCCACACAAGGGACCCTCAACTACTATGTGTATAAGTATACTGTGTTATGGTTTTGCTGTCTTCTTTTTTCTTTGTTCATTGAGAAGTGGATGAGAGAGGGATGTAATCTTTCTAGATTTCTAGATCACATCCATTATCCTCACTTCTCTGCACATTGCTACCATTCATCCATTGAATGCTATCCCCTGAGAAGTTTATACACGGTGAATAGCCACAATGTGATAAGGCTCATTAGACTGCACATTAATAAATATATACCAGAATATTTTCCTGCTCAGCTACATATTTACATAGCTAAAATACAGAATGCATTTTTGTGTTTTGCTTGAAGGATTGGATTTGTTCTGCCAAATTAAGTACATTTGGTAGGTATAGCTTTACCCAGAACAACGTACATATAACAAGGTCCAGTAAGACATGGTTCAGCTAACATACTGTAGAAGATAATTGTTTTTTTTTTAATTTGCTTATGCCATACACATTTTGTTGTAAGAGCCCGTTGAGAAATAACCTCTATATTTTGCTGATTTTGTTTAAAATGATACTAAAGCTTTGTTTTTTTAAACATGACATACTTACTGGCTCTGTGCAGTAGTTTTGCACACAGCTGCCCCGATCCTCTTCTTTTTGGGTCTCCTGCGGTGCTCCTGGCTCTTCCCTCTTGCTCTCAAGCAGCTGCTCTATGCGTCCATAAGATACATAAAGCTGTGACTCTGCCCCACCCCCGCTCTCTCCTCATTGGCTCCCTGGCTTTTATTGACAGCAGTGGGAGCCAACTGGCTCCTGCTTCTGTATCAGCCAATGAGGAGGGAGAGTCCCCATACAGCCGAGGCTATCGTGAACAGGTAGAAAACCTTGAGCCTTTAGAACTACTTTAAGTCTAAAAAAAGATGGCTTTGGAATGTTGTGCTATTTGTTTTTATCTTATGTTGCCTAGTAAGAAATCAGTTCTTGAAAAAATACATTTTATTCAAGTATTCAGGTATACACCAGACAGCTAGAACACCACCTCTACACAGCATGATTGGTTAATATTTTTGTTTTTCTCCCTCCTTTTTTACCAGGAAAATATAGAACTATGCCAGCATTTAATCTTTCGGTCAGACACAACAAGGACCAATTAGCTAATAGCCCAAACTAAGTCAATGTTTCACTTTCAGAAGATTTGATTAAATATTATGAAACAGGTGACAGATTATTTTCTTTTTAACATTTTACAAGCAATAGGGGGACAATACCTAAAGTGCAAAATTTAGGGCATTAAAAAATATTAGTTACTTTACAGATATATAAAACTTACTAATAGGGAAAAATACTTATTAAACTTTGCAGGGCAAATACTTATTATTTTGGGGTTGCCTTATTAACATGTTAGAAAGAATTTATTATCAATGTAGTGGTGCTGCAAGATTTTGCTTTAATTAGATGCTGAATGCTAATTTCGGTTTATGAAAAAAAATGTTTGGCATGGACTACTAAAACAAGAGATAAGATGCCAGCAATGTGTGGACAAGTTTATAAGCTCAGTCAATGGTTTTTGTATCTAAATGCATATGTGTAGTTGCCTGTTTGTGCTTCTTTGTGTGAATGATACACTAGATTGTAAGCTTCCTAGGACCGCATTTGAGAGGTCTGCCTAAAATGAGGAGTAAATTGTCTAAGGCCATTTAATGCAGAGACCCTGTTTTAAAACTGGAGTGCCCATAGCTAAATGTAGTGCTGCAGCCAGCCTGAGCTTTGTTTATATTTTCTGTTCTTGCTTGGTTTCTCCTAAGCTCAGGGCATTGATTATTTCTCATAAACAATAGGTGCAGGGCTAATACAAGTGAATAAAATTGAACGTTACCATGCAGTATTGTAGTGTACCAAAATAATATGAATAATGATCAAAAATGAAATGTCCACCATATTGTAAATTGTGACTAGCAAATAGGTGAATATAATTCACTATAATGTGTCCCAAAAAAATTATTGTGTGCCAACAATGACCAGAATTGTCCAACGTGTGATGTGAACCAGTAGTGACCAGTAATAACAGTGACTTCTGGGACTTCTGTGATACTCCTTCACCACTATGCACTCACTAGAAGTAAAAAGCAAGCCAGTATTAAATGGAAATGACCCCTAGGAATGTATCCGTCCACTTCCTACCACCAGTCACTGATCCATCCAAGATGAAGTACCTCATTTCCTCCTGACAGGATGTATGCTAATCTCAAATCTTCATCTGGTTGGTGGTCTTGAGATTTTGCCTTGAAAATCTCTGTTTTAATATTTACCGCTATACCATAGATTATTGGAAGGTGAATTCCATCATCCTTTTTGTCATTTAAATCTCTTACAAGATGTATTTCTTGAGCTTGACTGTCAAATGCTCAGTGCCCGGTATTAAGAACTTTTTTGCAATAACTCTCTATGTGGGGGTGTTCCAGAATGGTTTCTCCAAAAGTTCTTGACAGTCAAGCTCAAAGAAGTAACTTTCTGTGTAACAGATTTAAATACCAAAAAGGATGATGGAATTCACCTTCCAATAATATATGGTATAGTGGTTAATGTTAAGAAAGGAGAGATTTTCAAGGCAAAATCTCAAGACCACCAACCAGATGAAGACTTGAGATTAGCGTACATCCTGTCAGGAGAAAATGAGGTACTTCATCTTGGATGGATCAGTGACTGGTGGTAGGAAGTGGACAGATACGTTCCTAGGAGTCATTTCCATTTAATGCTGGCTTGCTTTTTGCTTTTAGTGAGTGCATAGTGGTGGAGGAGTATCACAAAATCACCATTATTACTGGTCACTACTGGTTCACATCACACGTTGGACAATTCTGGTAATTGTTGGCACACAAGAATTTTTTTGACACATTATAGTGAATTATATTCACATATTTGCTAGTCACTATTTTCAATATGGTGGACATTTCATTTTTGGTCATTATTCATATTATTTTTGTACACTGAAATACTGCATGGTAGTGTATAATGTTCAATTTTATTCACTTTTATTAGCGCTGCACCTTTTGTTTATGTGTTTGTACAATGGAAGCGGAGGGTTTGCCACATTGTGCTAGCTGCTTCCATATTTCCTTTTGCGCTCACTGTTCACATTTTTATACATTGATTCTGCCTGCTGCAGTTGAGTTGTCTCCAGTTGTTAATGTGAGAAGCAGCAATGGGGTTGATTTACTAATGCAAATATGCTGTGCACTTTGCAAGTCCAGTTGCATTCATTTTACTCAGAGCTTAGTGAATGTGGTGAAGCTCTGCTGATTTCCATCTTCCAAGCATGTTCAAGCAAAAAATTTTATTATTTTTTTTTTTTTCTCTGATAAGTGAATCTTTAGTAAATCAACCCCAGTGTGTTGTCCTTTTTTTCCTGAGCTATTGGCTGTAGAAGATGCCACAGTGTAAGGTTTCATTTACTTGGGGCCTGGCCCCAGCTTGGCGCCTATGCCAAGGGCCAACAAATCTGACATGACCTGGGCTAGGGGAAGAGAGGTGGGTGGACCATAGGGAGCATCTCTAAAAAGGCCAAGGAACTTACTAAGGAGGGTGGATACCTAGAGGGACAAACTGGAATAGGAAGGTAGCTACCTAGGGGTGTATTCTTCAGGGAAGTCTGGAGACTTTGCAGCTGGAGGGAAATTGTATAGAAATCTCATTACTTAAAATTTTTTGATACAATGACAACTCATATATAGGGTCACTATATGTATATATGGCTAATATATATATATAAATATATATATATATATATATATATATATATATAAAAAAAAATATATATATATATATATATATATATATAGCTGCTTCTGACCCTAATGGCCAATTACTATTGTGGGACTATAAATCTATTAAAAAAATCTATGATCTATTAAAAAGATTAGGGCCATCAACCATACTGTTACAGATAGTGACATTCGTCCCTTTCTAGGAGTCTCTGCATCCTATCTTACTGCTCTTAAAGAGCCACTACAGCACTGTTTTGCTTTTTTTTTTGGGGGGGGGGGGGTGTATCTTGTGCCATATCCATCTCTCCACAAAAAACTGCAAAAAAAGTACTAAAGTAACTGGTACCCAACAGAAGTGCTACATTTGCAAATGGAATGGCTCTGGGGAAAATTCAAGGATATTTTTCTTAATAATACATAATAATAGTAATAATAAAAATAAATGCAAAATACAGATAATTTTTTAATTAAATAAACTCAGTATGAGAAGTGCGCTATAGATGTGATTTCAGGGCACCAGCTGAAGCCTCTGAACTCTGGGACCACTCAGTCAGTTGGAAAATTTTTAAATATACCACTCTGGTTTCTTTTCTTTTTTTTTTAATTTGTAGTCTCTGTCACATTGGGTAGATTTGGCTTTATGTCTTGTCTCAGAGATACAATATGTAGAAACAATATCTCTACAGTGAAGGAAAATTACTTCTTAAACTAGATTCACACTATTATAGTGTATAAATACATATGTTATTATGTGTGTTAAAATGTTTTGTGTTAAGGCAGTGTATTCATTTTTTACCACTCATCACAACAATGGAATTGTGGACATATGTGTATTTTTCATGCCTCTGAAAAACTAACAGTCCCTGCACACTATACTTGCATTTCTATTGTAACTGTTACTGTGAACTACAATTCCTAACATTCTACATTTACATTTTCCTGTCTTTGTAGAACTACAAATTTCACATTTTTCCTGTCTGTAGAACTACTTGTCCCAGGACACTCTACTTACACTTATCTTGTATCTGTAGAACATCCCACCAAGCTAGGATTGCAATTCTCCTGTCTTTAACAACAAAAACAAAAGCAGTCAAAATACAATTTTCAATAGAAATACAGAAATACTGGAGTTATTTACTAAAACTGCATGGGGCAAAAACTGGTGCAGCTCTGTATATCAACCAATCAGCTTCCAGGTTTTATTGTCAAAGCTTAATTGAACAATCTGAAGTTAGAAGCTGATTGGCTACTATGCACAGCTGCATCAGATTCTAAGTGCACTGGTTTTAGTAAATGCCCCCCCAGCATTTTTACACAACTAAAAGGCATACATTTACTGTTTTTTTTCCTTGCTCAATCTTGAGTTCATAACAGGCACATTTCTGCTATACTAATAAAAGAAACAGAACTATATTGTCTGCAATACTGTACATGTATGCATATAGAATCTACCGCTGTCATTATTTTGTTTACTAATTCTAAAGGGCTTTCTTCTCTATAGCTTGTATTTCTTTTCCCAACACTTCTTTTTGGAGACAGAAAAATCACAGAGCAATGTGTATGCCAAGATTTTCTATAAACCATATAAAAATGAAGTGGCACTTGAACTAAATACTTTGTGGACAAAGCTTTGGCTCAGCTTTCTGCACTGTAAAAGCTAATAATGCTCTAGTGTTATAGTGCAATCATAATTCATTCTAAATTAAATTGCTTTGTAATTCTATTTCATGTATATGTGTACCTGTGCAAACACATATACATATTTTCAATATAAAATGCACATAAAGCAATCTTTTCGGTCTTGTCTTCACCATCCATAAATGGCTATATGCCATTGAAATGTCAAATAAAATCCATTTGTTTTTCATTATCCTGCCTTGTTTTCCATATGGAATGTGTAAATTTAACATACTGTATATTCCCTTAGCTATATTATATACATTTCTTGTACCCTCCTTTAAACTTCCAGAACAGGCTTTCTCAACCTTTTTAACCCAGAGGAACCCCTAAAATAATTTTCAGTTCCAGGGGAACCCTTACCAAAACCAATTAATCTGGGGTCAATGGCAAAAAAACCTTTTACATTGGTGGTCAGTAGGAAAAATGCAATATCTGCAGTGGCAGTCAGAATACCACCTTTACAATCAGCTAAAAACATCATTGGTGACATGCTTCTGGCTCTGCCAAGTGGCATTGGTCCTGATACTATGCAGGTCCCATCAAACAGGAGATCAATCAGCCACAGCTCAAGGAACCCCCAGGAACTTCTGGAGGAACCCTAGTTGAGAATGACTGCTCCAGAATAATTTCATAATAGTTTCAGGAGAAACACAGCCCATTAGGTTTAGTGCAGACAGTGGATTATTTGTTTGATAGGTTTATACTTATTAATAATATATACACAATAATTATGTGCAGCAGTAGTAAATTCAACAGAATTGTAAACACTTGGTGTCAGTTTTGCCGCAATGTGACACTAACGCTTCAATGTGAACAGCACTGTGTGCTGCCATGTGCAGAATTTTCATAGGCGTCTGAGAAGCATTAAAACCACTTCCCAAATGCCTGTCTGATGCCTGCTGACAAAGCTAGTGTGAACATAGCCTGAAGCTGATAATTTTCCATCCAGCTGAGATGATTTTTATATCAACTTTTGTTGCACCGAGTGGTTCCAACGGAAGTACTGGGTTGCATTTTGTGGATGGGGCTTTGATATCACTGGTACCTATACTAACACTATAGACAATTGGGTTTCTCAGTCATTTTAGTCTTTGGAAACATAAAAAATGTACGATCAGAAGGAGCTTTATAGCTATCAATTGTCTTCATACTATACTTTTTTTTCAGAATTACTAATGAACTGCTAAGCTCTATTAGGATATGTAGTTTAGAGTAAGAGGATTACACAATCTTTCAGTGGCATGATTCTCTCTGCACTATTCTGCAAGGAAATGTAGCTACTGAAGGATAAGTAAACTGCATGGGGAAAATATTTTTATAATAAACTCAACTCCTGTCTTTAATAATGTTTGCAGGACGATCCAGATCAGCTTTAGAATAAAATCATTGACTGTTTTAAGTCAATTGTATCAGTTTGACTAAAATATACATTTCTTTTTACATATATATGTATGTTTGGGGTAGAGACCCTCCCACAGCCTGATAATGGCCCCTGGGGGAAACGTACACTATAAAGGTCAGTCTGAAGGGCATTATTATTATTATACAGGATTTATATAGCCCCAACAGTTTGCACAGCGTTTTACAATATAACGGGAGACAATACAGCAACAATACAGTTCAATACAAGAGGGATTTGAGGGCCCTGTTCCTTGGAGCTTACAATCTTGGAGGGAGGGGCTAGTGGTACAAAAGGTAGTAACTGTGGGGGGTGGACTGGTTGGAAGAGTAGAAGATTCCAGTATTAGTTGAGGGCAGGATAGGCTTCCCTGAAGAGATAGGTTTTCAGAGATTGCCTAAAAGTGAGCAGAGTAGGCAATAGTCTGATAAATTGGGGTAGAGAGTTCCAGAGGATGGGGGAAGCTCTGGAGAAGTCCTGGAGAGAAGTATGGGAGGAGGAGACAAGGGAGCTAGAGAGTAGGAGGTCTTGCGAGGAGCGGAGAGTACGGTTTGGGTGATATTTAGAGACAAGATCGGTGATGTAATTTGGGGCAGAGTTATAAATGGCTTTATACGTTATTGTTAGTGTTTTGAATTTTATCCGTTGGGCAACGGGAAGCCAGTGGAGGGATTGACAGAGAGGGATGGCAGAAAAGTGTAAATCACTGGTACACAATTGTAGAACGGTACATACTGTATGAGGTCTTTTTGCTTACTCCCTGTCAGGAATGGATTCACCACTGGTGGTGGGACTCACCTGCCGTGTGGGCTGCAGTACCAGGGCTGGCCAGCGGGTGCTCTCAGCAGCCAGAAGCTCACTCCTGCAATCAAGCCATCACCTGAGGCTGATTGCAGGAGGTGTATTTAATGAATGGCCAGGCCTGCAGTCAGTGCCTTGGTGTATTGTTCCCATGAGCCCCTGTACTTGCATCCTGTCTGCTTCCTGCCTTATCCTGAGTTTGCTTGATCCTGACTTTGCTTGAACGCTGCCTACACCGACCTCGGCTACTCCTGACCAATCTTCTGCCTACTCCTTGTACCTTGTCTGCCCGTTAGCTACTGACCCGGCCCGCCTGACTACGTTGTGCTCTATATATACAGTCATGGCCGAAATTGTTGGCACCCTTGATATTTCTCCAGGAAATCATGTATTTCTCACGAAACGTATTGCATTAACACATGTTTTGCTATACACATGTTTATTCCCTTTGTGTGTATTGGGACAAAACAAAAAAAGGGAGGAAAGAAAGCAAATTCGACATAATGTCACACAAACCTCCAAAAATGGGCTGGACAAAAGTATTGGCACCCTTTCACAACTGCGGATAAATAAGAATGTTACAAGCATGTGATGCTCCTGTAAACTCACCTGGGGCAAGTAACAGGTGTGGGCAATATAGAAATCACACCTGAAAGCAGATAAAAAGGAGAGACGTTCACTTAACCTTTGCATTGTGTGTCTGTCTGTGCCACACTAAGCATGGACAACAGAAAGAGGAGACGAGAACTGTCTGAGGACCTGAGAACCAAAATTGTGGCAAAATATCAACAATCTCAAGGTTACAAGTCCATCTCCAGAGAACTAGATTTGCCTTTGTCCACAGTGCGCAACATTATCAAGAAGTTTGCAACCCATGGCACTGTAGCTAATCTCCCTGGTCGTGGACGGATGAGGAAAATTGATGAAAGATTGCAACGCAGAATAGTCCGGATGGTGGATAAGCAGCCCCAAACATGTTCCAAAGACATTCAAGCTGTCCTGCAGGCTCAGGGAGCATCAGTGTCAGCGCGAACTATCCGTCGACATTTAAATGAAATGAAACGCTATGGCAGGAGACCCAGGAGGACCCCACTGCTGACACAGAGACATAAAAAAGCAAGACTACAGTTTGCCAAAATGTACTTGAGTAAGCCAAAAGCCTTCTGGGAAAACGTCTTGTGGACAGATGAGACCAAGATAGAGCTTTTCGGTAAAGCACATCATTCTACTGTTTACCGAAAACGGAATGAGGCCTACAAAGAACAAAACACAGTACCTACGGTAAAATATGGTGGAGGTTCAATGATGTTTTGGGGTTGTTTTGCTGCCTCTGGCACTGGGTGCCTTGACTGTGTGCAAGGCATCATGAAATCTGAGGATTACCAAAGGATTTTGGGTCGCACTGTAGGGCCCAGTGTCAGAAAGCTGGGTTTGCGTCCAAGATCCTGGGTCTTCCAGCAGGACAATGACCCCAAACATACGTCAAAAAGCACTCAGAAATGGATGGCAAAGAAGCGCTGGAGAGTTCTGAAGTGGCCAGCAATGAGCCCAGATCTAAATCCCATTGAACACCTGTGGAGAGATCTTAAAATTGCTGTTGGGAAAAGGTGTCCTTCCAATAAGAGAGACCTGGAGCTGTTTGCAAAGGAAGAGTGGTCCAAAATTCCGGGTGAGAGGTGTCAGAAGCTTATTGATGGTTATAGGAAGCGACTGATTTCAGTTATGTTTTCCAAAGGGTGTGCAACCAAATATTAAGTTAAGGGTGCCAATACTTTTGTCCAGCCCATTTTTGGGGTTTTGTGTGACATTATGTCATATTTGCTTTTCTGCCTCTGTTTTATATTTGTTCCAATACATACAAAGGGAATAAACATGTGTATAGCAAAACATGTGTTAATGCAATACCTTTTTTGTGTGAAATACTTGATTTTCAGGAAAAATATCAAGGGTGCCAACAATTTCGGCCATGACTGTATATCAGTTAAGGGTTTGTTGCACCTGGTTGTACGTATTTGTGTTAGTTTTGGGTTTGGTTTGTTTGCACTGTGTTTATGTTTATGTTGCCTTTAATAAATTATATTGTTTTACACTCTATACCTGAAGTCTGTGTTTCCTTGTGTCTGTCCCCACACCTCTGGTCATACCTGGAGCCTTGACACTCCCCCCGGGGGCCAGGTGACTGTTTGGCCCAAGCTCAATTCCCTTGTCAGGATTTACTTCACCCCCACATACATTTTTTTCTATAGAGCCACTGGTACTATGATTTACACCACCGCTATTGCTATTGAACTTTAACTTAGTTATAATAGTAAAATAAAGTTCAAACATGATTCCCACATGAGTCACTGTGAATCACTAGTTGGTGCATGCATTCAGATGTCTCTCCTATAACAAAGTCTCATGGTCCATGTCTCCCTTTTGAAAAATACACACACCGCAAACATGGAAAGGCCTAGTTTCTGAAAAGCAAATCCTCCCTCTAACTTCTTTTGCTGAACTCCTTCTCCTTTCAGCAACCAGTATTTAAATTTAAGGAACATTTTCTCCAGTCACAGAACTTGTAAGGGGGAGATAAGCTGGTGCCACCACTGCACCAAAATAGAGCAATCACTGTTCAAGCGGGTCGCCTACCCGCTTCCACATTAGTGTGCAGCTCATTGTACATTCTGTAGATAACTGCAAACAGACTGGAAAGTTCATTTTATGGAAGAAGAATTGCACGCTTTAATGTGCACAAAGTAAGACAAGTCTTCTATTACATGCGTTCGAGACCTTAAAGAAGACAATTTGCAATGAGAGCAGATCCACATTCTTGTTGGGTCCAATTATGCTTTTTTACTCTTTTGGGAAAATAACTTCAGTTGTTATATTAAGGTTCACAGTGCTGAAGCAAGGTGCAACTTATCTTCCAAAAAACTCAAATTGCAAAGGAGGTATATTTACATGAAACACCTTCTCTGTAAATTATACCTAGATATTCTTTGCCATTCTCCCACAGCAAGTTCAGCCAGCATGTTTTACATCAGAACCTTACTCTATGCTTATCATTAATTACACAGTTTATTCTTTTATACTAGCTTTGATAGGAAAAAAGTCTGCTTTATTTGACTTTTTTCAGGAGGTCATGCTATCCTTTAAAATTGGTATTAGAGTTTACAATTTTGTTGAAAGCCTTCATTTAAGTCAGTGCCTGCTGCCTGCCAAGTCAAAGTGGGGAGAGCAAGACTAAACCTCCATCTGTTTTTCTTTCATGGCATAAAGAGAACTGAAACAAGAACTCTTATTTAATTTGGTGTTTATATTTTCAGAATCTTGTTTAATTTAGCCAGCAAAGCATTGTGTATCTCAGCCTAAGTCAGTGTACCGTAAGCATGGAACAGTTATGAACGTCAGCTACAGAGAAAATAGCTTTTATGGTTAGTTTATATTGCAATAATGTTTCCTTTCTTTCTAATGTTTTAGAATTAAAGTCACAAAATGCCACATATATAAATATATATGTTTGACAGTTTGTGACTTTAATGAAAGTTTCAGTTTTACAGTTTAGATTTTCAACTGTGAGGGCTACTTCACGCAGTGTGCAGTGACAGACGTTTTACCGCAAAGGCACACAGGAATCAATTGTTTCCTGTGTGTCCCATTTACACTGCAATGCAGCCTAGGGCTGTGCTCCAGTATGTTGTGATAAAATGCAGACATGCTGCATTTATCACAGCACACTATACAGAATTGCATTGCACTGTATGGCAATGCCTCGTGCTGCTGTACAGTGTCATGAATGAAGTCTATGTTTTTGTATACCTCAAATAAAGTTTGTAGAAAATTTAAAAAAATTGAGCCATGTGATGCACTGAATCACGCACTACACTGCCCCTTACCATGGCTGGGAATGCACAGCACTCCAGTGGCTTTCTTTTATAGTGAGAACCCGACCTCATAAATTTATTATGGTCAGAGATAAAAAATTTTTTGTTAAATTTTGTTCAGGTTAACATATTTCCTTTACATTCCACTAGCAGGTGGAACTCCGCAGCAGGGTATCCTTATAGAAGATGTAAACCCAATTGCTAAAATCTCATAGAAGCTTTTTTATTATTATGATTATTATTATTATTATTATACAGGATTTATATAGCGCCAACAGTTTGTTCAGCACTTTACAATATAACAGGAGACAATACAGCAACAATACAGTTCAATACAAGAGGGTTAAGGGGGCCCTGCTCCTTGGAGCTTACAATCTAAGATAAGCTTTAAGGTCATTTCAAAAGTTATCTTCAAACTTCTTAAATCTGCAGCTTTCATTAAAGAAGAACTTCACTCCATGTGTACAAGTTTTTTCTTTCCATCTTACTTTGTTTGCTGGGTTGTCCTCAAAAACATTCTGGTGTCTGAATGTCCATTGCTGCAGACTGGGTCCTGCGCCATTACCTTCTCTTCTTACGTCATTGTTGTCTCTTCCTGATTCTTGTAGCCAAACCCTTGATGATGTGTCACGACACATGCTCAGTGTGGTGTAGACTGCCCAGTGCATGCGTAGTGTGGTAAAGGTTGCCCTGAGGCCTCCTAGGATGTGTGATGTGGTACCCCAAGAGGGAAATAACATCATTCTCACCTATGCTGGAAAGTAGGACGTGCAGGGCCTGGTCAAGAAAAAAAAACATATTTCAAAATTAAAGAAAAAAAAATTGAATGTCCAGTTGTGTAAAAAGCGGGGAGGAAGAAGTAGAGTTATTGAAGGAGTCTGCTTTAAAATAATAGCTGATGATCCAACTTTGAATTTTTTTGTTCCAGCATTTACTGTTATGGGGTAACAAATGTTTCCCTGTTGTGCTCCTGTTTTGTCCATTTAGGATGTTATGCAGTTAGGATGCATCTATTTATTTTAAATGCTTTACAGAAAAAATTCCTTTTGTTTAAACTCACACAAGTGAGTGACCCACCTTCCTCCCTAACTGTTCTGCTCCATGTTGAGTTTCAACTAGAAACAGAGAGTCTGAAAGAAAACAACTTCTGTTTATCATCATTCTCTGCAACATAAGTATCATGGGTGTACACTATACTGAATGGTTATTTATAAAATAAAGATTTTATATAACCACTTCAGCTCAGGAAGATTTTATTTCCTTCATGACTAGGCCATTTTTTGCCATACCGCAGTGCGCTACTTTCACTGGTAATTGTGCGGTCATGCAATGCTGTACACAAACAAAATTCTTTTTCCACAAAAATAGAGCTTTCTTTTGGTGGTATTTGATCACTGCTGGGTTTTTTGGTTTTTTTTGCTATATAAATGAGAAAAGTCCGAAAAGTTTGAAAAACAACCCCAATATTTTTTACTTTCTGCTATAAAACATATCAAATTAAAAAAAAATTCTTCATAAATTTTGTCCAAAATGTATTCTGCTACATGTCTTTGATAAAAAAAAATCCCAATAAGTGTATAGTGATTGGCTTGCGTGAAAGGTTTAGTGCCTACAAACTATGAGATAAATACCAGAATTTTTATACAACTAATTGTGGTAATCAGCGATTTTTAATAGAGCTGTGGGAGTGTGAGGGGCAATCTGACACCAACTGACACTGACTAAACAGAAAGAGCCTCCTGCGCTGCCACTAATCCCCCACAGGAAAAAAAAAAAAAAAAAACAGGAATGGCTGCTAGCACCTAACTATATACCAGATAGTGAAAAAAGGACAAAAAAAATGTGCTGCGCTAATCCTATATAATGAAAACAACCAAATAATATTAATCCACACAAACCAAGGACTGTGTTAACATACCATATATAGTAAGACTCCTTAGTGAGATGGAAAGAAAGAGGGAAAACTCCCAACTAAGCAATAATGAAAACCTAAATCTGTGAAAAAGTTGCACTATTCATATGTATATGATGCAACCAAAAAAGAAAAAATATGGCACACGTGAACTAATAAATGTGAAGTGACATGAAACCATAAACATAATAGTAATAACATGATCACAAATGCATCAAAGAGACACATAGGAAAAAAACAACGATAATGAACAATAAAGTGAGTGAATCACAGCAAAAGGAAAGAGTGCAAAAATGACATATATCAGCTTATAAAAGTGACAACTCTGCCACAAAAACTAACATAAAAGTGATAAGTCCAAAGTATCTCTGTGGGAGTTCCAATAATATGATTCCGTGCACAACTTTGATAGGTAACAGATATGGTGATCAACTTAACAAGTGTATCCACCACCGGCTAGCATGCCCGCTCACCTCCACGCTGCGACCCCTAATGCCAAAACACATCAAGCAAGTGCTCAGCGGAGTAGTGTAAGTCATGTTGCGGCTTTTAGCAGCAATCCGGAAACCGTTAGCAATAGTGGTGGTATCCCCCTCATAGCGATGGTAAATCAAATAGGCTCTCCAGAGATCACCATTAAGAGATAAGAGAAATAGACTTGCATAGTGTAGTTAGTTTAACAATTTATTGCAGATAACACATGCCAAAAACGCACTTACAATGAATAAAAAGGATCTGCAGACCCACAGGCTTTAAATCAGCACAAAACACTTCTGGGTGTACTTACATGGGTGTAGCAAGATGGCGGCTGCCGTCCACGCCGGAACTGACGTCACCACGCTTCCATCCTACACGTTACGTCACGGGTCATGTGACTTCCTCAGGGTCACTGACTAACTGCCACTGACATCACCAGTGACATAATTACAGTGGACAGTGATAATACTATACACTGTCACTGTACTAATGACACTGGCTGGGAAAGGATTAACATCTAGGGCGATCAGGGGTTAAATGTGTGCCTAACTATGCGTAATGTGTGTAAAGTGTACTGCTTTTTTTTTATAGATCTATCAGTTTCTGACTGACAGACAGATTGCTCCCTGTGTACAGAGCACTGTGTTGAATGTCAACACAGAGCTTTGGGCTTTGACCGCACACAGAGGATCATCAGGTGCCGGCCATGAATCATTAACCATGACTCACTGACAGACATCTGCTGTGTACAATCACAGTGGGTGCCAGCAGGAGGGTGTGCACGTGCATGTCCAAACCCCAGAAGTAGGTAGCGGTGTACCTGTATGTCGCTTTGCCTACAGCATCCGTCCATCTGCAGTACATTGGATGAAGAGGATAATTAGAAAAAAGAAGTATGAAAGGCATCAGTTAAACAAACTTTTATATTACAGTTTTCGGGTATTTACAGTAAGTGTTACATTTAGGATCTCAGTTCTTATACGAGGAACTAAATAGCGTTCACAGTAGTAAATCTAAACCTTTATAATTTGGATAAACAACAGCTATGGTGGCCATATGTGCTTTAATTGTATTTTCCGATCATGGAATACTCAAGCAGTCAAATAGCCAAACTTCCCTTCTAATCAAATGATCAATTGTTTAACATTAGTTGGCAACCCACAGATGAGTTTTCCATGAATACGATCATATTTTGATCAATTAGATTATGAGATCACATAGATGCAATTGATAACTTACAATCGTAAGTCATGATCATATCCTAATTATCAATCAAAATCCTCATCCCTGTTTGTAACTTATTGGTCGAATGCATTGTTGACTATAGATCAATTGGAAGACATCAATCAGTCATTGATGCAAGTATGGCCACTATTACATCTGGATGCATTTTATCTTGTAGTAGTGAAAGGAAAATATATATATATTCAGATAAACTTATTTCTAAAGTTGGGACCAAATGGCTGTTAGATTAGAACAGAGGAGGGCTTGAACTTTATTAGCTGTCAATCAGCAAAGAGAAACCTGAAAGTGGGTTAGCAGAATATTTGGTATGTGTTAAATGACATAAGTGAAAATAATGGGTCATTTCCTTTACCTGTGGCTTGTATTTGGAGAGGGACATGCAGATCATTAGTACTATTGCAGCACTTGTTTTCCTGATAAATGACTGCATAATCAACTAGTTGAAAGTTGTAATGAGCTGTCAGCGGATGAGCGACACTGATGGATTGGCTTATTGAAATGTCAGGAGAGCGCTTGTGAACAGCTTCTGTGGTGGCTTTGTTTTGTTCAGATTTTGGATCTCTTGGGCTGTAATTACATAAACAGAGACACTTTAGTTAGCCAGGTGTCAGTGTCAATTTTCCACCCAATCTATCCATCCTCATGGACTCTTGCTATATGTCATAGCCTTGCCTTGGCAGCGTGCTTTGATGTCCCGTGTTTATTTGGATACCAGTGTTTACATTGCTGAAGCAAAGGGAACCCTACTTGAAGCATTCCTCCTGTTTACTGATAAATGAAATCATATTTCCCAATCCTGGATTTTTAGTTATTTCTGTAATTTGAAATAATTTGGAGAAAGTGGTTTCTGTTTAATTTGATTAATCATAGGAAATGAGTCTCTGATTCAATAAAAAGTCTCAAGCCATACCTAATCATTTAATTTAGAATGCTACAGTATGAATTTCTAAATTGAAAAAGATAAAAAGCTAAAGTAAATCTCATGCAAGCTTTACATGTTAATGTAATTTCAATTGTCATTTTTTTATATTTTTAAATCTGCAACTTTCATGCAAATACTTCCTGCCATGTAGGTCCTAGAATACTTTCTGTTAAATGGTGATCTTCTGTCCATGTCTACCAGTAGAGCTTCTGTATGTAACATCTGGATTCACACATACTGTATACATTTCAGCAATGCAATGCAATGTGGACTGCAGTGTTAGTAATTCTGAATGTTATTCATTCTAAATGTCACCCTTATTCACCTGTGTTGTGGTGTGCTGCATTGCTTTAAATGGTGCATGTTTTGGTCATTTTACAGTCTGTTCTGGTGCATTGGCAGCCCATTCATTTGAATGAGATTCCTTAAAACAGCACACTTTAACCACTTGCCCTCCAGAGGATTTACCCCCCTTCCTAACCAGGCCATTTTTTGCGATACGGCACTGCGTTACTTTAACTAACAATTGCGTGGTCATGCAACGCTACACCTAAATGAAATGCATGTTCTTTTTTCCCACAAATGGAGCTTTTTTTCAGTGGTATTTGTTTGCCTCTGCGTTTTTTTAATTTTTTGAGCTATAAAAAAAAAGACTGAAATTTTGAGGAAATAAAACAATATTTTTGACTTTTTGCTATTAAACATGTAAAAAAATGTAAAAAATAAAATTTTTCATAAACTTAGGCCAAAATGTATTCTGCTTCATGTGTTTGCTAGAAAAAAATCCCAGTAAGTGTAAATTAATTGGTTTATGTGAAAGTTATAGTGTCTACAAATGGTGGTATGGATACTGGAATTTTTCTTTTACACTAGTAATGGCGATGATCAGCGACTTATAGCGGGACTGTGGGACTGCTGCGGGCATTCTGACACTGGGTGGAACTGACTAACTGTCACTGACATCCCCAGTGACACTAATACAGTGATCAGTGTTAATAAAAAGCACTGACACTGTACTAATTGCACTGGGCAGGAAGGGGTTAAAGAAGAACTTTACCCATAACAACTTAATATAAAATAATGCTCTTTAGTAAGGAACATACATTCGACATTGCTAATTATGCTACTAAAATTAGTGTGTGCTGTACATTGCCTCAAGCATTGTTCCTGTTTCTTTCTGGAGGCTGCCATTTTGCTGAAGCCCAGAGCTCCTGAGCAGTAGTAAATCTTTAGGCTGTCGGCAGATCGGCCTCTACAAATTCAGTGCCTAAAAATAGAGAGCAACTGGGCATGTGCAGAGCAGGGTGAGTCAGTGTATTACTGGATTTTACCCAGTATAGGCACTTATTTTTAATGTTTTACATAGCTATACCTGCATAAGGGGCCAGCATGAAGTGATCTAGCAAGACTTAATTTTCTGACTAAAGTTCCACTTTAATGCATTTTAACGAAACCCAATAGAATAGGTAAGCGTATGTCCCTTCACCCCTTCCACAATTACAGCAAGCAATAGTTGACATACAGTAGGTAGTCTCTAAAAAATAAAATAGCAAGAGTTTTATTAGCAATACTAACCTTATCATAACTGGTCCATAACTGTCACTGCTCATACACGCAAATACACTATTGTCCTAATACAAACTTCTTAAGGGCTTGTTCACACTAGCTTTGTCAGCAGGCGTCAGACAGGTGTCTGGGAAGTGTTTTTAACGCTTCTCAAACGCCTATGACAATTCTGCACATGGCAGCACACAGTGCTGTTCACACGGAAGTGTTAGCGTTGCGGCAAGATTGGCACCTCATGTCCAGTCAGGAGGCGATGAAACCTCCCATTTAAGTCTATGGTGACACTCCTCAAACACCTGGCAGGTGTTTGCAGGGTGTTTGCGCTGAGTTTGCAGTGTGTTATTTCCATTAAACTTCATTATAGGTGTTTGTGATGCAGTTTTAACGCTTTGCAAACGCCTATCAAATGCCTAAAAAATGCGCATAGGGTATTTGGAGAGCATTTGGGGAGCGTTAAAAATGCTTCCCAAATGCCTGTCTAACGCTATAGGGGCGTTTGGCAGGAGTTAGAAATAAAGTCAAGTGTGAATGTAGCCTAAAAGTTTTGCAGAACTACAAACCTCAGCTTTCTGATCATGTATTAATTTAGGAGTCACGCTGAAATGTGTACTGACAAAAAATACTGTGTTAGGCATATATGGTAAATTTAGTATTCAGTGGTTAAAATGTCTTGCTTTACATTAGTATTCAGTGGTTACAATGTCCTGCTTTACATTGGGGTTCAGTAGTTAAAATTACTCTCTTTACATTGGGGATAAGTCATGGAGGGGTCTACTTTTCACATTGGAAAGCTGGACCTAGATGGATAGTATCTCAGCTGGTTCAGCAGGGACCAGCCAAGATTTGATCAATGGATGGCCAGGCATGATGTATTGAAGTTGATTCATTAAAAAACTTTAGTACAACCAGCCTGTCGGGCTATATGCATGGGATTAATGCCCGTGTCTATAGCCACCAGCAGTAATCATTGTGTTCTGAGGACAGGGAAGGCTCTCCACCAGCAATACATAATAGCACTGTGGGAGAGTTTCCCCATCAACACTAACTGTGTTGATGGGGGAATTGAGTGATTTTCTTTCCTGCAACTCATGGTGGCAGGAAAGAAAATCGCATCAACTATGGCTTCCTTAAAAATGTCTTGCTTGTAATGTCAGCATCTTTAGCAGTTCGATAGTATACAGTGTACAATATGCTTGATCCTGCTGAGCAAATCCCACCACCTTCTGGGCTGGTTGACAATAGTTGATACAAAAGAGACAGCGCTCTTGAATCTGTCTTTTGCAGACTCGCAGTGTTAAAGAGCGGTGTGCTACTGGCTATTAAATTATACTTGCATGGGCAGAACCCAGAAAAGTAGCTTTTGCCCGCAGGTCTGTGTGCACTTTTTCATCATGGGGAAGAGCTATGCAGAGAATTGTGAAAAGGAAGGAACCTTGCCCAGCTGAGCCTGCTACTCTTTTTTCCTCTCACTGGTCCCCCCTCCAATGCCACATAGTAGGTGGCTATAGTAGCGGTTACGCCAATAGCTGCACCCTTAATGTGAGCTTGAGAAAAATTTTAATTTTTTTTTCTTTCTTACTAATAAAAACATATATAATTATATATATATATATATATATATATATATATATATATATATATATATACATACTGTATATATATATATATATATCTTTATAAAACAAACCTGAACCTGTTAGGGGGTGTAAATTGCTGGAAGGGCATTTATAAAAATTGGTTAAGAATTTAGTGTGTTTTTATATACTGATAATAAATTTTTCTCATATAAATAAAGGAGAACATTTTAAATGCCCTTTGAACACAAAATTACATGCTGCAAAATATGCACATGATGTATATAGTGCACTCATACATTTATTCCAGCAGCCCTTACAGATAAAAATGCCTGACCAACAAGTGCAAATGCAAAGTCCTCCTGGGAGAAATGAAGCAAACTGAAAATTATTGTCGATGGATACTTCAGGAAAGTGGCACATTCGCTTTTCTAAAGATATATATGTGTATATGTATGTGTATCATCTGTCACATGCAGGTGAATGTCTTTGATGAAGGTCTCTTTCGTTATTTAAGTAAGAGTGACAGCTGATGTTATGAGTGAAAACACAGACTTCCTCGATGCTAAATGCATGAAGCTTTGAAAACATTCCTAACATTGTTACATGGGCTGCCTCATAAAATGCACATTATAAATCTGAATTTGTGCACTTCAAACCTGTTCTTTCTCAAGCACTTCATTTAAGATAAGTTCATATTAATTCTGGTGTATTTACAGTATACATCAGTAATTTAGCTTTTCACAGGGAGAACTACTGAAGATATTGCTTCTAATGCGATGGCATCATTGTATCACTGGTTGAAAGTCACTTCAGTCCACACTGTATTGTTGTCCAAATAAAACAACTGCATAAATATAATATTGAAAATCAAGCAGAAACAAGTGGTATAAAAAGACAAAAATTGGACAAACCATGCGAGAACCATGCCAGGGATAAGTAACGACTCCCTACTGAGCAACCGAAGAGCTTGAAGTGAAACCTGCTTTGAGTTAATTTTATATTTTCAAGTTAATTTTTATTTAGCAAGAGTCTCTGAGATCGGTGGGAGCCTTATGTTTCTGTAAAAACCTGTGAGGAGGGAGCAGGGGGTGGTGGGGGTGGTAGGGGCATGGCTATGGATGCACAACTTGCTACTGGGGGCACATCATAGAAGAGGAGGAACCAAGAGCACCAATGGGGACTCCAGAAGAGTAGGTAAGGGACTGCTCTGTGCAATACTACTGCACAGACATGTTTTAAAAAATAAACTTTACAACCACTTTAATACAGCAGAGGTGAGGGGGAGGAGTCACTGTTTTGATCATCTGTGCGCAAAATTCAGCTTGAGCTATTAAGCTCTATAACAACAGCTTTCAGTAAACCAGATACGTCTAGTGTGAAAGAGAATAAATATTTCTTATTTTTTTCTAATCTTGACATTTAGAAATATATGCCAAACTAGTACACTTTACCTTTAAGAACTATTTGGTGGCTTGAACCTTGTTTTAGGTCACACGAAAGAGGGACAGTATTTTCTTTAACCACTTCAAGTCTGGACACTTTCACCCCCTTCCTGTCCAGGCCAATTTTGAGCTTTCAGTGCTATCACACTTTGAATGACAATTGTGCAGTCATGCAACACTGTACCATATGAAATGTTTAGCATTTTTTGAGACAGATAAAACTTTATTTTGTTGGTATTTATTCACCACTGGGATTTTTATTTTTTTGCTATATAAATTAAAAAGTCCAAATATTTTGAAAAAAAAGTGTTTTTCTTATAAAATTTTGCAAATGAATAATCTTTCTTCATAAATCTTGGCCAAAATGTATTCAGCTATCTTTTTAGTAAAAAAAAATAACCCAAATTAGTTTATAACCAAAAATTATAATTATTACATTTTTTTTCCATTTTTATTTTGTTTTTATATTAATATTTATGCTGTCACCCTAGCAGTACAGTGTCACCATAGTGACACTGTACTACTTGTGGGGGGTGATAAAGATTTTTTTTCTTTTTTACACTGATTGCTTTTACACCCATAAAGGCTGTAAAAGCAATACTTTCTCCTTCTTTCTGGCTGCATTCTTGCAGCCATTGAGAAATACTGTGAGAGCTGTAATTGGTCACAGCTTGTCACATCGTACAAGGCAGTTGTGAATAGCCTTGTACAATGTGACCTCTGTGATCATTCACAGATTTCGCTAGTAGTAAGCAATGATGTCAGAAGTGACATCTTGCTTATTACTATTCATGTGATCACTGATTGGCCAATCAGTGATCACATGATCGGGACCTCACACAGAGGTCCCGTGCAGTGATCGGTGTTAAACTGGGTCAGGAGGACACAGCGGCACCGGATCGCGGTGCCACACGCTCCCAGGGAGCGTGCACAAAGAGGCAAACTGGGAGGAAGTTTATAAACGGCTACCCGCACCTGCACTGCTCCTGTCCAGCCGTTTATGTACATGGGCTGGGCGGGAAGTAGTTAAAGATGAAGCCATGGTTAAGTCCCCTGTCACATTGATGCATTATGGAAAAATGTACAAAGTAGTAAAATGTGTGTTTTTATTCTGTTTGTAAGTTATACAATTGAACGTCTGCTGGGCAAGGTGTCTTTTTGCTGATGACATAAAGGTGTGTAATAAGGCAATGCTGTAAGATTGGTCAAAGTAGTGGAAATGGCAGTTCCAAATTCCAAAAAATGCACCTAGGGAAAAAGAATCCTCTGGCAGAGTATGATGTTGAGGACACATTGTTGGCAAGGATTACAGCTGCTTATTGGAATGCAAAATGAGTAAACAGTGTCACCAAGCAGTGGGGAAAGCAAAGAGAATTCTAGAATGCATCATTAGAGTAATCACAGCAGGAGGAAGGAGGTCCAGATTCCCAGGTTATAGATCTTTAGTTAGACCTAATTTAGAATATTGTGTCTAGTTCTGGACTTACAAACTTACACAAAAGATATTGACAAGAAAGAACAAGTCAAGAGATGGGCAACAAAAACTGGTGAAAAGTCTGAGGAATAAAATGTATCAGAACAACAGCAAGCTTTTTAATATCTATAGTCTGGAGGAAAGAAGGAAATAGAGAACATGACTGAAACCTTTAGATACATTAATGGTGTGAGTAAGGTTCATGAAAGCAATGTTTTCAATGCAAAGTCAAGATTAAGAACATGGGGACATGGCCTGAAACTAGCAGGAGCAAAGTTCAACACTAACCTTAGAGACGATATTTTTACCAAAAGAATAATTGATGCTTGGAATGGAGTTTTAACAGAGGTAGTGAGTCAACAGTAAGTTAATTTAAATATTATTGGGACAAACCAAGAAAGACCTCCCGGTCTTTTTCTGCCCTTTGGCTGCTCATGTGTTGGGAGAGCTCTGTGTCCAATCAGATACGGGCTCCTCCAAGATATCTGATGGGAACCCAAGCAGAAGACAAGCCAGTTGTCACGTAATTGTTTACTTCTGGCTGCTCATGCAGAAAAGAGTGAGAAATCTGTGGATAACCATCTCACTACTCTACCCCTATTCTGTCACCCATTTGAGTGGCAGTTCCACTCTTCAGGACAGCAGTAGCTACCGCACAGCACCCGTCTACACCAAAATGGCTGTATGAATGGCCAAGGCCGAGATGATGTCACACAACGGCATGGAGCTCTGAAGGTCTGGCAGGATATGCTGTCCCTTCAGAGCACATGTGCTCATGATGTCCCTGGCTGCATGTTATGTGGATGTCTCCTAAACAGTGCAAGTTTAGGAGATGTTCACTGTACCTACAGGTAAGCCTTATTAAAGACTTATCTGTAGGCACAGGTTCTAAAATGGACTTTACTTCCGCTTCAACCAAAACACAACCAACTTGTCACTTAATGTGAACCAAGACTCAGGCAACCATATACTTCAAACAGCCTCCCCTTGGTTAACATGGCTGCCCACGTGTTGAAAGTGCTCTGTGTCCAATCACATTCGGGCTTCTCCAGGATGGCTGATGGGAACCCATACAGAGGACAAGCAAGGTGTCCTGTAATGGTGGTGTTCTTTGGCTGCTAGTGCATAAATAAATGAGCAATCTGTGGATCATCGCCTCACTACTCTGCCCCTACTCTGCCCATTTGAGTGGCTGTTCCACTCTTCAAGACAGTGGCAGCTGCAGCACAGCACCCTTCTGCACCAAGATGGCACCTCCAATGTAATTCAATAATTCGTAGCATGAGTGGGCAGAAAATAGGAGGACACTAGGTTCCTAGGCACTATGAAATGTGTGGAAGCCCTCTTCTGCTTCTAATCAGGACTTATATAGGAGAAGATAAATTTGTTATGATTGCTTTGCCATAACTGCACTAATGAACCTCTATTAGCTAAGCTTTAGATTGTGACTATAGATCTACCTTAACCTTGTGAAATAACCATTTCAACTTGACTTTATATATTTTAGGTACTCATAATTACCTTTCGTCCTATTTTATTTCTTCTCATGTATTTAATTTGCAAGCGGTGGGGGATTTTATAAGTGTTATTTTACTTTGATGTCCACTACTTTCTTTTATCAGGTTGAAATTAAATGTGTCTTTTATCTGCTCTTACAAGCCAGCTTTCTTTTTCTAACTGTTTTTACCAATTGCCAGCCTCATTAAATCAAGCACTTTATCTACCACAGAATAAATAATGTTATTCTTTTGATATATAGACCTCTTCCCCTTAGAGACTCTAACCTATTGACACAACTCATTTTGTTAATGATCCAGTGTGTGCTGGAAGCTTGGTTTCCACAGGTGCGCTCCCTGAATAAAAGCACTGTTACTCTGGTGGGGAGGGGGTAAAGCACATTGTGGTGCATACATTACATTAAAGAATTCACAACTCTGAAAATGTCTCATGTGTGAATGTGTTTTCTTGTTTTACATAATGTTTTGTAGGCCTTGGTAACAAATAGCTCAGTTTAGTAAAGGAAAAAAAAAGAATTATAATTTTTAGAGCTGTGCTACACTTTATAGAAGAGGAAGAGAGGGGCCCCAAAAAAAGCAAAGAAAATGGTGCTTTATGTCACAGGGGAATTGGCAGGGATGTGGAATACTTGTAATAGCCATAGCTGCAAAGGGTTTTTACTGAACAGGGGGCATGACCTTTAACTTCTAACCTCAATACCTTAAAATTGGAGGTGAACAGGAAGTTAGGGTTAGGTATGCTTTTAAAATTTATAACTAAGCTTTCCTACAAGGTAACACATAAATGTTCAAAGTGACATTCACGCCACTCAGCCCAAAGATTAGGAAGGGGGAAATACACCGTGCACTGTTATACGTTTGGCCTTGACAAAGTTGACATTCTTTCAGGCAGCGGACAAAGCGCTGCTGTTGCGTTTAGCTGGGCAATAACAAATGAGCCTTCACTTGTGAAGGGGATTTTAAACCAATAACTGCGATCATTTATCTTTCTTTCTCCCTGAACTCATTGTTATGTTAGGCTACATCTGCACCTAGCATGTGTAACATAGGCCTGTGAAAATTACAGCTTGTATTGTGGGAATACAACTGTCCTGGCCGATGTTGTTTTTTTATAGGCAGACTTGTGTCTTTCTGTGTGACATGTAATGGCTAATGGCAAAAGGCAGTTATAATTAGAGGGGACCAAATTCTAAAATATATGCTGTACCAGTGATTTTCTCTGGCAGTGTAGTTTTCTGGATTTGGATTTGCTGATTGGCCCTTAAAGTGATTATAAAGGCACAATTTTAATTTTTTTAAAATAACAAACATATCATACTTACCTGCTCTGTGCAATGGATTTTCACTCAGCAGCCCCAATGCTCCTATTCTCGGGTCCCCTACAGGTGCTCCTGGCCGCTTGCTATGGAGGCACTCATGCGTGCTCGCTCCTGAGCACAGCTCTGTGTGTCCATTGACTCAGCCATGCCCCCTCTTTCATCACTGCCAATGGCTCTCTGTCCAATGAGGAAAGAGAGAGAGAGCAGAGAGAACTGCAGTTTTTGTGCACATCGCAGGATAGAGATCAGGCTCAGGTAAGTATAAGGGGGGACTGGGGAGGGGGAGCTGCACGCAGAAGGTTAAGGCAGGGGTCTCCAAACTATGGCCCTCCAGCTGTTGAAGTACTACAAGTCCCATCATGCCTCTGGGAGTCTTGCCTGTGGCTGTCAGAGTCTTGCAAGGCCTCATGGGACTTTTCCTCAACACCCAGAGGGCCATAGTTTGGACACCCCTGCACTAAGGTTAAAAACCTTCTGCCTTTAGAACCAATTAAATTTTTTCTTTGCCCCTCGTGAAGCGATTTCCCATCACTTACTATTTTAACAGATAGTGAGGGCAAAAAATCCTCAATAGGAGTACACTCAGCAATAAAAGCCAACTGTCCTAATAATACAATGGGGGAGATTTACTACAGCTGGAGCACTCAGAATCTGGTGCATCTGTGCATGGTGGCCAATCAGCTTCTAACTTCAGCTTGTTCAATTAAGCTTTGGCAATAAAACCTGGAGGCTGATTGGTTTCTATGCAGAGCTGCACCAGATTTGCATGCTCCAGTTTTAGAAAATTAGATATAGGCTTTAAAGTTGTAATTTCTATCCTTCAGAGCTGAACTTCTCTCTTTGCACAGGGTACCTGGTCTTGTCTCTGGGCCTTCTGTAGTTTTCTAGAGGCAGCCTGTAGTGTGTGTGGCCTGCTGGGCCCCTCTCAGAGCTCTGCTTTTTGCACAAGATATGTGCAGCACAGTGCTGATATCAAAAAACAATGGAGAACCACCTGCGCTACCCTGAATACACTATTATTCTAGGAATGGGTTGCCGCTGACACCTGGCTATACACCTGGATAGAATGGGATCAAAATTATAACAAAATTGGTGCTGCGCTCCCACACTTATATAAATAATTAAATAAAAAATGAGGTTTCAATTACACCCCTAGTGAATCCTCCTGTGTGTAATTATCCCAAACTCAATTCTTCATATTATTATAAAAGCTTATGCAGTGATGTTTGATAAACCATATGAAACAAAATATACATGTGCAAAACGCATAAAAACGCGATACATAAACCCACTTGTGTCCCTAAACAGGGTGAAATCACAAACATGTATTAAACCACATGTGATAAAACACTTGGCATAAATGAATGCCCAAAGGTGCAGTGGAAACTGACTGACAAATGGCTCTATTGTGCCTATAAAAACAAACAATAGGACAGTCAGGATAAATTAACCCTGATTTTAAGACAACTCTACAAGGACTCTAACAAATCCTTCAACATAAATGTGCGACCACCACTCAAGTGCCCACATGTACCAAAATAAATTGCCGGGCTCTAGTCCCTAAACATGGGACTATCTTGCTATATAAATAGCAGGAAGATTTTTTTTTTAAAATAAATAAATAAAAATAATTAAATAAAATATTGAGTGAATCCACAAATGGAAATCCAGTGACACTCTATGATAAACACATAACTTAAATTTATAACAAAGTCCACAAAAACATGTGCCACCAATTATTAATAAACAATAAACAAATCATCCATGTGTGTAATCTTCAATATGGCTGGATATATAGAAACCTCCAGCGACCCATATAAGTCTAGCAGGTGAACAAAAAGTGTAATCCTTCACCAGTAAGATTGCCCCCTCACCTTCATGAAGCGACCCCACATGATCAAACCGTTTTTTGCTATTCAGCACAGCCAACCGCTCAATCCTCCACGTCAGATTTGCACACACAAACAGTGGTGGTATACCCCTTCGAAACTTACAGGTATCACCTCTCCTGATGGTTTTCATATGATCTATTTGTACCTCAGTTTTCTCATTGATGTTTATAAAACAAGAAGAGGAATCCTTCCATCGTGTGATATTGTTTCATTTATTGATATAAAAGAATACTATAAATGCTCACTCACATGTGTTATGAGAAACAAAATGCTCACAGATCCTCATAGGAACTCCTGGGTGTACTCCTATGGGTGTATCAAGATGGCCCTTCCGCCGGAAGTGATGTCACCACTAGTTGCGTCACTAATCACGTGACTTCATCAGGAACCCCCATCAAACATCATAAGCTTGTATGGCCATACATTATACAATTTTCTTGAGATTTTTGGTTTAGATTTACCAAAAACCATATAATAGGAGGTCATACCTAACAACACTTTCAATTGTATCCAATTAGGCAGGCCCTTGCACTACACAGTTGAAGGTAACTCTAAGGAAATTGAGCAGAAATTGGACAGAAAATTGTAAGAAAATTGTATTGTGTATGGCCAGCCTAACTCTCTATATCAACGGACAGAAGGGGGCTCCCCCTTCTGTCCGTTTTTATCTTCTGCAGAGTACTGCTTCGCTCTATGGGAAGCTGCCTTCACCAGCCATACACCATTTAGGATCCCTGGATTTTGGACTTTTATGCCTTATCTGTCATTTTTCATTGTATTATCTTTTTATTGTAACATTACTAATTGTTATTATAATTCTATATATATTCTTTTTATTGCCCCCCTCACCTCCACTCCCCTATTTTATAGTGACCATCCATCACATTTTATTAACTTATTTTATAAGTTTGGTCCCCTCCCAGCGCCGATTTGTTCTTTTTTCTCTAACTCTCTATATCATGCTGTTTGAGCTACCAGTTTCCATTGGTGAGGATGACCCCAGTCTAAGATTCTATACGTTGGGAGTATTTGTCTTAGCCTGCTGTATATTCCATCTTGGACCCCCATACTGATTTTTGAGTGGACAATCTGTGTTTCAACATTCATCTTAAACTAAGAATTGATGTCTGTGAACCTTGCTGAGTAATACATTCCTGGGCCCACTGGGGAGTGATGGTCATGCAGCCCTCCAGTGTGATGTGTTTTTACCAGTTGTATATCATGTGATCCATTTGGTTCTGTTTGTACCTTCTCATTTCCCTTGAAGAGAATATCTCGAAACGTTTCGGAGTATGAGAAATTGTTACCCAAGTTGTACTGTGATCATTAACAGTTTTGCATATTTTAAATTTTTTTTCTGTATTATGTGACAAATACAATTTGTATTTTATTTATAATCCAGTAGTTGAAATTCCTGGAAAGTCCCAATCCAAAATCACTGTTGTGTTGTAAAGGCATTTATTGCACACAAAGTGGATTCTTATTCTTTGGGCCTATTGAGGGATGTCTTTAAATTTATGTTTTATGCCTTTATACCATTATCTGACTTTAATATCTTTTACCATCGCATTGTATTCCTCACTATTATCAGTGCTCCGCACAGATAACTTCCCCTGGCCGCACAGCACTGTTGAAACTGCTTATTGTGCAATTAAGTGTTTCTGATTAGATAAAGACATTGTTTTCTTTCCTCGCCCTCATTTGTAATTATTATCACTCTTAAGTGTGCATATAAAACATTCTGTGAAATTGCTGAGCCAGCATCTGTGCACATTCTTTCCTTCGTGAAAATAGCTTCAGACAGTCAAGTTTTACCACAATCTCTTTGAAAATCTTGGCGGTTTCTCCTCAGTGGAATTACACTTAATTTTATTCATGGCCTCACATGAAGCAAACGTTTTCAGCGGTAACCTTTCCAAGCAGGCAGACAAAGCCCAGTAGTAAGTCATGATGGGAAAATTCTCTCCGAGCAGAAGTGAACAATAATAACACTGGGCTCTGTTCGATGGAACTTCTGGCAGAATTGTGCGTTTCCTGTATGTAGCTGTGTGGGTTGTAAGAAATGCTGTATATGACAAAAATAAAAGGAGTTTCTCATTGGCACCATTAGGTCAAAATCTCCCTGCAGGGATGAGAAAATTAAAATAAATGTTTTCATTTTTATTTATTTTTCATGTGTATATCTGACTAATTTTTTTTCTTTAGTTTTGGTACAGTAGGAAAGTCCAACTAAAGGCAAATAAAAAATTATCCCTTGCAGTGGGCCTGCACTCACACTGCAAGGGTTAATAGTTCATTTTGTCTAGGGGAGATGAGAAACAGCTTAAAGCGGAGTTCCAGTTGAATAAAAAAATAAATAAAAGTCAGCAGCTGCAAAAACCATAGCTGCTAACCTTTAAAATACAGACACTTACCTGTCCCTTGGTCCAGCGGTGTCCTCACCATGGCTGGTTTCACCGGCCGTCTTCTCTCCCCGGCTCCAGCATCTTCAGTGTGGGCACCCGGCTGTGACAGCATGCAGCTTCACAGCTGGGTGACCATTGTGCATGAGCAAGTAGCGCTGCACTTTCTGAATGGTCCTGTAGTCTTCTGAGACCTGTCACGTGTCCCAGAAGACTATGCAGAGGGAGGGACGAGGACAACTTCCGCTTCCAATCACCGTCAGCGATCGCACTGGAAGTGGGAGTGGGTACCTGTCAAATTTGGGTACCCACTCCCCAAAGGTGCCAATTCTTAACGGGGAGCGGATGATAAAGGCTTAAAGTGGAACTTCCCGTTTTGGGTAAAGCTCCGCTTTAACTTACCTAATCCTCTGCTCTCCCAGCAGGTGGCACTCCCCAACAACCCAGCAGTGGACTATCAATCTGATTCTCATATCCAATGCAGGGCTATGGGCCCTGTCCTGGTCTTGATGATGTCAGGCACATCTTAGACCAGTGCAGTGTGGGGGTGCAGACACTGCCGGGACCAATGGAGGAGTGGAGGATCAGGTCAGTAAATCTCCTTTTATAGACATAAATGAGTAATTAACCCTTTTAGTGAGTATACATTAAATTTAAATGCAGGGGAGAGATGTGGGTTAGCTGCACTTCACCCCTTGTAATATATAGGAATAATTGAAACAAGTAGGAGTGGGGTTTTCTAGGTGCATATTTAAAATGCCAACACTAAACATTGATTAAAATCTTAGTTTATATTAAACAATACATAAAAAGATTCTAAAAAGAAACTGATTTAGTTCCATAGTATATGCTATTTGGTGGTTCAAAACCACTCCTGCTTGTTTCAATTATTCCTAACCCTTTTAGTGAGGTCACAGCCCCTTTTCAAGGGATAATTTTTTATTTGCCCAGAGTTGGGTTTTAGTGGGCAAAATATAAAATGGCTTGTAAATTGTAGCCTTTCACTGGAATTTACACAACTGTTTTTCTGAGTCCCCTGTAACATGGTTTTATTACATGTTGATGTTGTCTGCATCTGTCCCCTGCCAGCTCTAAGCCTTAGAACTGAGTGATCAAAAACAGTTGATCGCTCAGTTCTCAGCCTTCAGTGAGCAGAGAGCCAGGGGCTGTCAGTCAGCAGCTCTGTGCTCTGTGCCTCCTGCGCTCACTGGAGGGCCGGGCTGCGGAGGGGGTGGGAGTGGCTGGCTCATCCGCTCAGCAGATCACTGAGAGGCTGAGACAGGTGACAGTCCGGGCTTCTGGGTGGATCCTGACTATTTGGTTTTGATCTTTTCAGAGCCTGTTCCTGCTCTGTGACATCAGCTGACAGAGGACTGTAGCGAGCTGTTGGCTGAAAACGGGTCATGGGCATGTAGAACGGACTGCACTCCTGTGATCCCCCAGAGAAGTACAGCCAAACAAGCTTTGACTATACTTCTTCTTTAAATAAAGCAGATGATTTAGATTACATTCAGAATTCAGGCCCATATGTAATAAAAAATTTTACATTTATTTGGAAATGTTGGTTTCCTTTTAGTTTTCCTTTAATTTAGCTTCCTGCGTTACTCTATGCAGACTGAGAAAGGGAGGATCAACTGTTTGAGCAAATCAGGAGCTTCTACCAGTCTCCCACAGCTTGTTTGCAGGAGGGTTAAGCAGAGGAACCAAACACTCAGTAGGCTGGGCATGGGTCCAGTACCAAGCTGTGTTGCATTACTGAAGTAAAGAAAACTGGATGAGCTGCCTGGCAGTGTAAAAACACAGGCATTGCTGGACAGAATTGCAAAGGGGTGGGGGTCTACACAAATTAATTGGTTACTTTTTCCTGGTCTCCCAGGTTGCATACCTCAATAAGGTATGAATTTTAGAGGAATTCCATGCCATTTCTTAAGGGACAATACAACATAAATATACCAATACCACATTAAAAAAATGTCAGTATGTCAGTCACTATGACATGCTATCACCACCCAGCAATTTAGTCCTACCACTATGACGACCCATTGCATGCCAATGCTTCCCAGCCACCACTCAAACAAATCAACTGTGGATGCTTGGTGATGCCATTGTCCAAATGTGATCATGATCATATTTGGTTAATAGAGTCACCCAGCATCTCTAGTTTGTTTGTCAAAAGTGACCAGGGATCTGTCATTTAGCGGCAGTAGGGCTACCACCACTAAATAAGGGATCCCTTGCTGGTTTGTTTATAAATGAACTGCGAATTTTAGAAATAGAAACGGGCTGCATTCAAGTTGACGCTCATCCCTAGTCATTATATGACATCTCTTATAATAATTTTAATAACTAAGCCACTGAGGAAGTCCAGTGTCACTATAAAGCTCAAGTATGGCTTTTTGAACTTCTTACTGACTAGATAGGCTGGGACCTGGCTAGCAATGTATATGATGAGACAAACTCTCGTGTTGTAAAAACTTGCCAACCTAATTGATTGCTATAGGAAACAAATAATTTTTTCTATTGAACACTTTTTCTATACAGAAGACCCATAATGACATCACTGCTGCATTATATTGACCTCTCTTAAAGACCTCATTTGGTAATTTGACAGATCTCACAACAGAAATGCTAACCCAATTTAAAGCAGAACTCCAGATGGATATAAAATACACAAAAAATGCTTGTTTTCATTATTACATCAAAATAGCGGTTGTAAAGGCTGAAGTATTTTTACCTTCATGCATTCGATGCATGAAGGTAAAAAAACCTTCTTTGTGCTGCTCCCCCCACAGCCACCCTAATATGATGTGCACGGGAACCTCGACTGTCCTGGGTCCATTGGCAGAGACACAGGCTCCTACTGCTGTCAATCACAGTCAGTGAGGAGAAAGCGGGGGTGTCTTATGGACTCATAAAGCAGGGCACGGGAGCAAGCATGCATCAGTGCCTCCATAGCAAGAGGCCTGCTTGCAAAACGACTGCAAACAGCAGATAAGTAGGTAGGAAAGAAAAGAACAACATTTACTATCACTTTAAAAATGTATAATATGATATACACTCACTGGCCACTTTATTAGGTACACCTTGCTAGTGCCAAGAAAATATCCCACCCCCACTATTGCACCACCACCATCAGGCTGAACCATTGATACAAGGCAGGATTGATCCATGCTTTCATGTTGATTACAACAAATTTTGACCATACCATATGAATGTTGCAGCAGGCAGTCTGCCCATTCTCCTCTGACCTCTGACATCAGCAAGACATCTTTGTCCACACAACTGTCGCTCACTGGATATTTTCTCTTTTTGGGACCATTCTCTGCAAACCTAGAGATGGTTGTGTGTGAAAATCCCAGTAGATCAGCGTCTGACACCAGCAACCATGCCACATTCAAGTCACTTAAATCCCCTTTCTTCCCTATTCTGATGCTCAGTTTGAACTTCAGCAAGTCGTCTTCACCACGTTTAGATGCCTAGAATGCATTGAGTTTCTGCCATGGGATGCCAGGCTCATTAGCAATTTGTGTTACAAAGCAATTGAACTTGTGTACCTAATTAAGTGGCTGGTGAGTGTATATAAAAATATAAATATATATATTGAAATATATCATATAATAAATATAACATATATTTAAATGCAAGTAGTGTAAGTACCTGAATTGACCTTCTATGATCCCTTTGCAGTCCCTGTACAACAGAGCTTTGGGAGTGAAATGACCTACACAGAAAGAAAGCAGCTGTGCTCATATGCTAACAATGGCATGCTAATAGGATAAGTGACCACAGTGCCAGAGAGATGTGGTCTTCAATCTGAGACTTCTTTCACTGTCCAGTTACAAATAAAATCAAAAATGTTGATTTTATTTATTTAAGGTTTATTGCAAGGGCGGACTGACAACTCATGGGGCCCCCGGGCAATAGGGGATCATGGGGCCCCTGTGTCCTCGCCCACACTCAAACCACACCCAAAAAAAGCCTATGAAAGGTACCAGGGGTATCTTATGGGGCCCCCTACTGACCCCGAGCCCTCGGGCAATGCCCGAGTGCCCAAATGGTCAGTCCACCCCTGGTTTATTGTATATCTACAACTTTTGTGTGTCTGTCAGTTTAAATAGTCAAAAACATCCTACTGACTTATCAGTAGGAAGAGCCCTAATGAGTCACTTTTTACAGTAGGCTAGATTGAAAAGTCATTTGCATTTGGAAGTTTCTGAAGCCCTGGAATATCGGTGGCTGTTTTCATGCCAGTTTTACACTGGCTTTACAATTTGGCTGTTGTCTAAAGAAATTATGATCCTCCAAAATAAAATAACAATTATTTTTGGCATTTTTATGTCATAAAATGGTTAATCTTTCTTTCCGTAACTGGGAATTGAATTAAGGAATGCTTTTTCTAATGTGCCTTTTCCTATGTTAAGAGTGACTAACTATGCTGAAAGTGAAGCAAAACTCCTGGGACTGAATGGATATTTATTCAAACCTCCAAACGTTTTGAGTCATCATCTGAGAATGTAGCGCTATATACTAATCATTAGTAATGAAGAAAAATGACCACTTCTCTTTCTGACTCCAAAAACCTCTTTCTACAACGCCCTTTCAACTGAAGGATTGCTGGAAAGGTTAATATCTAAATAAATGAGCCAAGCCTTCTATGTTTGATCCTCCCCAACTGCTTTCCTGTGTAATGTAATACTTTCAAAATTAGTGTTTAAAATATTCTGATGTAGGATCTGCACAAAGCAGAAAAAAAAATTCTTTATTGCAAGAAAATGCTAGCTGCTATTAGTAACAAATAGAATGTAGTGTATATTTTATGTTTAAAATTTGGTAATTTTCATATGAGAAAATGTTCTAATACAACTTTAAGCTGAAATCCATGTAGCTATAAAAGACACAAATGAATGCAGGTCTGTTATCATTAATACATCATTAAATGTATATTTTAAATGCAAGCGGTGTCATTTTATATGGATCAGCATCTTGCAGTCTTCTATACAGCAGAGTTGGAGTGTGAGAGGAAGAAGCAGCACAACAAGTAAATCATATGCCATCAAGAAGCATCCTTATAGTAACAGAGAGCATTATGGATTAACAGAGCATCAGTGAGATTAGCTGGTTATTGTGGTGCTTTCACTATCAAGTCACAGGCTGGGGCAGGTCCAGAACAGCGGGGGCTCAAAGGAAGTTGGCTGAATAATGCTGGCCATCAGAAATAGGACATCTAGTAGCAGAAAAAAAGTTCTGGGGAGAAATTTCAGGATTGAAACTGAATACTGCAGCAAAAATTAGGTTTGTTACTTTATCTTTTAGGCTCTGTTCACACTGCTGTGACTTGGGATCCGACTTGTGAGACCCGTATGTCATGTCAAGTCGCATGACATGTGAAATCCCATGTTAGTCAATGAGAGCCGTCTTAATTAGCACTACTGAAGTCGCTCCGACTTTAGAAAAGGTTCCTCTGCTACTTCAAGGCGACTTCTATCCGACTGCCAATAGACTTTAATGGAAGTCACCTTCATGTTGGATCCTCATCTATATTAATGTGATTTGGATCCGACATTACAGGCATTCCCTGAAAGTTGCTTCAGAGTTGATTCAGAATTACTTCAAAGTAGTACTCAAGTCGCCTAGCAAAGTCGCACTGCAAGTCATGCAACTTTCAGGCAGCAGTAGTGTGAAAGGAGACATAGGGCTCATTCACATGAGCATTTAGATGCGCACAGCATATACTTTTTACAAATCTAAATGCAGTACTATAGACATTAATGGTGACAAACACACAACTCTATACAAAAATGTGCAAAAAAATTAGGACACAGCTGCACTCAGCACCATACAAATCTGCAGATTTTCCGTGTCTTTAAAGGCATCTAAACGCAAGCACTTTAGGTGCGTATTTTACATAGATCTTCTGCTAACTCTGTCAGCAAGAACCTGGGTGTAGAAAATACATATATGCCCATGTGACTTATGCAGGCCATAGACGGGTCGAAAATCATCCGATTTAAAAAAAAAAACAATTGAAAAATCGATTGTTCGATCGGCCAACGTCACCACCAACGTTAAAAAAATCGGCTGATTTTCGTCCCGTCTACGGCCGGCATTAATGTTTTTATTTGGATACAGATGTTTTTATTTGTATACAAGTGGATATACAAAAATATAATACCGGACTGGAATTCTTCTTCTTTTTCTTCTTCTCCTTCTCATTCTTCTTCTTCTTTTTCTTTTTCTTGCAGGTCACGGCTCATGCGCAGATTTTTTCATCGGTAAAACGATCGGCAGATTTGCCCATCATTGCCGGGAAAATCGGCCGCAAATTTTCCAACATGCCCGATAAAAAAAATGTACAAAAACCCTGAAAAACAGCAGACCAATTAACCCACTAACGGTGCGAAAATCGGCCGATCTTTTTATCAGCCGAAAATCGGTCGAGAAAATCGGCCGATTTTCGACCCGTCTATGGCATTAGTTAACCCTTGTCACCATCACCCCTCAACTATTACACTGTTCAACAAATTTTTATTTTTTGCCAGTTTTGGAAACAAAAGGGTCCATTTCTTAATGAATTTCACATTCTGAGTTCAAATATAACAATGAAATTTGTCAATTGGCTCTAGTTTTTCTGTAAACGGAAAGTTTTCTACTATAGGCGTAATGACTACATAATGCACAATAATTATATAGATAGATGTCTTTCCACAAATATAAAGCAAGTGATATTGACTACATAACAAAGCCTAAATGGCATAATATATTGCATAGGATTACCAAGAAAAATTATAGCCATAAGCTAAGTTGAATCATTTTAATACTTAGGATTCTCACTAGTTTTGTCTTCAGTTTGTGTCGGTTTTGCTTCTCTTGGCTTTTCTCTTGTATTCGAGGAAAGGGCTATCTCTTACAACTGCAAGTGACTACACGCTTCAGGTTCTTCCTCACTTGACTCAACCACGAAGGATTCTGGTGCTTTAGGAATTGGTAGCCCCTCTCCATGAGGAACTGGACGTATTGCCGATGGAATATTTGGATAGTGCACAGATAACTTTTTCTTCTTATTTAGCCCTTTTACAATCGGAGGCACCATACAAAAGTAACAATTACTAACATGATCTGTTGGCTCTCTCCAAATCATTGGCACAGCGAAAGGCATAGATGCCTTTTTTCCATTCAACCATTGCTCCAGTGCCATCCCACAAGAATTGCGGCATATATGTGGTGCCCAGCTCTTGTCCTGGTCTCCTATCTTGCAGCCAAAATACAAGTTGTAGGCTTTCTTAATCATTCCTGTTATCCTCCTTTTTTGTGAGATAAAAGTTATTTCACCGCAGATATAGCAGAAATTTTCTGCTTTATTCACACAAGTTCGAGGCATTACTGAGTAGCCTATATAAGCATAAAACGAAATGTAAAGACGCTGTCGAACTACAATCAGCTACAGATACTGCAGCTTTTATGCAGTGAAGTGATGCAATTAAAGGCTAATATTGCATCATCTCAGTATACATGCAATTTTCTATTGGTCACCAGTATCAATTGTGCAATATGCAGCTGAAGTTGCATCATAATTTTGAATGGCTTACGTCATTAGATGGGTGAATATATCATGGAAACTAGAGCCAATCAACATTTTTTAGGGTCATTTTCGTTTTCAGCACCCCAAAATTATGTAAGATTAGCTAATTTTATGCCCAAAACTTTTTACCTGTTGAACAGTGTTATTTTTTGCTGATTTTTTTTTTCCATTAAAGGAGTATGGGATTTAAACAAAACAGATATACATACTTACCTAGGTGGATGCAGCATTGGTCCAATGACCCCCACAGCCTATGACCATTCATTTCTCATTCTTCAGTGAGAACAGAGCAGTGACTGCCAATCATTGGCTCTCTGCTCTGCCCATCCAGTGCTCACTGGAGTGCCAGGCTGTGGAGGAGGCAGGAGCGGCTGATTCAGTCTCCCAGCAGTGCGAGTGACTGAGCCAGCTGACTTAAGAAGTCCACTATCGGCTGAATATAGGACACAGGAGCACAAAACTAAGTGCAGATATCAGTACAGAGTGAAAGAGGCCTAAAAATGAAAAGGAAAAATATTAAAGGAGAAGTAGGGCCAAAGCTTTTTCTCTTAAAAGCTTCTCTTTTAATATTTTTTTTTTTTTCATTTTTAGCTTTGGCCCTACTTCTCCTTTAATATTTTCATTTTAAGCCTGTTGCACACTGTACTGATGAGCATCAGACATTCCTGGCAGACAAAAACTCAAGGATTTATTTATTACAGGCTCACGCACACACACATATACTGTATATATATATATATATATATATATATATATATATATATATATATACACTTAGGTCCATATATATTTGGACACGGGTACAATTTTAGATTTTTCAGGTATTTACCAAAACTTATTTAAGCTATAGTTATATAATGGATATGGGCTGAAAGTGCACGCTCTCAGATTTAATTTGAGGGTATGTACATCCAAATTGGACTAAGGGTTTAGGAATTACAGCTCTTAAGAGTAGCCACCCCCCCCTTTTTCAAGGGACCAAAAGAAATTGGACAATTGAATCAAAAGCTGTTTCATGGCCAGGTGTGGGCTACTCCTTAATTATTTCTTCATCAATTAAGCAGGTAAAAGGTCTGGAGTTGATAAGTGTGGTATTTGCATTTGGAATCTATTTCTCTGAACCTACATCATGCGTTCAAAGGAGCTGTCCATGCAAGTGAAACAGGCCATTGTGAGACTTCAAAAATGAAACAAATCCATCAAAGAGATAGCAGCAAAAACCTTTCACAACATCCAGACATGTGAAGGACACTCTCCAGGAGGTGGGCGTATCATTGTCAAAGTCTACAATCAAGAGAAGACTTAAAGAGAGCAAATACAGAGAGTTCACCACAAGGTGCAAACCATTCATAAGCCTGAAGAATAGAAAAGGCAAATTAGACTTTGCCAAAAAACATCTAAAAAAGTCAGACCAGTTCTGGAAAAGCATTCTTTGGATGGATGAAACTAAGATTAATCTATACCAGAATGACGGGAAGAAAAAAGTGTGGAGAAGGCTTGGAACAGCTCATGATCCAAAGCACACAACGTCATATGTAAAACATGGTGGAGGCAGTGTGATGGCATGGGCATGCATGGCTTCCAGTGGCACAGGGTCATTGGTGTTTATTGATGAAGTGACAGAAGACAGAAGCAGCCAGATGACTTCTGCAGTGTTTAGAGATATACTGTCAGCCCAGATTCAGCCAAATGCAGCAAAGTTGATAGGACGGCGCTTCACAGTACAGATGGACAATGATCCAAAACACACTGCAAAAGCAACGCAGGAGCTTTTGAAGGAAAAGAAGTGGAATATTCTGCAATGACCGAGTCAATCACCTGATCTCTACCCAATTGAGCATGCATTTTACTTGCTGAAGGCAAAACTAAAGGCAAAGCATCAGAAAGGAGGAAACCCAGACTTTGGTAATGTCCATGAGTTCCAGCCTTCAGGCAGTCATTGCCAGTAAAGGATTCTCAACAAAATATTAAAAATGAACATTTTATTTATGATTTTATTCTTTTGTCCAATTACATATGAGCCCCTGAAAATGGAGGGACTGTGTATAAAATGGTTGCAGTTCCTAAAATTTGTGCTTGATATTTATGTTCATCCCCTTGAATTAAAGCTGAATGTCTGTACTTCAAATTCATTTGGATTGTTTCGTTTTAATTTATTCTGGTGCATACAGAGCCAAAAGTATGAAAAGTGTGCCTGTGTCCAAATATCTATGCACCTAACTGTATATATATATATATACATGTAACTAACTGTATATATATATACATATATATATATATATATATATATCATCCACATATAACATCCACACATCAGTCCCTAACCCTCAAGTACAATCCAAGGTCCCTAACTCATACATGTACTACAGCCAAGTTAGACACAGGAGCCAATTAACCTACCAACATGTCTTTTGAGTGTGAGAAGAAACTGGAATACTCTGAGGAAACTCATGCAGGCACAGGGAGACCATGCAAAATCCAGGCAGGTGGTCCTGTGGTTGGGATTTAAACCAATGACCCTAGTACTGCCAGGAAGAAGGCTAGCCATTTAGTCACTGTGCTGCCCCAGGATGGTTTGCATATTACGTGCGCATATTTGCTCATATTTGAAAGTATGAGCACACTAGTAGGCAGTGTGGCATTTATGTGTATTTCTACGTATTCATACGCATTTTACTGTTCAATACACCTGCATATACAGGTACATTGAAAACAATGGGGTGCATTTCAGATCAGTAACAAAAAAAATAAATACTGTATGCCTGAAAGCTGAACATTTTCAAGCAGCACTGTGCAAGAGGCCTAACTCATTGTTTGTATTCAGAAATGCACATTTTTTTTCCTTTAACATTGCCATGCTTTGTACTATTTTAAATGGAACAGATTATAGAAAAAAAACAAACTTTTTTATATTTAACAATTGTCAAAATGATTTTTGCAAGTCAACACTGCCAAAAGAAAGCCTAGTTTGTGCTGAAAAAGAAGCAATGTAATAAGTTACTGTCTAATAAACAGACCCACAGTGGAAATGTAAAAATTGCTCTGTTCCATATGAGTTATGAATGCTGAACTGGTTAAAGTTTTCCAAACTTTTCTTTAAAAAAAAAAACCTTTACGATAGCAGCCTGCAGAGGAGATCACTTAAATCTGAAAGTACATAAGTGCATACATGTTTTATGTACACCGGTTTTTATAATCACTCCCTTGTGTATTTGTTTTAATATTAAGTGATGATATTTGCTTACACAGGTCATACACAAATAAACATAAGCTCCAAAATCAGCAAATATCCCTCAAGATTCATCTATATTCTTGCTGTCCCAGAGACCTAAATATTTTCAATTAAAACATTGGAGTAAGTCCATCCACTTTGAAAATGTCAGTAAAACACCTGTTTAAATGAACCATCCTGTTCCTTCCACCTCATCGCTCACAACGTTTTTTTTATACGTGCCTGAACTCTGAGATTTTCCTAGAACCCTCCTCTCTGGTATGGTAGAATGTCCGTGTTAACAAAATATCCTCATTTAGCGTAGGTTGTTCTAGTTTAATTACACCTAGCATGGTTAATGTATGTTTGCGGCTTCATGAAAGCTATGAAAATAATGTAGAATGTAGATGCTTTTACCAACTTGTTAATTGGCAGCTTACATTATTTTATTAGTTTCTGGTGTCCTGAATTGTTGGCTGTTAAAAGTTGCAGGTGCTTTGGAAGGTCCACGGCTGGGGGAAGAGCTAATTTCAAAGTTATTACAAAATAATAAAATGACATATTCCACCAGCCAGAAATGCTAGTGGAGAGTTTAATGGTTTGCAGTGTTCGTTGATTAGGGAATGAATATGGATTGAATTAGTTATACTGCCTATAATGTATAAGAATCAAGAATAAAAAGAAAAAAAAAAATCAAGAGTGTCCAACAAAAATACGATTGGGGATTGGAAAGAGGAATTAGTGATCATTATGAAGTCTTAAACTTCTTTGGCATAGAAATATTAGTGGTGGCTTCAAGCAGTATAACCTGGTAAATTCAGTAGGTAAGCATATTTTTATAGTTAGCAAACCTTCTACCCTTTAACCTGGTCTAGAGTGTAAATGCACTTGAACTTGACATGATAGAGGTGAAAGAGCATTACCTACAAGGCTCAGGAGTATTACCTACAATGTTCTGGGACATCTAAGTGCATGTCAGTATTGAGTGATACTTTTCCACCATACAGCTTGGTGCACAGCAGTTATAGTGTATATGCAGCCACTTTATTATCAAATGCAGATTGCTGGAGAGTGTACACTCTACACCGTGAATGTGCTGTCCTACGCCGTGGTTTCCTGGCTCTCCTACTCCTCCAGGGAGTCCATTTAAACAGCGTCAGAATGGCGAACAGGAGCAGATCAGGGAACATCTATTCCCTGATCTGCTCTGCAATCAATGAACCTAGAAGTTCTCAGCTCTGAGAGTTGTACTTGACCATCTGTAGCAGAGAGCAGGGGATACAACAGAATGTTTCAATAGACCCTGAAGTCTCTGCAAAGAGAACATGCCACTTACCAATGCTATTATGTAGGGGGATTGTTAGCCCTCTTGTGATAGCACAAAAGTTAAATATAAAAGTTAAAGAAATTAAATTTTAAATTACAAATATAAAAAAATTAAAAGCAACCCTGATGTCCTGTGCACACATGCGGCTGCAAACGCATGCATGGGGGACGGGGGAATGTAAACAGTGATTTATTATATAATACATAATAGGTATCAAAGTGAATGTTGGAGTGAGATCAATACTAATAAACAAAGGCTTTTAAAGTGTTGCTTATAGACAATTGTGAGTACTGTAGTTTTTCGCCATTTCACAAGTTCACACAATTTTAAGACTTGACATGTTTGATATCTTTTAGTTATACTGGGAGAGAGTTACTGCACTCAGAATCTGGGGCAGCTGTGCATTGTAACCAATCAGCTTGTCCAATTAAGCATTGACAATAAAACCTGAATACTGATTGGTTTCTATGCGGAGATGCACCAGATTTTGCACTCTCCGGTTTTAGTAACTCTCTACCATCATGTGCACTAAAATTAATTTTAGTGTTTTCTAAAAATATTAATTTGATAAACTGTTGCATATGTTTCTTGCTACATAAGAAATTGCAACTGCCATCATTTTATTCTACACTACTTCTGGTTTCCGAAAAAATATCTCTGGGGGGTTTAGGCAATTTTCTAGGAAAAAATGTCGATTTTACCATGTATGTGAAAATTTGAAAACATTGGTCAGACAGAGCAGTGGTTAAACTGAAAGTTCAATGGGGCTTTAATGTTTTTGCATCTATTTAACTACTGTTAGCTATTTTAAATGTGCATCTACTGTGATATGAGAATAATACAATATGTAGTGAACATTGATCAGTAGAGGTGAATTTATAAAAAAAAGAATACTAAAGGTAAAAAGCCATGCATAAAGAACATCTAGAAAAGTTATTGTGCCTATGCAGTACCCTAAAATATTTATCTTTTTATCTTGAATTCCTCCTGAAAGAAACCAGTTCACCTACTGTCCTAGAGACACTGTGCAGAAAAGGTAATGGCAAATCAGTAGGGAAAGCCAGAACTTCCTATTTTTTGCTCATTCAGAACCTCTTATAAAGTAACTGTATTTCTACTGCTACTACTGTATATATCACAGCTATCTTTCTGTCAATGGTTGTTAAGGAAGCAACGAGTACCATCACCCACATCTTTCTTAGCAACCAGTGATGTCATCTGGCCCCATTCATATTCTGTCTGGGAGTCCCAGGCATGTAAACAATGGAGCGGGGATAGCGTTGACATCACTGTTCAAACATGGCCACATGGCGATATTTAGGCAATTTTGTTTTTTTATATATTTTTTTCACCCATTGGTATATTTTATATGTTCAGTTAATATTGTATTTTATTTGTGGTATATATATATTTGTGATTTGTGTTTGACACTAGTAGATATTTGGTGGGTGCATTTATTATTTTTCATGCACATAAAGGAGGCTTGCATGTTTATGCGTTTGTTATTGTGTCTATAGTGGTATAGCCCCAATCCATGTTAGTCCCATTTGGACTACAATTCACTATCACCATCATATCCTGTTTAGGATATAATCATTTTTGTATTTGGTTTATGTGTCACATTGTATGTATGTGCGTTGTTTCACTGTTTTTTCACTTATTGATTTAATTAAGATTGCAGCACGTGTTTGGAGTGAGTGAGTAGCGCTACATCATTTTTTATATAGATATTTGGGCAATGACAATGGCCGGGTCAATAAATCACCCTTGGCTGGGTGTTTAACAGTGGGGACTGGGAGCTGTCATTTGGCTTTAGTGAAGGTTTTGCGGGGATAGGGGGGTATTATCTGGTAGCCCCCTTACCCTAAAGGGGACTTCCAGATTCCAACAAGCCCCCCCAACCGCAGACCTCCACAATCACTAAGCCAGGGTTGTGGAGAAGAGGCCATTGTCCTTTCAACATGGGGACAAGGTGCTGTGCCAGGGGAATCCCCATGACAAGGTACCCCACCATGTGGCCTGGTTCGGGGGGGGAATTTTCTTCCCTCCCAGACTGAAAGCTTAAGCTCACTTTGGGGGGAGGGGGGCACAATTTTTTTTGCTTGTTTTTTGGAGGGTTCCTCCTTATAATTCAAACCCCAAATATTTTGCATGTGGTCCCCTTTACATCCTTACCATACTTCATCCAGAATGAAAATATGTTATGCATTTTTCGGGGGAACCATGCCATCCTTATCTAGGAAAAAGGTATGGTATCGATGCAAGGAATCCCCAGATGCTTTTTCAATGGCATTCTTTTTTCTTCTTTGAAAACGTTAGTTTTGCTGTAGTAGGTTGTATACTTCACACAGATCACAGGGCATCCCCAGGCAGGTTATTCAAAGTGATTTAGCATTTTTAATGTTATACTTAAAGCATTATTAAAATTACTGTGAATAACAAACAGAATAAAAAAAAACACACAGGGCAGTGCTCAGGCCCCATGCCATTTGTTTTACGGTTCCTTGCCTGATATCCTAGAAAATGACCACAAGTAAATTTTAGCATTTGGTTCCCATTGACTTCCATGGGGTTCAGATTTGGCTTCAGTAAAATCTGCCAAACCCGCCTCGAAATGAAACCAGGTATGTTCGGCTCATCCCTGTAAACCAGTACTGGTGAAAAGATCAGCTACAGGGGAGTCCACAGGCAATACTGGTGACCAGTCCCTTGCTTTTATTTTGAACACAGCTTCCACAACCCAGGTCTGTCGAAAGCAGTCTGTGATAACAAACAGAGTGCATAGCATTCAAATCATCTAACCTTTCATGTTCTCTCATATGTGGCTATCATCCCAACCTCATTTCACATGCAGCAATTTTCTTTTGAAAATATATTTGTAACTGATGTTGCTGTCTTATATGGCTTTCAGCCACTTTTACAGGCTCTTTGTTTTATTTCCACAATTAATCCTGTCATATGCCAAAACAAAGACAGAAGCCTGACAATTTAGATTTGTGGAACTGAATAGAACAATAAGAGCATAATACAATTTTACAATTTAAAGGACCCCTAAGCTCAACACCATTCAGGCCAAAAACCTTCAGTAAGGCAGTATACAAAGCAATGCTGCTGTAGAATGTAGAACCCTGTCATCATCACCAATCCAAAATCATTATTTTACTGATCTGAGTTCAGTAAAGGGAAATTTAATTTTTAGCCAAGGATTCCTACACATTGTTCATCAACAGTGGTCTTATACAAAGGATAAGTACAAGTACAAAAGACTTCTTTTCATATTGTACTGTTTAATATACTATTGTTAACATTTGTTTGGACTGTCAGCAATTTAAAGTGCCAGAAAACCCAAAAAGAAACATTTGTTTTATTACAGCTTTCCAGTTATTAGATGTGATGGCATTTTTTCAGGCTTTTCTCTTTTATTTTTACCTGATGATCCTGCCCATTAGTCTGTTATTTTTTAACAACATTTAACAGACCAAGCAAAAATTGAAGTTAGAATGTTGGTACAAGCCATTTGACACTGACAGGGGTGCTTACAATGGTCAGCTTTTATTCATTTATGTAAAAACTTTATCCCAGAAGAAAAAAAAACTTTTGCTGCAATTGCCTACAAATTATTAGCTGGAGTTCGGCTTCATTTTGTTATTCAAGTCCATCTAAATGTGCTAGTACATCTAATGCTACTCTGTGGAGACAGCTAAAGCTAGATATACACTATTAGTTTTATTTCGTTAGTCAGTGGGGTAAACTAAAAACAACCCAGATTCCTCCATCCATACAAACAAGGTGGACGGAGGCATCTTTCCTGCCAGGACATTGTATTCTGACAGTTGCTCCCACTGAGGACAGACATAATGACAGACATAAAGCCGAATGACGGCTTCACTGCGGCCGGCCAGTTCTGGGTGGACGTCATATGACGTCCCCCCAGAACGCGCTCTCCTGCGCGCCCCAGGGGGCACGCACCCGGCGATCTCCATGATCGCTGTGTCCTACGGACACAGCTGATCACGTGATGTGGTAAAAGGCCGATCCCAGCGGCCTTTTACCACATGATCAGCGGTGTCCAATGACACGCTGATCACAGGGAAATGCAAGTGCCGGTTCTCGGCTGCACTTTCCTCACGCTGTCAGATCGTGAGGAAAGTACTGCCGAGAACCGGCAGTTGTCACAGCGAGGATCGGCACCGATCATCAGGACACTGATGATCAGTGCCCTGATGATCGGTGCCCAGCAGTGCCACCCGCAAGTTCCGCCCACTTGTGCCCAGCAGTGCGCCCACTAGCTCCGCCTACCTGTGCCCAGCAGATCACCCACCTGTGCCCAGCAGTGCACCCACCTGTGCCCAGCAGTGCACCCACCTGTGCCACTCTGCAGTGTCACACACCTGTGCCCAGAAGTGCCACCTACCTGTGCCCAGAAGTGCCACCCACCTGCGCCCACCAGTGCCACCCACCTGTGCCCACCCACCTGTGCACACCCACCAGTGCTGCCCACCAGTGCCACCCACCAGTGCAGCCCAGCAGTGCTGCCAGTCAGTGCCACCAGTCAGTGCCCAGGGGTTGTGCCATTCAGTGCCGCCAGTCAGTGCCCAGCAGTGATGCCAGTCAGTGCCGTCTATCAGTACCCATCATCAGTGTCACCTATCAGTGCCGCCTATCAGTGCTGCATATTAGTGCCGCCTATCCGTGACACCTCATTAGTGCTGTCTATCAGTGCCGCCTATCCGTGCCACCTCATTAGTACTGCCTATCAGTGCCCTTTAGTGCTGCCTATCAGTGCCCATCAGTGCCACCTATCAGTGCCCATCAGTGCTGCCTCATCAACGCACATCAGTCAAGGAGAAAAAATACCTGTTTGAAAAATGTTATAATAGAAACAAAGAAAATTTTTTTTTTTTAATTTTTTGCAATTTTTTTATTTATAGCGCAAAAAGTAAAGCGCCCAGTGGCAATTAAATACCACCAAAAGAAAGCTCTATTTGTGAGAAAAAAATGATCAAAATTTCATATGGGTACAATGTTGCATGACCGCGCAATTGTCAATCAAAGTGCGGCAGCGCTGAAAGCTGAAAATTGGCCTGGTAAGGAAGGGGGTATAAGTGCCTGGTAGGCAAGTGGTTAATGTTTGTGCAAATGTTTACATGCTTACAGTGCAAATGTACACATTAGAGCCACCTGCTTCCTAGCAACCAATGATGCTAGATGACAGGAGTGGCCTGCATACTATCAACCAAGGACAATAGTTGGCAGGAACTGCCTGCATCCTAGAAACCATGGACACTAGGAGGCAGCCAAATGCTCCCCAGCAATCAACACGGCCACTGTACACTGTACATTGTATGCATGTGAACTTACGTGAATTTTACATGAGTGCGGTATATAGACAAACCTTTATAAAAGATCTTACTGTTACCAAGATCCTTCTTAAAATCCCAGTGTGCATGGGCCTCTCCACCCAAAACAGGTTGCTTTATTTTAGGGGAGATGATGTGAGCTGGGTCTAAAGGGCCACCATGATTCAGCTGGGGAAATCTTCCAGTCTTCGTGGAGTAACATCCTACAGCCTACTTGGCTCATTTCACACCCCTAACTGCACCATCAGCCCTTCTTGAATGTCCCTATATACTGAACAAGGCAGATTGACACTGCTGATCCGACTGGATATATTCCTGTACACATATTATAAGAACAGCACTTTGACATTGGAAAGGGAGCAGTTTCAGTGTCTTCATGAATGTTTTGTAGCTCTGACATGACTTATAATTTGCATTGAATAACTGGATTTTTCAGCAGTGACAGGTCCAAGTGTACGAAACCTGCCATGCCATCTATTTTAGGGACTGGGATTCTGTAAATAGCACAGCATGCCCTGTATCAGCCAGAAGGCAGGTTCCCATTGCGTCACAGTTTATCCTTCTGTGCTATTGAAAAATTAGTAACAAATCGTTCACTGAAGTTTCTTTTTTTTTCTCCCTTGTGTATCAACATCCTTCTAGCAACAGTTGCTGTCTACGCACTGTAAAAGTAAACAGTCCAGAAAGGAACCCTCAGAATAAAACTCTTGGAGTATATTTAGAAGTGAAATGCATAAATATATATTAGGGAGATATCTTGGGCCTACAAAGAGAGACAGCTTGTCTTGTAGTACAGCTTTAAAAAGTCTCTGGGGGCTTATTACCTATTTTTCAAATATCACTGCACGTCTGACTCACAAGTCATGTGACATATTTTGTCTTTGTATGTGCTGTATATATATATATATATATATATATATATATATATATATATATATATATATATAAAATAAAGCTCTAAATAGACATACAGGGGAATGACAAGGTCAAGTTGAATTTGGAGAAAAAGTTCACTGTATATAAAGTCAACTCCACATTACAATTGTTACTTTATTTTGTGGTTACTAAGCCAAATCATACATTGGTCTGTTATATCTCTCAGGGTCTCCTGTTATAGAATATATCCTAAATAATTGACAATTTCACCCAAATGGAATTTACATTTCCACCAAAATACAAAGTCAAATGATGGTGTTACCCATCCCACTGGATTCTCTCAAAAGTACAATAGACACATCATTTAGGATTTTGGCTGGGAGAAAGTGACCCCTTTCTTATGGCTCTGTAGGAGAGGGTAAAAGAGCAGCAAATCCTTGCCCCATAGTCTTCAAAAGATGTGAGAAACCTATTCAGTTTACCCACTCAAAACTGAACACCCTTACAAAGTGAAGCAGGTGTTAAGGATAGATACACCTATCTATTTAAGAAGAACTCTGGGATTACAAATATATCCTTGCAGTGGTCTCCTATTGCACTGTAAGAGTTAAATGGTCATTGAGTTTAGGGATAGAGGATATAAATTGTAATACTCCTTTCTACAACAGGCTTCCAGTACTCTCCTCTTCTCTCTTGCTCTCCAAGTTATGGCCTGGCCCTTGCCATCCTCACATACAATGCAGAACTATTGGTCCTGCATTGTATGTGATGACCCCAGAGTACGAGCTCCGAACTAGAGCACCTTACAGAATAGGCTTCCTATTCCTGAACTATTATAGAACTCTTATCTTGAACTGGTATATCTCTTTGTGGTGGGAAAGACCAAGTCTTGGCACACCAACAACAACTTGATGTACTCCAGTGCCATCTTATTTCTAAAGTTGCCCATATCCAATTAAACTTCTGTATAAATAGTCGAATTAATATTAGTATGTAAAATTATCAGTGAAAATTAACAATTTTCGATGACTTGATGAATGTAGTTTTAAAGTACAAAATTGAAGTTGCGTTTAACATTCGATTTTGGAATGAATGTAACCATATACATTGCCACTCATATTGTTTCATTTGTGCAGATTGAGCACCATACAGGTTATTAGTAAACCAAAAATCCTGTTCTAAATGACAAAGTGCTGAAATATTTAGGACTGTTGCACCTAAATTACAATCCAGATAGGGGATGCAGACTTTACAAATAAATAAATATATAGGTGCACTGCCCCTTTAAAGATAAATCACAACTTAACATGCATGTATAAATATAAAATAATATAAATATAAAAGTGATAAAGGCTCCAATTCATTCACAATTTACATAAATGCATAACAATTCACAATGTGCCATCAGGGCTGGTGCAAGAATTTTTGTCTACTCAGGTATAAGTGCTGTGCATTTTGCTGCAAGTTGATTGAGACTTGGATTTTGCCACCCCTCTTCCTAGCACCATAAGGCAGCTGCCGAAGCTGCCTTATACTGGCGCCGGCCCTGTGTGCAGTTCATAAGAAAGCATTGCAAAAATTAAAATATAAATACAGTGACAAAAATTTAATTTATCACGAATAAAAAGATAAAAACTCACAATTCCACAATAAAACGCCAATACATGTAAATATAACTTTAGTAAAGTGAAGTAAATACAAACAGATAAGTAAAATATTTATTAAAATATTATTTTTACCTTCTCTCCATTCTAGCACTGTAAACTCCGTACAAATCTTTTGTCATTTAACACTAGTGTTGGATTCCTTTGTCCCTGACCAAATGCCATGGTTCCATCCTGTGACACCCTACGTCACTGCTGAGTCCCATAGTGACACAGAGCTCAGAGGATGGAACCACTGTGTGCAGAGAAGGGCAACAGGCATCTGATATTCTCAGAAGTATCCAATGCTGAAGAGACTAGCAGCAAGCTGAGTTGCTGAAATTGAAGAAAGATAGGAGATATAGGCCAAAAGACAGACGAGTATTAAAGCACTTCAATTGTAGGGATTGCCCTGATTTTTTTTACCCTGACAGAGTCACTTTAAGTGTTTTACACTTTTGTTAATGACAGGTAGCTTGCTCCTTCAACATCATCATAAATTAGTGATTTGCCTGTATATACAAAAACTACACTTTCAAATAAATGAATAAAAAGTCGTGAAATTCTCACTATCAGTGACCAAAATGGGACACATCACCATGAATAACACGATCAGCTAGCATACAAGATGGGAGTCACATCAGTAAATAATGTTGTTAGTTTATCAGTAATAGAGCATTGAAGTTGGAATTGCTTAGTTGCAGTTATTGAGGTTTCTAAAAATATTCCTAAAAATATGATGGAAGCACAACTAGCTTACATGACTCTTGAGAAAATACTTTCTCATGTCAATTAATGACAACTTTTGAAGGAATTTAAGAGTGGTCTACCTTGTTTCATGCAGCTTTTTAAGTGTCATGTCAAGTATAATATCCTGTATCCCTGTTCTATACGATACATCCTGTTTCCTTTTTAGTTTCTTTTTATATCCTCGCCTGTCCATTCTGCTGGCTCATTGCCTAGTGCAGAAAGCCTAACGTTCTGAACATTGATAGCCATGTGATATACAGTTATTGCCTCCCTGTTATTTTTCCACCCTTTGTTTTTATTTCAAGAGCAGTTGTATACTTTATGATTCTACAAGTTATTGCCTTTATTGCAAGGTTTGTGCGTTACGCAAGATGACTTGTAAAGTTTTGTCAATCTTCCCGACCAAAAGCAACAGGAAATACCACAGAGCACTAGACTCAGTAAACCTATAAAATTTCAGAAAGTAGCCCATTATTTCAAGCAACTTTTCACTGAACACATTGGGAAGTTTGGACTAATTAGTTTTTGGCTTTCACAATAACAGTTTCAGGGTCTTTTTTCTTTATAGCGTTCATATTAGGTTAAAGAGGTGGAATGGATCTGAAAGATGAAATATTGGCAGCGTATGCATTTACTTCGCAGTGGGGGCTCTGCTCTTTGATCTGAACTACAATTATTTTCTTGCTCAACCTTTATTGCCATTCCACAGACTTAATAGGCTTTGGCATTATACACGACAGACCCAGCCATTACTGAAAATTGATTACTTCGGAATAATGAATTACACTTTCTCGGCCCTGAAGTTGCTCATCTCTGAGGTGTCATCCCTGTTTACATCAAAAATCAAAACAAAGTATAGTATTATATATAGTATATTAACTTATATATATATCTGTGCAGAATACATGCATTTTTTTCCATAGTAAATACAGCAATGAATCACAATTGGCTTCCTTGGGGAAAAGAAAGGTCGTGAAAGAGGAATGAGAAGAAAGATGGCATGTCTTAAGTCATGGACAAAATATGCAAGAATGATCCATTTTCAGGTTAATTCTTTGGTTTAAGCAGGGGGAAAATGGTGTATCTCCTTGAAATGACAAATTGGTTTCAACTGTAGGCATCATGATACAAGCTAGATAAATGAGCAGTTAAATTCTAGTAATAAATATGTCATTTAATTACAAGGTCACCATGGTGCTAGATAACGAACAATAATAGAAAAGTATAACTTTTAATAATAGTTTAAAACAGGAAAAACGGTAATAATAATATAATGGTATCTCACAGCAGTCCTATAGCACTGGTCATATTTTAGGTTTACACCAAACAATACAAAAAGCCTTTAATATGTTATTTTGCTTTAAGTACACTTGAACTGGCTACAGCAAGCTGACGTTGTGTGCATAGAAGGCACAATCAGATGCCATAACGTACCTTTTGGCTCTATTCACATCACTGCATTCCATGAATGTGCATGGAAGCGTGCATTTTCAATAGAAACATGTCCAATTATTACCGTGCCATTAATTGTTAATGACACCCCAAACACGGCCAGCAAACGTGAATTTGTGTATATGGCAAAACACACAAAAAACACTCCAAACTCTATGCCTGCAAGTGGTCCAATAGCTTCTTTGGTGCATTTGTCATGCGGTGGGCAGCCCACTTAAATAAATGGGATGCCCTAAGTGTGTCGTGCAAAAAATTTACAAAAAAAAGTGTGTCTAGCAAACACTAGATGTGAATGCAGCCCTAAAACATATCTAAACCCAAAAGACAAACCTTTATTAGTTACTTACTTTTGGTCTATTAAAGTGTCACTTAACCAAGGACCCTGCATTTACTATATCTGGTCGAACACAGAACACAGAACATGGAAATGCAATTATTTTAGTAAATATAAACTGCTAAATACCTTTTTTCATCAGCAGTCAGAGCAGTCTTGTGACTTCTATCAGTATCCAGCAGAGCACTGGTTAAAGCTTGTAGGAGGAGTTTCATTCCCCCCTGAGTATTCTGAGGCTGCATAACCCTTGACCCTCTGCCTGGACAGTGCTGATCACATGCACTCTCCCAAGAAAAAAAAAACACTCTGGCAATACACACCAAACTGAGCATGTGCATCTTGCCTCCAAGGCTCTGTTCTATCAGCAGATGAATTGGAGGCAGTAGAAGAAGGGAAGGATCAGAGAAGACAGAATCAAACATACTTTTTACACAGGGATTAACCCCCTAGGTTCCACAGTGAGTATAACAAGAATGCTCTACTGCATATAAAGACTGATTTTACTGTTGTGGGTTTAGTAACACTTTAAGTATACAAAGTGTTTATTTATACCTGCTGATCTTGCCAGAAATCTTGTGAGTTGATAACTTCCTATGCTTTCTGCCTGTGTTGCATCATTGGTGTTTTCATCATTCTAGTTTCGCCTCTGCATAGCAATTGTGTCCTGCAATGGTCGGTGTTGCCACGGAGTTCTGTATTGTAGAATGGGCCAGGCGTGTACCTAATTTTCCCAAGAGCTTCACTGGAATCTCTGGAACTGAAGGAAATGTCTAGTGTTTCTGGTTATGGAAAAGCATGTGACCCTTTCCATGTGACTGCATTAGTTTAAAAGTAAAATCTGACCGGGGACACATAAGCCTCATACACACAATGAAAATATTGGCTGGAAAAAAAACAGTTTTGGAGCAATCGCCGATAATCTAATCGTTATTACACAACGTTAGAGAGCCGATCATGACAATTCATGTGAAAATATCTAAAGGGACAAGCACGAAAATTTTTCTTGTATAGTATTTCTACAAAAAAAAAATCAAGTAACCAAGACCACGCATGCTTGGAAACTAAAGAATACATTACAATACAATACATTAAATCACTTCCAGAGTTTTATTCCGTCTTACAAGAATTTGCATAACTTTAGGAACCTATTCATTTTTGATATGATACTAGCATGCAAAAAAAAGATGATCATTCATCCGATATTCTCATCGAGTGTACTAGGGGGAAGGTTTACTAAAACTGGTGCACTCAGAATCTGGTGCAGCTGTGCATGTTAGTCAATCAGCTTCTAACTTCAGCTTGTTCAATTAAGCTTTGACAATAAAACCTGGAAGCTGATTCTATGCAGAGGTCCACTAGATTTTGCACTCTCCAGTTTTAGTAAATAACCCCCTATGCATAAGGAGTTTATATGGTCTCCACCTGTTTGCTTGGTTTTACCCAAGTTCTTTGCTATTATCTCACAATCGTATAGTGGTTAATGGGCTTCTTCCCAAACTGGTGCTAGATTGTAAGGTCCTTCTGCGAACATGGACTGATATAAATAATTCTATGTACTCAGTAAAGCGATGCGTAATATGCTGGTGATATATAAATATATAAAATAAGAACAATTTCTGCATGGTTTAATTTTACTTTATATTTTTTGCATCCTAGCATCATATAATGTTAAACAAAAATCGAAGCACGTGGCTATCAATAAAGCCAATAGTACAAGATTCTTAAACTGTGCTATTTCTTGTACTTCTAGGTGGCATTACTGCTGCTGCTACAACTGCTAGTGCAACTGCTATCACTACAACGTCTACTAATTTTGCTAGTTCTATTGCTACTTCTAATGCCTTTGTTGCAGCTTCTACTACACATCAATATTAATGAATAGCCTTTAAAAGGCATATTATAAAAGAAGAATTGACCCGGACCAAAAGTTAGGCACAATCCATGATTTTTAATAATTCTGCTAGCTAACTGACAGATTTCCTGTGATATTCACCAAGTGAGACTAAGAAATGAAGATGAAACTTTAGATATGAAGTGTATGCATAACCAGGACAGGGAATTCTACACCTACAACACAGAGAAACTAATGTACCATCAAAGCACAGGAAGGAGATTATTAACTATTCTGAAATTGTGCCATGGGATTTATTCTGTAATGGCAATTAGATCTCTGTCTATCCAGTAATTACATGTGATATCATTTATTCACATTTCCTGGAAAATATCTGCTGAAATAAGAGTGTAGACAGGGGAGTAATGGTGATGCTTGTTAGCATTTCCAAGACCAGCTTTGAAAAATTTAGAATGATTGCAGTGACTGTGGTGCATACTCTACCTATTGGCTGTCTTTCATTTATCCCTCTGCTTCAATCAGATAACCAGAGTAATACTGACTAAAGTATATGACAGAATGGTCCTGGGCTCATGAAGATGGATGGAGTTCAGGGACAAGTGTGTGTATGGAATGTATCTGGATAAGATACATTGGGTAGGTCACCCTTGACATTTCCATATGCTTCCTAAGGTATGCTTTCACATGCATGAAAAAAATGGGCTATTTCAATCTTAATAAGACACATAAAATATTAAAGTCTCAATTCAAAAACCATGACTTGTCACCCAATGGGATAACCAAAAATATGACTTCTCCAATACTTCTTCATACCTTGGCCTTCTCCCAACTGTAGGGCATCCAAAATAAAAGACAGCGGTCCACTGCTACAGGATCTATGCAAACCACCATGTTTTTGGTAATATATGGACCTACACAGCTGTTATTTCAATAGTTCCTTGAGATGACTGCTGTATAGCTTTATATCTTAATAAAAACTCACTAATTTCCCAGGATCATAACTTTTTTAATAATTTAATACAAAATTAAAATGTTTCTGAAGATGCAATGGCATTGGACTTTTTTCTTATAATGGGATAATACTTTAAAGCCTAACTCCTGCAAATTTGTTTTAGTTGTAGATAGAGTGGAGACGAGTTAGAATTTATGTCAGTTTCATGCTTGACGCCATAGAGATTTTCCTTACTTCACGCTTCTGTGGCACCCATACAAAAATGGAGTTAGTGTTCATTAACAGGACAGGACGGCACCGTCAACAATAAAAACATTCAATACAAAATTAAACAGACAGCGTTGTTACCCTTTAAATCTGATCCAATGAGGTAAATCCCCACACCGGTGCCCCACTCTCAGATCTGCAATACTCAAAACAAAACAAAATACACCTAACAATTTCTACAATAAGATTAAAATTTTATATACAGACAATATCACCCTAGATGGAAATGCAAATGCATTATATGTTATTTCATTTCCATCTAGGATGATATTGCCTGTATTTAAAAGAAATTCTTATTTTAATATTTTTGTAGAAAAAATTTGCTGTGTTGTGTTCTGAGTATTGTTTTTTAAAGGATTAAATTCTACTCCTTCCCCCTTGTTAATGAGTGACCGTTGGTATTTAATTATCCATATATTTGTTTGTAGACTACTATGAATAAGGCCTGTAGAGGGTGAAAGGCATCAGTGTCTCTGTTCTTGGATTTTTCTTACCCCTTTGTTGTGTATATTTAACAAAGAAGAATGGACTGCAGTTCACTCTGTTTCCAGCTACTTTGATACAACAATGAAAATATTGTCAGAAGTTTGTACCTATCCTTACTTTGCTGAATATATATTTTGTATGTGTTCCTGCTGGAGAGTTTTCCATCATTTCCTGTCTTCACAGGAATTGAGCAGAAATCATATGGTGATAAAAATGTGACCCTTACCTGCTCTCTCAAGAACAGAATCCACTCAGATGACTTGCACTGTGAAAAGGAGCAGTAAAACTCAGCCTCTGTGTAGTAATGCAAAACAATAAGCAGGCTCTCTGCAAATGGAAAGAGCAAATAAGGCGACCCTTCTACAAATATATACTACTCAAAAAAATTAAAGGAACATTTTTTAATCAGAGTAGAGCATCAAATCAATTAGACTCCTGGGATATTGATCTGGTCAGTTAGGTAGCAGAGGAGATTGTTAATCAGTTTCAGCTGCTTTGGTGTTAAGGAAGTTAACAACAAGTGCACTAGATGGGCAACAATGAGATAACCTTTAAAACAGGAATGGTTTTACAGGTGGAGGCCACTGACATTTTTTCCCTATTCATCTTTTCTGGCTGTTTTTCACTAGTTTTACATTTGGCTATGATCAGTGTCACTACTGGTAGGATGAGGTGATACCTAGACCCTACAGAGGTTGCACTGGCAGTCCAGCTCCTCCAGGATGGTACCTCAATACGTGCCATTGCCAGAAGGTTTGCTGTGTCTCCCAGCACAGTCTCAAGAGCATGGAGGAGATTCCAGGAGACAGGTAGTTACTCTAGGAAAGCTGGACAGGGCCATAGTAGGTCCTTAACCCATCAGCAGGACTGGTATCTGCTCCTTTGTGCAAGGAGGAACAGGATGAGCACTGTCAGAGCCCTACAAAATGACCTCCAGCAGGCCACTGTTGTGAATGTCTCTGACCAGGCAATCAGAAACAGTCTTCATGAGGGTAGCCTGAGGGCCGACATCCTCTAGTGGGCCCTGTGCTCACTGCCCGGCACCATAAAGTTCGATTGACATTTGCCACTGAACACCAGAATTGGCAGATCCACCACTGGCACCCTGTGCTTTTCACAGAAAAAAGCAGGTTCACTCTGAGCACATGAGACAGATGTGAAAGGGTCTGGAGAAGCCGTAGAGAATGTTATACTGCCTGTAACATCGTTCAGCATGACCGTTTTGGTGGTGGGTCAATGATGGTCTGGGGAGGCATATCCATGGAGGGACACACAGGCTAGACAATGGCACACTGACTGCTATTAGTTATTGGGATGAAATCCTTGGACCCATTGTCAGACCCTACGCTGGTGCAGTGGGTCCTGGGTTCCTCCTGGTGCATGACAATGCCCGGCCCCATATGGCAAGAGTATGCAGGCAGTTCCTGGAGAATGAAGGAATTGATACCATTGAATGGCCCCCATGCTCGCCTGACCTAAATCCAATAGATCACCTCTGAGATATCATGTTTCGGCCCATCCAACACCGCCAAGTTGCACCTTAGACTGTCCAGGAGCTCAGTGATGCCCTGGTCCAGAACTGGGAGGAAATACCTCAGCACACCATCTGTCGTCTCATTAGGAGCATGCCCCGACGTTGTCAGGCATGCATACAAGCACGTGGGGGCCATACAAACTACTGAGTTCCATTTTGAGTCGCTGCAATTAAATTTGAACAAAATGGACTAGCCTGCTGCATAATTTTTTCACTTTGAATTTGGGGGTGTCTTTGAATTCAGTCCTCTGTAGGTTGATAATTTTCATTTACATCAAACTATGGGGCATCATTACATTCCTAACACATTACCCGGTCCATATCAGTATAGATATCCAGCATGATATTTTTCCCCATTGAGATCTGATGTGCTTTCAAAGTGTTCCTTTAATTTTTTTGAGCAGTGTATAATTATAGGTGTTTATGTAAAAAGCATCTGAAAAAAAACATACATACCCATTAATGAAAGGCAGTTGCAAGGAAGAATAGACCCACAGACCCCATGCCTGCCTTCATTTGCTGTTCCCAAGTTCAAAACTGGGGTCCCTCAGTTACATGTGTTTAGTGGAAGTGGACTCTTAATGGTCCACTTGTGGCTCTCAACTATCTTTCTGTTGCTTAATATCTGCCTGAAAATTTCATGGGTTATGTATTTCCTAAGTGGTTTAAGAAATCTCAGTTTGGACCCTATGACCACTTTCCTTTGCTGTCCCCAAATTTAAGACTGGGATGCCTAATTTACATGTGCTTAGGGGAAGTAGACTCTTAATGGTCCATTTGTGACTCTAAGTTACCTTTGAAATTTGTTATTGTGGCCTCTTTGTAGAGATTGGCTAGATGTTCAAGTCAAACATAAGTTCGACTTGAACATCGGCTGTTTGTGTGTTTGACAAACACACAAATGGTAAGCGCGTTTCGCCCGCCATGCCCCACAATGCACAGCACCCTGACAGTGCATTGTGATTGGACACAGCAATGCACCTGACCACAGGTCAGGTGCAATGCTTTGGCCAATCACAGCGCATGATGACATCACAAGGGGGCAGGCATGACCCTGCCCCTTTGTGACATCATGACAGTCATCCCGAAGCAGCTGTCAGATGGCGGGAGCCAGTGTTGAGACAAGGTGCTGTGGGGGGGGGCACCTCAAAGCACCTCCCCATGTTAATGGCATGTGGCCTGGTATGGTTCAGGAGGGGGGTGCGTGTTCGTCCCCCCTTCCTGACCTGCCAGGCTTCATGCTTAGATAAGGGTCTGATATGGATTTTTGGGGGGACCCCCTAGCCATTTTTTATATTTTTGTGTGTGGGGGGGTTCCCCTCAAAATCCATACCAGACCTAAAGGGATTGGTTTGAATAGGGGGGAATCCAACGCGTTTAAAAAAAAATGTTTTAATTGCTGGACAATGCAGCAATTTTTTTACATTCAGATGTCAGTTGATAACCCCGTTGACAGATGAAACATTAAATAATGTTTTCACTACTAAATACCGCATGATTTAATAAGTGCAGTATCTTACCGCATACTCAGTTGGTCGAACTTTCAGGTTCAAATGTTTTACCGCGAACCGAACAGGCAGGTGTTCGGCCCATCACTGCTCAGCTGTTGCTTAATATCTACCTGAAAATTTCATGGGTTATGTATTCCCAATAGCCATGCCACTTTTTTAAAAATGAAATTGGCTTCCAAGTTGACAAATGTTAGAGACCTCGGCTCTAAATACTTATGTTTGAATGTCTGCACATTCTCTGTGAATATCATATGCTTTCACTGCCTATTATTTGCAAGAAAAAAAGAGCATATACAGATGTCAACTCGTATGCCATTACCATCCTCCATATTTTGTCTTTAGTTTGACAGTCAAATTGCTTTATAGAAATGATTAAGAAAGCTGCATTTTTCCTGTGGGCTGAAACATAATACAGATAGCTCAATCTATATTTAGCACACTATTTTTGTTGATAATGTCTTGGAACATTTGCTTTTCTTTAACTGGATAAAGTATCACTATAATTAGATTACTAATTTCAGCTTTTTGGTTGCTTAATTAAATTAGCATACAATCATTTTTTGTTATTGCTTTACGGGATATTGAAAAGCAATTTACATTGTATCTTCTTTCAGATCAGGACTGTTTCATTATTTAGAGAGATTGGGCAATGCTATATTGGAGTGAGAGACCCAAAGCAGTGTATATAATTAGATGGCACATATTGCGGCTAAACCAATCACAGCACAAAAATGTCAGCACACTGTCAATACAAACTAATGTATGACTACCAACAAATTACTGTCTGTCTAGCAGGTTAGGCATAATTAAATCATTAAAGCTCAATTCCAACCTTAAAGTGATTCTAAAGTCAAAGAGGTTTTTTTTACCCTAATGCATTACCTGCATTAAGGTAAAAACAACCTTTCACTAGCTGTTCTCCCCACCCCCTTCAATAAATGCCTATCTGAGTGCTCTCTTGTTCCAGCACTGTGCCTGTCTACAGCAGCAATGGTCTCTCTCCCTGCTTTCATAGGAACAGGGATAGCATCAGGAGCCATCGGCTCCTGCTGCTGTCGAACAAATCCTGCGAGGACAGAGCAGGGGCCAGGGGCAAGCAAAGCTGTGTGTGCCTGGCTCAGGAGTGTGTCCCAATAGCAAGTAGATTGCTTTGGGGGACGCTCAGAAAAGAGGAGGAGCAGAGCGCAATGGTGGGGGACCCCAGAAGAGGAGGTAAGGGACCACTCTGTGCAATATCACTGGACAGAGCAGGTAAGTATAAACCTATTTTTTTTTTTTTAAATTGAGCATTTACTATCACTTGAAGTTTTTATTTGAGTGCTAACTAGTTAGAACTTCTGCTGGATTTAAAATGCTTGTATATGTCCCTGTATAGTAAACTGTATATCCCTTCTCTTCCTGTTCTTTCTGACACCCACCAACTGAACCTCCCTCATTATATGTCAGCTTACCAATTTTTAGATGTTATGGCTGCATTAGTTTTTTTTCTTTATCTTCAACAGAGCAAACTGTTCTGCAGATGTAGCAGTTACATGGTTGAAACAAACCATTTTCTACTGACAGGGGTGCTTACAATGATCAGCTTTTATTATCTATATAAAACCTTTATCCCGAAATGAAAAACAAATGTTGCTGTAACTGCTTATAAAACGTTAGCTAGAGTTCAGCTTCAGTTTGTTAGTGTATCTAAATCTGCCAGAACATCTAACATTTTCCTCCTTCCAGATCAGCCTTTTTCGACCTTTTCAACACAGAGGAACCCTTGAAATAACATTCTAGTCTCAGAGAACCCCTACAAAAAAATTTCAATATCTACAAATCATGATACATTAGTGTGATGGTCAGTGGAAAAATGTTCCTTACATTTGTGGTCATTGGGATGAATTAGCCCCTTGCAGATAGCTAGAAAGATCAGTGGTGTCAGTGGGAATTTATCTAAGATGCAGAAATTGCATATTCCTCAAGGAACCCCTAGCAACATCTGGGGAAACCCTGGTTGAGAAACCCTGCTCCAGATTCATTTAGAGTGGTGGCATTCCAACACAGGAGGTGTGTTACTGGCCAGATTGCCAGGTGAAAACAGAAAGAAAAAATCTGAAAATAAAAAATGCAGCCTCCACACCTAGTGATTGGTAATTTGCCATATATTACATTGTTGGTTTTAGGTTTAATATTGCTTTAAGGTCTTTAAATGTTTCATTAAAGGGGTGAGGAGAAAGGGTTCTAAATATTTTTCACTGTACTGAATATGTATTTTTTATTGATATCTGTTTCTTCATTAGGGAGATTTCCCATCACCTCTGTCTGACACCTTACAATCCTTTCACACTAAAACTAAAAAAAAAATGTTTTAACCAGTGTTTGGCCCAAAATTTTGTACTTGATAAGATCTGTGTTGCATTTGTCTGCATAGTTTAAGCAATGCATATTGTTGGCCTTGGCTCAAGCTGAGTTGCCTTTTTTAAGAGTCAAATGCACAAGGAGAGAAGCTGGAATTGTAAAAGAACATCTTAATATAGGCCCTTGGTGTCACCATAACCCGCCTACTGCTTTAATACTACTTGGTTTAAGGCAATGATATAGTAACATTTTGCCAGATTCTGTTTTGTGGTCATTGGTCAGCATAGCTTAGCCCAGTGCCAATTTCACATTCTATGTGGGGAATGGGCAATATGTCGCATTCAGTGTGTGTTGTTTGCATGAAACATCTTTTCGTGGTTGAATCATTTCATAAGGCATAACCTCTGCAATTAAATGCTGCTGTAATCACTGAGGTCTCTGATCTGATTTGACAATCAGTGTGAATGTTTGAACTATGATTTTATTCACGGGTCAATGGGTTGCATCTATTCATTACTGATAGTTCTGGTAGACCTTGGACTGCATCAAGAGTTTCTACCATTTCTCATGTGCAGATCTTTATTTTGATTTTCACACTAGCAGATGCATTCATGTGGATGTTGGAACTGTGACCACAGAGAAGAAACTACACGTATACATCTAAATGTTCTTTAAGCAATGACAAGTTTCATGAAACTTCAAACCAGTCCTGATATGTGCCTCTAAAGCACCATTTCATATATCAGAACCTCCTCACATTGAAGTACAACCATAGTATATTTACGAAATGGCATGGTTGCATATTTTACATGTTTGGCATCTGAATATTTTATATATGAACCTTTCTAAAGAAATCGGTTTTGAAATTAATATGTTGACTGCTATTGTTGAGTGTCTTCTAAAAATGCTAGCAGCCTGGTTTCCTCTGATTTCATTGCTTTTAGTTCACTGACCCAGAATGCAGAAAGAGAAGTCAAAACTACTGTTCTATATACAGTACATGTTCCAAGGACATATGTAGCGCTACCCCTTCAGGAGCCACTGAGTTTTCTAGGTACCCTATTCACTACTTGGCCTGGAGCAGAGTGTTGCCCCTGTAGACACCTTGGCCAGCTGACTCTCTGGCTGTCACACAAAGGATAAACACGTCCACCCTGATGGAATAACTGTTTAATGTGTATTAATGTCACAGTTGGTAAGAGCAGTAACTAGGTTAGACTGCAGCACTGGATGGCCTATAGCATCCATGCCTTTAGATATAGACCTGTACTGTAACTGTTCCAGACTTTAGCAACTGATTGCAACTACAAGCTTGAAGGAAATGGCAGCGTTGGGTGGGTTAAGGACCCAATCTCACAGTGCAGCAGGGTGAAACAATGACTTTCCGTCTAGAGGGGTGGGGGGCCTCTCAGTCAGTCTTCTTGTAGGGTTGTGTAGACGGCGATGACCCGATCCACCTCCCTGCAGGTTCTGCTAATCCTCCTGCCTCAGAAGGATCAGCTCTCTCTGTCTGGTGACTTTATAACCTCCTGGCTTGGCCCAATCTGGCCTGGGCCCCTGTGGATCCACTCCGCTCTCTTTCATGTCTGGTCTCCAATGCAGACTCTCCCACCTACACCCTGGTTTCTGAGCTTTTTCCTTTTTAAATGCTTGGCCAGTCCTCTTGGGTGGTGTAGTTCAGCTTCAGCTAATGTGAATAAAAGAATCCTGCTTACAGCACACAAGTCCTAGCATCCCCAGCATTCCTGTATGGGTTGTGGGGTAACTAAGTGGTGGAAGACTGCCATCCTATGGCAAAATACAGTTCTACATAACAGTAACACTGCACACTGTTACACATAGATGGTTCAGCATATACTGAATCCAATGGTTCAGGATGACAGAAAAAGTGGAGTAAACCACGATTTTTCCACTAAGGGGTATGTGGGAACATTCACTTACAATGTTATTCCAGTAATTATTTAAGACTGTAGTGTTATTGGGGTCATGCACAATAATTATGCGTTGATATTCCAAATGCACATGTCCAGCAACATATACATGTTGCACCAGAGTTATGACAGTGGTGACAGTCGACCTTTAGAGTCAATGTTTTCCCCTGCAGTGGGGAATTTTATTATTTATAGCTCTTTTGGCAATACAGAAGTCACACTACTTATGCTACAGGTGCCTTATAACCAAGCAATTTAACCCTGTCTTACATACAGATTAATTGCTATACAGTGCCCACACTATATGTATTTGTAGCAGCTTCCACAACTTCTGAATTGTGCATGACTCATCTCACCTCCCACTCCTTACTATATCCATCAGGATGTTTGGCAGGCTCAGTAATGAGTAGTAAGGTGCAGGAATTGGAAAGAGGCAGGCCAGATCCAGTAACCATGGGAGTGTATCGCTTTTTGCAAATCAGAGCCCTTTCCAGGCTTCTAGTACACTCTATAGAACATCAGACAGGACATCAAGGTACTTGGGAGTGCCATATTTATAATGTAAATGTCCAGTACTTTGAGTTTGATCACAGACTCAGTTTGAAGGGTTGTTAACATCTGGGTCAATTTTAAACAACATTCTTCTTATAGCATAATAGAGAGTGATACAATGCTAACCATTTAAAAATAAGACTAGAGCTCCCCTTACTAGCTGCAGAGAAGACTTCATAATATTCATAAGCAATTTTTTATTTTTAACTTAATAAATAATTTGAAAAGCATTTTGTAAAGTCCAGAAAAGAAGATGTATGTAAACCAGTTGTGCTGCAGTAATACAGCTCAAGATTCCGTGCATGAAGGTAAAAATCTATGTGCAGCAGCCCCCCTAAAACATACCTGAGCCTCATCGCGATCCAGTGATATGCAAAAGAGCCTTGGCTCTCCGGGGACTCTCCCTGTTCATTGGCTGAGACAGCAGTGGAAGCCATTGGTTCCAGGTGTTGTCAATCACAATCAGTGAGCTAATGAGGAGAGAAAGAGGGCGAGAGGTGGAAGGAGAGAGAGCAGTTACTTGGGAGCGAGCCTGCTTGGGTGCTCCCATAGCAAGCTTCTTGCTTTGTTGACCCTTAGCAGGAGGGACAGGCCAGGAGCACTGGCAGGGCAAATCACTGCACAGAGCAGATATGACACGTTTGTATTTTTTTTATTATTGCCTTTTATAACACTTTAAGTCAAAATCTGCAATTCACTGATGCCTCTCTTGAGTAACTAGTACATAAACCCTCCTAGAAGGGTACCACACAAACATGGGTTTTCTGGTGTTCCTGGAAATCCTCTTTAATGGCGAGTAGACAGAGGGACTTCAAGTATTCAGCTTTGCAAATCTAGCAGATCTACACCACTATATTAAAAGAAAAGTATGTTTTTTTTCCCCCAAATTATATTTACCTAGGTGAATGCAGAATCGGAGCAATGCTGCATCTGACCTCTGGCTCTAAGTGTGAGAACTCAGCGATCACATGGTCGCTGATCGCTGAGTTCTCACCACCACTATGTGCAAAGAGCAATGACTGTCAGTCACTGCTGTCTGCTCTGCCTCCTCTGTGCTCACTGGAGCTCTGGGCTGTGGAGGGGGAGGATAACAACTGGCTCAGGCTCTCAGCAGATAGCTAAGAGGCTGAGCCAGGTTCCACTCCAAACTCTGGGGTGGATCCTGACGTTAAAGTCGGGATCTTTCCCCAGCCTGGACTGAGTGACATCAGCCGACCGTGGGCTTCAGCCCATTGTCAGCTGAAAATGGGTCACAGGAGTGCAAAATGAACGGAACTCCTGTGATTCATAGAAGTACAGTCAAAAGAGCTTTGGCTGTACTTCTCCTTTAAGCAACTACTGTTACACCTGGGGAACGTTTTGCTAAAGTGCTGCGCAGAATAGAATTTCAGCTTTTAACAAAGTCATTTCAAATAAATCTCAAAGTATATTTTTGTGGTTTTGTCTTAATTGTGTGGCTTGATAATTATCATAAAAAAAATCTGCACAGCTGAAAAATGGCAGTGACACATAATACATTATTACGGTCTTGCCAATATAAAACTGCAATGTTCTGCCAAAGTCTTTTTTAAACATTTGGGCTTTCTATTAGGTAAAGCCTTTTCTTTAAATAGACTGTACTTATTATTTTTTCATGTGACGGGATCATTGTTTATATCCCAGCAGGGAAGAGTAAGTGGTGTGACACTGTTGATAGCTTCTGCTAAACCTATCTTGGCTGAGTTATCTGTGTACAGTCGAACCAGCAAATAACTCTGCTCTCAGGACCATCCTGATTTCCTTCTCATGCTGGAATGCTATTTATTTGTGTGTTTTGTTTCAACATTTGCAAATGAAAAGGTCAAATTATTTCCGTATGCCTTCTGAAATTTTAAATAGAAAAGAACAATGGTGTTAAAAAAAAGCCAGCATGTCTCATTCACAGACATCAAAATGATTCATAAAGAACATATTTGTTTCGTTTCTTTTAAAGTCAAAAACCTTCATATGGCAATTATTTGATTACAATACGCAGCTCAGTTTATAATGCATTTAGCCTAATTTATAGAGCAGGAACTAAGAAATCCCAGGATTGTGGTACAATAGCGATCAATCAAATTCCAGTTGCATTGTATTGTTACTAACTTATTATACTTACAGGCAAGGCTGTATTAAGACATCATGCTGACTTAGGCACGCTCAGAGATGGTGCCCTTTTGTACAATATTAACAAAAATTACTAGAATTTGCTATCAGAAGCAGCATTGGGTCTGTATTATACTGTACGCTACATTTCAAATGTACAGATGACCAACCAAGAGAAAGGTGAGATGGTTTTATGTTTCCTGAGCGATAGGGAGTCTTCTGATTCCTCTACAGCCTGCCTCCTATGGTTTTTATAGTGAATTTGTCCAGAGGTGACCAGAAGAGGGAAACAATATAGCAAAATAAAAGTGAATAAAGTGAACATTTGCTCAGTTTAGGTTTGGTTCACAAAACTAATACAACAAGATAAAGTACTTATTTTTAATAAAGTGACAGTTAGCAATTATTGTCCAATGAGATTTAAAAATTCCAGCCACATAGCTAAAATAACCCCATGTCCTGGGATTAAAGCTTTTTGAATTGAGTCTCCTATTATTTTAATGCTTGGTGCTGACCCTTTGAAGACTGCTGCCCTGGGCATTGGCCCATAAGTGCACCTATGTGAAAGCTATTTTTCTAACAATTTCTGCAAAGAAAAGTGGAGTTATCTCCCAGAGTCACAAATCAGATTTAGAAGGATAGATTTACAAAAGTCACATATTAATTATAAATATCCAATCAGTCAAAACAGGAATTTTTCTTCCCTTTGATTGGATTATTGTTATTTCACTGCACTTCACTTTACCTAAAGTGCATGTATGGCCAAAACCTCTTTTGTTTTGGATAATGTAGGAAAAGGTTAAAAACCCCTGCCAGGTTATTTTTTTGGTTGTCTATGTACCACTGGCTACATTTACCTTTTACTTCCTGTCCCAGAGATGCAACATGAAGATACAGTATCTCCCAACATGAAGAAATCTCCCGCAGTGAGGGAAATACTCCTCTTAGACAGCTGTCCTTAGAAGAGGTGCCCCCATTAGATTTTTCCCTCACCATCTATTCTGGGGGACAATGCTAAAATTTTGGATTTCTGTTTACTTTCTTTCTCAGTGACAATGGTCACCAGTACAATTAAAGAGGCAAATCACCCCAAGAACTTTACGGAGGGTATGAGTCTTTCCCCACTCTATTAAAACTTTTTTTCCTAGGGATACACTTTAATACTTTGGTAAAGGAGGCCCAGTGCATCTTGTTATATGTATTTTTGTCCATGTGCTTTTCATTTATGATTTTCAGATTTAATGACTGCTTAGAATCATCTTAGAACTCAGTAAATGATTCTGAAGCGAGTATTGGATGAGATTAAAAAAACTTAAGTCTACACTTTTACATTTTCTATATCTGCAGTGGAGTAAACCAGCTTTATACAGTACAGTTCAAAAGTTTTAGGCAAGTGTGAAGGAATGCTGCAAAGTAAGAATGATTTAAAAAAAATATGTATTTATTGTTTATTTTTATCAATTTACAAAATGCAAAAAAAAGAGAATTCTAAATCAAACCAACGTTTGGTGTGACTACCTTTTGGCTTCAAACCAGCATCAGTTCTTACACTTACATACTTTGGACACTTGCACAAAGGTTTTCTTAGTGCTAGAGTCAGGTGTATGATTAACCAATTTTACCAAGCAGGTGCTAATGATCATCATTTGTAGGTTGAAATACAGACAACAACTGAAACAGAAACAGCTGTGTAGGAGGCTTAAAACTGGCTTAGGAACAGCCAAACTTTGCTATTCAGGCGAGGTTGTGGAAGACAGTTTCATTGCACAGGTCATACACCATGGCAAGACTGAGGACCGCAACAAGACACAAGGTAGGTATACTGCATCAGTAAGGTCTTTCCCAGGCTAAGATTTCAAAGCAGACTGGGGTTTCAAGATGTGCTCTTCAAGCTCTTTTGAAGAAGTACAAAGAAATAAGAATGTGTGACACAGTGGTTGGCCAAGGAAACTTAATGCAACAGATGAAAGACATGTCATGTTTACTTCCCTTCAACATTAGAAGATGTACAGCAGTGCCATGAGCACAGAACTGGTGGAAACCAGTGGGACCCAGGTACAACCATCTACTGTTCAGAGAAGTATGACCAGAAGTGGTCTTCATGGAAGAATTTCATCCAAAAAGCCATACCTCTGACATAGAAACAAGGATAAGCAACTCAGCTATGCATGAAAACATAGGAACTAGGGTGCAGAAAATGGCAGAAGGTGCGGATAAAACTGTATTAAATATATTAAAAACTAGCAGGTGCTGATGATCCGGTGCTGATGAGACTAAAACAATATTAAATATATTAAATTAAATAAAATGTTTGGCTGTAGCAGGAGGCATTTCATTGCTGAAAGGCTGTAGAGCAGTACAATAATGAGTGTCTGCAGGCACCAATAAAAAAACAGTGAAGCATGGTGGAGATTCCTTGCAAGTTTGGGGCTGCATTTCTACAAATGGAGTTGGAGATTTGGTCAGGATCAATGGTGTCCTCAATGCTGAGCAATACAGGCAGATATTTATCCATCATACCATACCATCAGGAAAGCACTGCAATTGGCCCCAAATTTATTCTACCACAGAGCAATGATCCCAAACATACAGCAAATGTCATCTTCTATGAAAAGAAGAGCAAGGAGTCATGGAAGTGATGGTTTGATCCCAACAGAGCCCTGATCTCAACATCATTGAGTTTGTCTGGAACTTCAAGAAACAGAGGGATTTGAGGCAGCCTACATCTACATAAGATCTGTGGTTAGTTCTCCAAGATGTTTGGAGCAACCTACCTGCTGAGTTCCCTGTTTTAAAGGCAAAGGGTGGCCACACCACATATTGATTTGATTCAGAATTCTCTTCTGTTTATTTACTTTCCATTTTGTTAATTGCTAATGCTTTTGCAAACTTCAAGCGGGCTTCCATGAGTTTGAGGCTTCTGTCTAGCCACTCTGCCATGAAGTCCAGATCGCTGGAGAGCTGCAATGATGGTTTTCCTTCTGGAACTTTGTCCCATCTCCACACAGGATCTCTGGAGCTCAGTCAGAGCAACCATTGGGTTCTTGGTCATCTCTCTTACTAAAGCCCTTTTCCACTGATTGCTCAGTTTGGCCAGGATACCAGCTCTTGGAAGGGTCCTGGTTGTGCCAATCTTCTTCCATTTGAGAATTATGGAGGTCACTGTGCTCTTGGGAGCTTTCAGTGCAGCAGATTTTTATTTTGTACCAGATCCCCAGATCTGTGCCTTGCAATAATTTTATCTCTAAGCTCTGCAAGCAGTTCCTTTGACTTTATGATGACTTTTGTTTTGATACAGTATGCATTGGGGGTGGGGGGAATTACAACATCTGGTGCATCTCTACAAAGAAACCAATCATCTTCCAGGTTTTATTGTCAAATCCTAACTGAACAAGCTTAAGTTAGAAGCTAATTGGCTACCATACCTAGCTGCACCAGATTCTGAGTGCTCCAGTTTTAGTAAATCTCTCCCACTGTCAGCTGTGAGGTCTTTTATAGAGAGGTGTGTGTCTTTCCAAATCATGTCCATTCAATTTAATTTACCACAGGTGGATTCCAATCAAGGTATACAAACATCTCAGCAATGTTCAAGAGAAATGAAAGAAAAAAATGAATTGAAACAAATGTAGTATAAGACTACAACATAACAAAATTTAAAAAAGTGAAGGAGGTTGGAATACTTTCTGAATGAACTGTATATATGTGAATTTACCAAGGCTTTTTAAATATGCCTAAGGCCATGCCTCTCATGAGGTCTAAGGAGGCACTCATGGAGATCCAGGGGGTGGGGGAGATGGGCAGTTGATAAGGTAGGAATGTCTCTTGTCAGTGCATGATCAGCCCTCTGTATGTTCAGCTGCCTGGCCCCATAGGGGTTGATTTACTATATATACCAAAAACATCAGCACTGAATAAATTTAATAAATAAATAGATTCTCATATACTAAATAAAGTGCATATATCAAAATAAATCTTCAAAAACATTTAAAGTGCATAAACGTAAGGTGCAATTATCATATGTGCAAAAGTTCATCATGAAGTATGTAAGCCAAATAAGTCCAATATCAAGCTGCTTGAGGGAACATGGTCCACTCTTTAGATGTGTAGTGATGTGGTGAAATCAAACACCAAGTGCACCCTGCTGTCAGACGCCTCTTACCAAAAATGGTGCACCATTACATTATAAATCGTCAAATACGCCAATAAAAGTTCTCTACAAGTATTGGCATAGAGGTTCCCCACCGCAGGACGACTTTGCCAGCAAGAGAAAAAAAATGTACTTCCATAGTGAAATAATTATAAAAAGGTTTCACACCATTTATTTTAGTCTCCAAAAAGATTAACAAGCGTCTTCAAACAACGCTTCATACAAAGTCAGCAGATAAAGGTAAAATTAGCAGTCTGATAGCTTTTCAACATGAAAACATGCTGATCACCCTCATCATAGAACATCGTGACATCACGTACAGACCACTTCCAATGCATTTCGTCAGAATGACAGCTTCGGGGGCCGGGCTGAAGCTGGAAAATGCTGTACAAAAGCACTCAAAAATGTGTCAAACACACCAAAAGGCAATGCTCAGGTGTGAATGCAGTCTACAGTATATTAGCAGATGGTACCAGACGCTCTCCAACTAATAAATCTTAAAAAAAAAAAAAACAGCCTGCCATATTGAATATTTTTGTCTCATGTCACTTCACTTCTGGAGATGTGTGTCCACACTTTCCATTCTCTGCTCTAAAGCCATAAACGTGCACACATGGATGTTCTGACTAAACATTTTTATGTTACAATCTAGAAAAACTAGCAGATTATGGCTGTTTAAGTGACTGTCCTCAAATTTCTATGGCCAGCTTTAGGGTGAGTCTTCCCCACTCCGAAGGCATCTATTGAGAGCTTGGATAGATGTCAGAAACATGGTAATGTGCATGTGAGCCATTACAGTTTGTCAGTTACCTTAATGCGTCCTACCATATTTAGCAGTAGATGGAAGGAAGAAAAGGAAACATTTGTCAGACATCAGCATTCTTTCTTTCCCCACCTTCTCTTTTAAATGGATTCGATTTCTGCTTTGCTAATGGGAACAACAGGCTCACTGTGGGGTTTTGATCATGATATTCCATGAGGTTTCCAGCTGTGAAAAAACAAACCAGTACTACTGTAAGTGAAAGACCTGCCGAAGAATGGAAAGAAATGTACACATACTATGTTTTCGCACACTATTTAAGTAGACATAATTACATAAATAGTTAAGTTTTTTTTTTAAATGGATATTTTCTCAGTTTGTTCATTGTAGTACAAGAATAAGGATAACTCTGTTTGCGACGAATAGAAATGGAAAATATTTCCAATATAAACATAAATTACCTTAAAATGCACATATTATTTTATAAGATACATTTCATGTTAGAACTACATTTCCCCATATAGTCCATGTCCAGATGTCCTGTCTGAACTAGGAGCTGATATAAGACTCTAACCATTGGGAATATTTATTTATTTATTACAGGTGCTTATATAGCGCCGTTAATTTACGCAGTGCTTTACATGTGTATATGTATATTGTACATTCATATCAGTCCCTAACCCTCAAGGAGCGTACAATCTAAGGTCCCTAACTCACATTCATACATACTAGGGCCAATTTAGAGAGGAACCAATTAACCTACCAGCATGTCTTTGGAATGTATGACAGTTTTCATATCAGGAGAAAGCATTTTCATACTCAATGGTGGTTAACATTAAACATTTATTTCATTAATTATGTTCATGTTCTTGAATACTATTAAAGCAGTTTTATTTGACCTCTCCATATCGAGTATTCACAACATCAGTATTTGTGTCTGTCGTCTCTTACACTGCTGCCATCAATAGTTGCCACACATAAAGCTGGCCATAGATAGATTGAAATTTGACTAGTTCAGCAGGGACCAGAGGAATTGAAATCCATGTGTAGCTGTGACTGTTTTACAGAAGTTGATTGTTAGGCTGGCCATACATTATACAATTTTCTGTCCAATTTCTGCCCAATTTCCTTTAGATTTACCTTCAACTATGTAGTGTAAGGGCCTGCCTAATTGGATACAAACTGAAAGTGTTGTGTTGGTTTGACCTCATACTATATGGTTTTTGATAAGTCTAAAGCAAATTTCTCAAGAAACTTGTATAATGTATAGCCAGCCTTAGGTCAACTTTTGTTGAACAAGCTTGTTGAAAAGAATTTCTCGATCAGCCAGTTGCAGACGCTGATCAGTGTATTATTTTAGCAATGAATCCTGCTGTCAGAATACAATGTCCCAGCGGGGAGGATTCCTCTATTTACTTTGCTTGTATGGATGGAGGAATCCATTTATTTTTCATTTAGCAGGACTGCTGAATGAAAAGAAATGCATCATCTATGGCCAGCTTTATATATACACCATACCTTCAAACACAGAGATGCCAGTTTATGGTATATGTAAGCCCCATCTTTTAAATCTCATAGGCCTAAACATGTTAATGTAATTTCAAATGTTTGTAATATTTTTATATCTGAATCTAAAATAATATCTGGTGATCCGGTTATTAAGATCCTTGTCTAGGCCCTCCCAGTTATTGTGAAAACTCTGTCCCTGTCTCCCAACTATGCTCAATCATTGTCTCTGTCACACAGGCTTCTGTTGGAAACTAAAAGTAGCTTTTTTAAATACACATTACATGGACATGGTCCACTGCCTTCTCCAGGTGGAAACGTGCCCTAAGAAATTACATTCAGTCACCTGGAGTACATGCATGTACACACAGAATGCCTGCAAATGAGACTACAGAAGTTCAGCACTAGCCCCCCTTATGACTGCACATTCTAAAGATGCTCGATTGGATTGAGATTTGGAGAATATAGAGGCCAAGTCAATACCTCAAATTTTCTGTAGTGTTCCTCAAACCATTCCTGAAATCAGTAGACCAGTCCACCATCTTCCACTGCTCCTGTGGTTCAGTTCTGATGCTCATGTGCCCATTGTAGGTGCGTTTGGCTGTGGACATGGGTCAGCATGAGCACCCTGACAGCCCCATATGCAACAAATTGTGATGCACTGTGTGTTCTGACACCTCTCTTTAGGAACCAGCATTACCTTTTTAAGCAATTTGAGCTACAGTAGCTCTTCTGTTGGATCAGACTAACCAGTCCAGCCTTCACTCCCATGTGCATCAATGAGCCTTGGCTGGCCATGACCCTGTTTTTGGTTTATTGGTCTTCCTTCCTTGGGCCACTTTTAATAGGTCTTGACCACTGCAGGCCAGGAACATCCCACAAGAGCTTCAGTTTTGGAGAATCTCTGACTCAATTGTCTAGCCATTACAATTTGGCCTTTGTCAAAGTCATTCAAATCCTTAAGCTTGCCCATTTTTTTCTGCTTTCAACACATCAACTTCAGGGACAACATGTTCACTTGCTGTCTAATATATACCAGCCACTTTCAGATGATATTGTAATGAAAAAAAAATCAATGTTATTGACTTTATCTGTCAGTGGCCATAATGTTATGGATGATCAGTGTACAGCTGAGGTCTACTTATGGAAGACTGATTTTTATATTTTCACATCTAATTTGTCTTTAACTTGTCCTGTATATGTTCAAGAAAAGCTATTATCACCAGTCAAATAGAAATAGCTTTCAACGCATATTAATTCAGGTGTCCCATTTCTAAGTGCAGGAGATAAGGTGTTTGCAATTGCAAGACAAATACTGAATAACAATATCCAAGTCTAATTCATACCTGACTCTTCTATCAACATAAAATGGAGGAAAAGCCTAGGGAGGAAAACAACAGTTTTGGATACAACAGGGAAGGATTATAACCCTTGTCAAGTTTTTGTTGCTGTCTGTGTCCCAACTAAATACAGTATAATTCACCCTCTATATCTGTCCTGATAACCACTGTCATTGGTATAGGAGAGAGGGAAAATCTTAACATTGTCAGCAGAACAAGAGTTTATAAATTTCCAGTGGGGACACTTGTTTCAGTGGTAAGTGCTTAAGTTGGGAGATTCGATCTCACTCTCTAATACAGGAAACTTTCCCCAGTGAAACACTGAAAGCACAAAGTAACTGAAATTCCATCCATAACTAAAACCAAGAGTTTTACCATATATACACTTTAATGTGAAATGTAAATAATGGATGCATTTAAAAATATTTCTTGTATCTTAGAATACAGAGCTAAACTTCTAAAGTAGGTTGCTGCTACAAGACTGAAGACGGAGAAATGAAACAGTTATATTCAGACAGTTCTGTAGCCTTGTGCTTGTACTATAACATGAGTATGACATTCAAGGAATATTCTTTGCTTACTTCAAACTCAATAAAGCCGTTGCCAAACTCAATAAAACCCTAGCTGCCACAAATTAAATGGAAATTACAGCTACTGCAATCTAGATATAAATCATAATGTAATACCAAATGAATAAACTTAATAACAATAATACTCAACAAACAACAGTTGTCAAAGGTTAGGTAGATCTTTAATTATAGTAAACAATTGATTGTGGCCATACTCAAAACCTACAATAACTACACCAGCGGATCATCATGCAGTGTCTATATTATTACATACAGTACATTCTCTGCTTTTCAATAACTTGCTCCTCCAAAAACACCCACTGTGAAAAATACTGCAACAGAAAATAAGACCCCTTACTTAGCTGCCATGATTAATCTTCCCACCCATCAAAAATATTTGGACCTTGAAGAAGGGGGTTGGATGTTCATGCAGATAAAAAAAGTATCATAAACAATACTCAACTAATATGGCTACAATCACCCCACCCAGCAAACCTACACTTGGGGCAGGAAGGATAACATGCCCTAGTAGCTTCATGCTCAGGCCCTGTTTTGTCTCCTACCTTCCTGACCTCTAATTAAATGTACTCCTTTTATCAATATCCACAGCCCAAGCAGGCTAAACAGAGGAGTCCTTGACACATGAAGCCTGATTTACTACAAGAGTTGAGAATGTTCACAGAGTGGAGTGAAGATACACTGCAAATATCAAATAATTCTTCAGTAAATCAGCCTCATGGTCTTTGACAGCCTGGCTTCATCTTCTCTATACTATGTTAGGGGCAAGATGGTGATGCCCTACTGGGAAAAAATTGGGTCCAGTGGATGGACTGGATCAGAGATTTGTTCACTGATGTTGCCCTGGTGATTTGTCAATCAGCTGAAGACTTCATATTGTGCCAGCTGTTTCTATGGAAACTGGTAAAGGAAAGGGTGCTGTAATCCTTTTTCTGCTAAGGCCTCCTAGCTCAATCATGTTACCCCTCTGCCCAACCTTTGCCTTTTTCTGAACCTTACTACTATATGTGTAATAACTCATAATATTCCTTGGGCGCAAGAACATTGATTTGCTTTAGAAAAATTCCCATGGAAGCACAATTTGCTTTCCAAAGAATGTTTGTCTCAAAGTCCAGACTTCCTTGAGCTGTGATTTGGGACTCTAATTTATATGCATATTCTGGTAATTAATAAGCTTGTAATCAGAGGCTGCATTTGACCTGCAAAAGCCAAATCAGATCGTGTTACTGTTCTGTCAAAATTTGGAGCAGACAAATGCATTAGAAATGATTTTCCTCGGTGGTGGTTGAAAGTGATCAGTGGCACAAATCATTTTACATTTACTTCTACAAATCAGATTCTTTGCCTGAGGTATTTTGAGGATTTCAGACAGGCAGGTAGATTCCCAAAGAAATGATTGAGCCGGTGGGTTTAAAACTTTCTGCACTATCCTGTTTCAAAGGCAATCAATATTGCTATGTCCATATGCAATTATATATAATCCTGTAGACTTCTTTCATTGTAGGGTTCAGGTCAACTTCAATCTTATTTCCTTAGAAGTCAATTAGTTTTGATTATTTGCAGGTACATAAAATTACTCTCTTCAGCTTACCTTTAAAATGTCAACTGAATGTATTTAATTAGAATATATATTCCTGATGACACATTTTGAATAGAAAGATAGCATTCCTGGGTTTTAACATAATACTTAACTGATAATTTGACTAATAATTACTTTGCCATCATGGCTTTAACTCCAATGCCCTCTTCTTTCTTTGTTCAACCAACATTTGCCTAAAATAATCAAAATGGGTGTAAAGAATTCCTGTTTTTAGTCAATATGACTAATATTTAATAGAAAAATATACTGATATAAGAGAGAGTTGGCCCGTCAATGCATTAACCCTGATGCTACATGTCAGCAAACATTATTAGGTTGCTCCACTAAGGAAATTTAAACTGTTTACTTAAGCTGGCCATAGGTGGATTGAATCTCGGCTGGTTTAGCAGGTACCGACCAAGATTCGATCCATCTATGGGCAAGCTGATTGTACGCAATCTGATCTGTAAATTAAATAAAAATGCAGTGCAGCAATATAAACTCAAATGGTGCTCATAATACAAACATGCATAAATGAATAGTGAAACAAAAATGGTGTATGTGACAATAAATATGTGCTACATCCAATGCATACAATAAATTATATTTAATAGTGAACTGTTCACCATTGTCTGCAGATTTATGTTGTTGGTGTATTTGGAGCACGAGATATAGGAGACATACCACACAAACACACGTGAGATTTTTGAGTCTTAAAGGGACAGTTCACTATTAAATATAATTTATTTGGTTTTATATCTACATTCATTTCAGCACTCATATGTGCAAGTCTATGGTGATTTATGTGTATGCGTTAAGAATACATTGGATAAAGCACATAGTGATTGTCACATACACTATTTTTGTTTCACTATTCATTTATGCATGTTTGTATTATGAGCACCAATTGAGTTTATATTGCTGTGCTGCATTTTTATTTGATTTAGGGTTTGCATGTGGGAACACATTATATGCTAGCTGCACAATTTGTTTTATAGGAAGTTTATTGCGCTGAGGATTTTTTATACATATATACGCAATCTGATCCATCGATCAACTTGGGTACAATCAGCCTGTTGGATTTTTTGCAAGCGATTTCTGCCAGTGGCTAAAGCCACTTGCAGTAATCATTGTGTTCTGCCAGCAAGGGACACTCCCTGGCGGCAGAACACAAATGCGCTGTTCGAAGGGATTAGAGCTTGGTGGAAGGAAAGAAAACCATATATGGCTTGCCTAAGCAAAGTGAATGTTCACTTTGCAAACTAAATAATTATGGAGCTTAGTGAAAAGGATGAAGCTTCATTCATCTCAATAAACCAAACATGCACTTGCAAGTATACATTTGTTTAACATTTACTTTGCATACTATTGGGTATTCAAAGTAAACAGTTATCTACTGTCATTTACTAAGTTAAGTGGACAGCCTCAACTTTAGTAAATAAACTCCTGTGGCTAATGCCATTCATTGAGGTTCTTTGATATAGGTTCATTTCAAAGTGAATCTTAACTGAAAAATAAAAAATGATTGTATTGCAGCTTACCAGTCCCTAAAGAAAAAAAAGCCAGAGAAAATATAGCTAATGCAGCCACCACATTTATTTTCACCTGGTGATCTTAGAGTGACACACTTAGGACCTGTTCACACTATGTGTTACCACATGCTTTACTGCAACACGTTACCTGTAAATGTGTTGCAGCGAGGGGCGGACTGACCATTTGGAAACTCAGGCACTGCCCGAGGGCCCGGGGTCAGTAGGGGGCCCCATGAGATGCTCCTGGTACCTTTTTCATAGGCTTTTTTGAGTTTGGGCAAGGACACAGGGGCCCCATGATCCCCTATTGCCCGGGGGCCCCATGAGTTGTCAGTCCGCCCCTGGTTGCAGCTCAGCACAACATGCATTGTGGTGTGCTGGCAAAAAATAGCGCATGCACGATTGTTTGCGGCACATCACATCGTGTTGCAGTGCAAGGCTTTAACAATGATCAGTTGATGGTAAGAGCGGACAGTGTATATCTGTCTGCAGCGGTGCATGCACCATTTTTGACAGTGCACCACAAAGCAGCTCGGTGCTTTTCTGTGCTGCAATGCACAATCATCAGCAGGGTAGCCCCACATTGCTCCAATGCATTTTGCTGTAAAGCATGTGGTATCATGCTATCACGTTACTGCAAGGAGCTTACACTAGTGTGAACAAGCCCTTACTGTCCTGAATGACAATACTTTTCTTTACCTATGGAGGAGCAGTGTTGTCACCGTAAGACAGGAAGTCTTCTCATTTTCATAAAATAGTGGGAGATGTTCAGTAGTCCACAGAAGGGAACTGCGCAGGGCAAATAACACTGTTTTATTAACCACTTGCCCTCCAGAGGATTTACCCCCCTTCCCGACCAGGCAATTTTTTGCGATACTGTGCTGCGTTACTTTAACTGACAATTGCGCGGTCATGCAATGCTGAACCCTATAGTTACATACAGGGGCGGACTGACAACTCATGGGGACACCGGGCAATAGGGGATCATGGGGCCCCTGTGTCCAAACTCAAAAAAGCCTATGAAAAAGGTACCAGGGGCATCTCATGGGGCCTCCTACTGACCCCGGGCCCTCGGGCAGTGCCCAGAGTTTCCAAATGGTCAGTCCGCCCCTGGTTACATAGTTAGTCTGGCTGAAAAAAGACAAAAGTCCACCTAGTTCATCCATTATAGAAAAAGTTATAATTCTATACCCACAGTTGATCCAGAAATAGGCAAAAAAAAACAGCAAAGCGTGATCCAATTTGCTCCTGCCGGGGAAAAAAATTCCTTCCTGATCTCCCCAGAGGTAATTGGATATTCCCTGGATCAACTTTACCTGTAAATTAAATGTATTTGTTTTTTTCCACAAATAAAGCTTGCTTTTGGTGGTATTTGATCGCCTCTGGGTTTTTTATTTTTTGTGCTATAAACAAAAAAAGACCAACAATTTAGAAAAAAAAATAAACAATATTTTTGACTTTTTGCTATAAAACATATCTAGTAAAAAAATGTAAAAAATCAAATTTTGTCATAAATTTAGGCGAAAATGTATTCTGCTACATGTCTTTGCTAAAAAAAAATCAAAATACATATAACTTAATTGGTATACATAAAAGTTATAGCGTTTACAAATGACAGTATATATACTGAAATTTTTATTTATTTATTTTTTTATACTAGTAATGGCGGCAATCAGCAACTTATAGCGGGACTACAGTGGACATTCTGACAATGGGAGGGAACTGACTAACTGCCACTGACATCCCCAGTGACACTAATACAGTGATCAGTGCTAATAAAATGCACTGACACTGTACTATTGGCACTGGGCAGAAAGGGTTAACATCTGGGTTATCAAAGGGTTAACTGTGTGGTGTTTTACTGTGTGTGCTGTGTGTGTTATACTAGGGAAACATACTGATTTGTATTGCTCTGCTATGCAGAGCAATACAAAGCAGCATGTCGGTGCTGACAGGAGAGAGATATGTGTCTTTTACATACAGACCTCTCCACTGTCACTGTTCCTTGGTGATAGTCAGGTGCCGGTGGGGAATCTCTGGCCGGGACTTAGTGATCAACAGCTGTAGCCGCCAATGGTGGCTAGGGTAGGGTGCAGCATGCGCCCCCTGCCCGGAAATGCAAAATCACGTATATATATATGTGATTTTGTGCAGCCCTGCCACCCTGTAGCAGTATTTCTGCTATAGGGCAGCGGGGAACCAGTTAACATTGTAGAGTGCACAGGGCAACAACGGTATCTGGCAAGATCAACAGGTGTTTTTTGCAGGTATTAGACAGATATAAAAAAAACTATTTCAAGAGGAAGCCAATAAGAGAAGTTCATTATTAGAGTTCACATATACTTAAATGGTTTTAACAACTTGAGCAAGTCAGAAAACATATGAAATATACAGGGGTTGGACAAAAAAAATGGAAACACTACATGATGTGCAGGTGTGAAAGTGACTACATGAAAACAGAAGTGATGTGACATTATTTTGCTTCCGCTGTGTGATGAGACACCTAGCAAATAAGTGAGAAGCCTCGCTTTCGTCATTCACTGTGTGTGCTGCTAATAATATGGAGTCATGTCAGAGCTTACTGAGCTTCAAGGAGGGCAAATTGTTGGTGCCTGCTTAGCTGGTGCCTCTGTGACTGAAGTTGCCAATTTATTTCCCGTGCCGCAAAGTACAGTATCAAAGGTTATGACGGCATATACATTTTCCGAGAAAACGTCATCTGATAAGCTAAGTGTGGTCGACATGGTAAGCTGACCGAAAGAGACAAAAGGACATTGCGCAGGATTTTGACCCAGAATAAGAAATCAACTGCTGCAAGAGTGACTGTGATGTACTAATGAATACAGAGCTGTATTGATTTGTATCTTTTACAATAGGATTGATTTACTAATTGAAAAGTGACAAATCTGGTGCAGCTCTACATAGAAACCAATCAGCTTCTGGGTGTTTTTTGGCAAAGCTTAATTGCACAAGTTAGAAGCTGATTGGCTACCATACACAGCCGCACCAAGTTTTTCACTCTCCAGTTTTAGTAAATCAACCCCCAAACAGCTGAACATAAATGTCATTACTTTAGTGTTCCAGAGGCTTGAGCTAACAACTATTCACAGCAAAAGGGTTCGACTTTTACCATCAGTGCTAGACCTCTGGGATCAATTTTACTCTATTTTTGAACCTTATCAGCCAAAGGCAATTCCCTACAAGTTATACGCTTACAATGAATCCTCAATTACAAAAGAGAAGGCAGAAAAATGCTGTTTCGCATCTATGTAGACATGCTAGTTTCAGATGGTCAGGTCAGAGTAATGCTTTTTTTTCCTTCTTGCTGTTTTCAGCAATTATTATTGCCTTATTTCGGTGTCAAGGGAGCTGGCTCTGTTGTACAGCTGTCAGGATTGTCTATTTACATGATGACTGCTTACAAACATGGGTTTATTGCGTAGCATTTCATAATCCTCTTGTTACATCATATGCTAGCTTAAAGCTGACTATAAGCAGGGGAATCTAATGGTTAAAATAAGGAGAGATCAGACCCTCCGACAATGCTCTCTTCACCTAATACGCTTATTCAGTCAATTCCTCATTACTGCCTCATAATGGATTTTTGGATTATTTCTAATAATAGATCTCTAGGTTATTTCTGTTTATCTATGCTTTATTATCAAAGTTGAATAGAACATTTTGTGAAACCTGCCAACCTGCCAGACCCCTTGTTTCCAGAGCCATATATCTGTTTAGCCAACATAGATCATTGACCAGGGCGGCATGGTTGTTTTTGCTATGTGCCTCCTGCACATCATGTTGCTGATTGGCATTAACACATTCCCTTAAAAATAATATTTACTTATTTTAAAATATTCCCGACTGTCACCCTGGCTGAAAAAGCAATTGTTCCTGCCCCTGCAAAGTTTGCATGATTTTGTTATTGAAACAGTGTACTATCCATTCTGGGCCTTTACAGGCAGAGCCTGTTGTTCTACTACTACATGTAGTAGTCTGTTCTACAATTTCTTGGTTTTAGCCTCTCTGCCCCAGGTGCCTTGGGTGGCATCTGGACATATTTGTCTGATGCAAGAGCTAGGACATCAACTGGGGTTTAAGTAGGGTGGCAAGAGAGACTAAGGGCAGAAAGTACAAATCTTGCCCTGTTGGTGGCAACGACACATCTTCTGGGATTGACTCATAAATACTCCATGGCAATCAGAATTGAGCTTCATACACCTTGTTGTTTACATACCCCAAAGAGAAAGGAGCTGGGTGTATTTGTATTCATGCTAATGCTGTTAGGGCATAATCACTTCTAAGTACTATTATTATACGGGATTTATATAGCGCCAGCAGTTTGCTCAGTGCTTTACAATATAGCTTAGTTCAGCGGTGTACCACATGACAACAGCATTTGAGAAATGAATCGTTTTATCTACTGGTTCTATTATGTGATTTGTGCTTTGACATTGTGCTCCCTCAATGTTTCAGTTTTGATGCGCATTACATGAGTGCAGTGTTGGATGTCCTCCAAGGACATCTCTTTGCATTCATACCATACTTTGAAAACCGTGGGTCATTATACCTTGTATCTTAATTGCTCTAATGTAAACAAGCCCTTAGGGAACCCAGGGGCTCCACAATTACATCATCAAGAATGTTGTACAGAGGAAGTATAAATTCGACAAGTCCACTGGGTTCCACTGGTAGACACTCCATGCTGAGCAACGTTGTGAATGGCTATTAAAATCAATTGTAAGTATCTGGTCTATTTTTTCACAGAACCCAGAAGGAAAATGGTCTTGGTGGGACTTCTACAATTTTATATTGTTTAAAGCTGAATTCTGATCAGCTTTCCAAAATATTAATTTGAGTATTGCTGCTACTTCTGTGTTTGGGGGAAGGGCCACACGATCGGAGAAGAGGAGCAGCTTTGTAGGTCCAGTTGTTCATACCAAAAATAGTGGTGAGAAGACCTGGGGGACAGAGAAATGAGTTAAGTAGATCTGTCACATACCCCCAGAACAAAAGAGAATTAGACCATTAATGTACGAGGGGCATCCACATATAATTTTTGTTGAGCCGAGCAAAGCTCATGTTTTTCCTGTCTCTAGATCCAGATGACAATGTTACAATATTTATTTATTTATTTCAGGTACTTATTTAGCGCCATCAATATACGCAGAGCTTTACATATATATTGTATATTCACATCAGTCCCTAACCGTCAAGGGGTGTACAATCTAAGGTCCCTAACTTACATTCATACATACACATACTAGGGCCAATTTTATACAGGAGCCAATTAACCTCCTAACATGTCTTTGGAGTGTGGGCAGAAACCAGAGTATCTGGAGGAAACCCACGCAGGCACAGGGAGAATATGCAAACTCCAGGCAGGTGGTGCCGTGGCTGGGATTCAAACCAGCGACCCTAGTACTGCCATATATTGAATTACCTTATAGTGCATGGGAATTGCATCATGATCTACTTTAATCAGCGGTTCTGAAAACTGAAACCAATACATATTTGACCACTTGCTGACCGCAGACTGTACACAAATGTCCTGGAAAATGGCAGGATAGCAAGCTACAGAGAAGATCAAGTAACACCCATTCCCCAATCTTCTCTGTGAATATTGAAGTCAGGAAGCAACATTAAAAAATTGCCCTGGACAGTGGTTAAAATAAGTGATATTTTTTTTTCCTAATGCCCCCTTTACAACATAACACATTTCTATGAAGCTGTACAATAAAACTTGCCATCCAAAACAGTGTATTATGCATCGTAAATAAAAATTCATCCATGCAAACTGACTCTTCTGATCATGCAATGATTTTGCCTCAACTAAAATCTGCACCCCATGCAGATATAAAAGACAAATTATTACAGCTCTGAATTTATTAAGAAATCAGTAAATGTATTTTATAAAAGCAACATATGCAAGTACCTAAATATGATCTGGTATCCTGTCTTTTGTAATCCCATAGGGACACAGCAACATTCAGACTGGAAGGAGGGGGGGGGGGGAGACTGAGAGCCAATCAGGTTGCATGCAATGTGCTGATATGAATCAGACTGACAGGAGGAGAAAGAAGAGTGTGCAGAGGCATGACCTCATTAGTCTTTTGCTGCTCGTTTACTGTTCAGTCAGTGAGCTGATTGGATGGTAAAAGAGCAGGGATCATCCAAATTTCAATCCATGTATGGGCAAGCTGATTATACCAAAGTCGATCCATCAAGTGACTTGGGTACAACCAGCCTGTCTGATTTTTCTGTATGTCACTATTGCAAGGAAAGAAAATCTGATCATCTATGGGTTGCTTTAGTAGTGTCATCCACATGACTGTGCTGTATGATGGTGCTGTGTAGGTGTCAGGACAGGATATACATAAATACAAATCTTCTTACCGGTAAAGTAGCTCCCTTATATGCATTTTCTATGTGTATATAGCTGTTTTCTTAGAATTCAGGTTTCATTTTTTTGCTTTGGCCTCATTTACAAGGGTTCAGAGAGCCATGTGTTTATGTGACCAGGAGGTGACCAGGAGGTGCCCAGGAATGGCAGGTATTTGCATACAGCCACCTATACAAATCAGTGACAGGCTGGGGTTGTATGCATATCACCACACATCCAAACATTTGCATATGTACAAAGACAGATGAGTGGCTCTGGACACAGATAGTGTAACGGCAGGAGTTATTTTGGTTTTGATGCAATGATCCTAAACATGTAGTTGCACAGATCGATCATATTTCTAGTACTATAATAACATAAGCCATGTATTTTATTGTTCTTTACATGCTCATTTAACCTCTACCATATTATGGCCTTTCTGATATTTTTATGTTTTACATGTGTGTTCTATAACAGCGTAATAAAAGGTCTGTTTTAGCAAATACGTAATGATATCCTTCCAGGAAATATTAAATAGTAGTATTTATTTCTTCTTAGAAGTCCATGGCTTGTTAGTTCTTTTAGTTAAATATGTTGCACATGGGGAATAGCATGGCCTGTCATACAAAGCTGTAAAACTTTCTGTAATGCAGCTGTTTTCACTAAATATAAATAGTATTCACTGATAATAATTTAAACATATTTTGTGCGAATTGTAAAGTTGAATTATTCATATCAAATGCCACATACATTTTTATGTTGTGACATATAAAACAGGTGCTAGTGTGATCCAAAGGCATAACAATGTCAACAAGAACAACTTGAAAATGATCTACAGCAGACATGACTGCTCACTGGATCCCATTTGCCAGCTGAACAAACACGGATGTTAATAAAAGTGCCCAATTGTTATGGAGCTGACTTGCTGAAGGAGAATATTTACCATAGTTTTTGTTTATTTCAAATAGCCAATAAGATTTTGGGGGTTCAGGTTGGACTGCTTTTTTTTTTTTGTTTACAAACGGTTTTATTGTACAAAAGTAGACTGTAAAACAACAGTACATTTTCAAATGATACTTACAGCAAAAACAAGGCACTTTTGAAAAGTACAATACAGAAAAGTATATTAATGAAAGAAAGAGAAGAAATAGAAAAGAGTAGGTTGCAAGTACATGAAATATGTAGATGATAAGGTAGATTGAATGACACATCTGTCAACAGTATACGCCAGTCAACTTTCATTGGGAATGTTATTAATTATGCAATAAATGTCTATAATCCCTCCATGACTCCCATTTTTTATCAAATAAGTGCATCTTATCCAGTAGGGTATAATGAATACGTTCCATGAGCATTACAGATTCAATTCTGTGTGAAACGGAGGCCAAGGGTACAGAATTGGACCTCCAATGTAAGGCAATAGACCATAAAGTGGCAATACATATAGTATGTATCAATCTCATAATGGCATCAGAGACCCCCGGGATATGAGCCCCCAATAGACAGGTCTGTAAAGATAATCGTACCGGGGTACCCACCAGTGAGGTAGCCACCTCAGATATCTTGCACCAAATAATAGATATGGTCGGGCAGTCCCAAAATATATGAACCAAAGTACCTGTGAGGCCACAGCCCCGGAAACATAAAGGGGACGTTTGTGGGAACAGTACATGTAGTCTTGATGGGGTATAATACCATCTAGTTAAAACCTTGAGGGCCGTCTCACGAACAGAAAGAGATCTAGAACACTTACATATGTTATCCACCATGGAATCCCAATCCTCATCCGAAAAAGTGATACCACTATCTTCCTCCCATTTTTGTCTATATAGCGGGGGTGTATGAAAAAGACAGATCAAAGATTGGTGATAAAGATCAGAAATAAGACCCCTTCCCCTAGGAGAGTCACGGCTGATACGTTCAAAAAAAGAAATCGGAGAAGATGGCACAAGGCCAAAGTGTGAACCAAAAAAACTGGACCGCTTTTTTTTTAAAGTGAACTTGTGTTTTCCCCATACAGGGCAAAGTAACAGGTTTGCATTGATGCTCTTGCCCCATCAGCACATACTGACCTTCTCTTCACTTTCCCAGGACTCTGTCAATCACCCCACAAGTAGGGGTGAGTTGTGATTTGAGTGAAATTGATTTTACAGCAAAACTAATGATTTCTTTGAGACTGAAACTTTCAATCTGGCTCACTTAACTTTCTTGAAAATAAAAACAAAAACATTTTATTATTGTTTTATAGACTTGTTTAAACAGTAGTTTTCGGAGCAGTTTTGTTTTCTGTTTAGTACCTTCATTTTTTTCTATCAGTGTTTGTATACTGTTGCTTTAAATATTTATTTTCCTTACTTTGATTTTTTTTTCTTCTCTGAGGATACTTTTTAGCATGTGAACAGGTCCAACATAGTTGCAATGAGCTTCTGTAATTTTAAGGAGCAATTTAAAGCCTTTTGCGTCCTTAAAAAAACAAAAAACACCTTAATCTAGTCTTTCTATTGAGGAATGTATTTTGCTGAGATTCAGAAATTTCCCAGAAAATTCCTGAGTTTTCTAGAATTTGAGGGAAATGGTAAATCTAATTTTTGCTCTTCCCTACCCACTGTTAGCAAAGAGACAGCCTTGTATATGAGTTCTAAATTGCTCATTCACATGCAATATACCTATCACAACTTAGGCTCAGATGACTACTCGTATATTGGCTGCAAATGTATACAGATGTGGTTGCTATATGACCAGCTTTCCCATCCTGCCCATTCCATATTTAGGTGGATAGGGGTACATTGTAAGAGAAGTTTTCTTCACTTTTACAGTACAAATTTGGCAAGTTAGGTCTAAATTGAAGTAATTTTGTTGGCAAACTGGCCATGTACTCATTTATGTTAATACGATGTTTACAGCTGTGCAGTTATGGATTATATTGCTAGATAAAGTTCAATTCCACAATACAAAATACATGTTTTTTCTGTTCCGTACATGTTTTACCAACTACTTATTTTCAAACACATTTTTGCATGAAATGGGACTGAATTGAGGGTTTTTGTGATATTTACCAAATTCCCCTGGCTGGGCATTATATGATGTCTTTGGATTGAATAGGTTTTACTGGGATGATGCCTGCAGCTACAGGCATCTTCCCAGTATCAGCCTTTTCAGCTGGTTATTCTCTTTCATATAGAAGTGATTTTAATTGATCACTTCTACAGGCAGCAAAAGGGGGGTGCTCTCCTATTTGATCAGGGAGCCTGGGACGGCTCCAACTTCAGGCATCCTTTGAACTGAACAGAGAGAGAGGAACTAACGTTGTTTCTCCCTCTCTGTGAGATCAGAAACCTGAAGTGAAGAGGATTTTGTCACTTCTGGTTTCAGTCTTTTGTTTACCAGCCATTATCCACTTTTACAAGCATTTGATCAAACCGATTTCAGTTTGATCAGATGCTTTGTAGAACAGAGGAGAGATACTGTATGGGGTCTAATAGACCTAAGATCATGCCATAAAAAGGGTCTGTCATGGCCCATGGTATCACAAGGGATGTTTATGCCTTGTGATAGCAATAAAGTTGATTTAAAAAAAAGGGACAGTAAAAAAAAAGTTATAAAATAAAATAAATAATTAAATTAAAAAGTGTCCTGGTCCCCCCATGCTCGCGAGCTAATCCGAGCACATATGTAAGTTTTGCACACATATGTAAACGGTAATCGCACCACGCATGTGAGGTATCGTCATGAACATCAGAGCAGTAATAATAATTATAGCACCAGACCTCCTTTGTAACTCTAAACTGGTAACCTGTAACGGCTTTTAAAGCATCGCCTATGAATTTTTAGATAGTGTAGTTTGGTGATCTTCCACGGGCGTACGCAATTTTAAAGTGTGACATGTTGGGTATATATTTACTTGGCATTACATAATTTTTTAGATTTTAATAAAAAAATTGGCATTATATTTTGTTTGTATTCACAAAAATTCATTAAAATGTATTTTTTCCAAACATTGTGCATTTGAAAAACTGTGCAAATACCAAGTGACATAACAAAAATTGCAACACCCACCATTTTTTTTTCTCTAGGGCCTCTGCTTAAAAAAGATATAATGTTTGGGGGTTCTAAGTAGTTTTCTAGAAAAAAAGTATCATAATTTTTTCACTTTGATTTTCAGGGTGTCTTTGAATTCAGTCCTCTGTAGGTTGATCATTTTAATTTCCATCAAACGATGGGGCATCCTTACATTCCTAACACATTACCCTGTCCATATCAGTATAGATATCCAGCAAGATATTTTTCCCCATTGAGATCTGATGTGTTTTCAAAGTGTTCCTTTAATTTGTTTGAGCAGTATATATTCAGTATAATGAAGAACAAGGAGTCCTGGAAGTGATGGTCTGGCCCTCACAGAGCACTGATCTCAAAAGCATCAAGTCTGCCTGAGATTACATGAAAAGACAGAAGGATATGAGACAGCATACATCCACAGAAGATCTGTGGTTAGTTCTCCAAGATGTTTAGAACAACCAATTTGCAAAGTTCCTTCAAAACTTGTGTGCAAGTGTACCTAGAAGAATTGGTGCTGTTTTGAAAGCAAAGGGTGGTCACACCAAATATTGATTTGATTTGGATTTCTCTTCTGTTCATTTATTTTCTATTTTGTTAATTAATAAAAATAAACTATTAACACTTCTATTTCTGAAAGCATTCCTAATTTACAGCACTTTTTCACACCTGCCTAAAACTTTTGCCAGGTAGTATAGCTGTCACCACATAACTGGAAGTGCCTGAAAAAAGGAAATGAAAGCTGCATATATAAAAAGATTAAAAACAAGTCTTGAAATAACATGTTAAAGATTAATTGAGACTTAGTTATTGGGCACTGCTCTTCCTTAACAATAACTAAAAATATATTTCACGCTGGGATATTAATAAATATTTATTTGCAATGTTTTAAGCTGGCACAGTTTTCAGTAGAATACATTTCAAAAAGGTTCATTTTAATTATAGATTAATTTTCCTTAAATGTTCACCTACATTTTTTTGCTGCTTTTCCAACCTGTGTTATAATTTAATCATTCATTTTAGACAGCTAGCAACTTGGCTTTGGCACTGAAAATATAGCAATGCAGCAAGCAGTATATGTAATGTACAATTTGTCACATATTTCCTTTTCTTTTGTAATTATATTTTAGTTCACCTTTTATTAGTATTCATGATGCCATTCTCTCTGTGCACACATGGAAATGGAAACACAGTTAAGTCCTATATGGTGGTCAGAACACCCGGTTTAGGGCTGTCAGATATGCACATCTGTACACTAGAGTGTTGTGACTAGTCTTTCATAAAGATTTTTTTAGCAAACATAAAAAGAGCGATGCCAATGGGCATGGCTGGTTTTAAACAGGCACAGAACGCTCAGAAAAGCAGCTTAACCCTCCTAGAGGTATGTTTATTTCCGATTTTTGGTGCTGAAAGCAGTACCATTTTTTTGCATGGAAATATGTAGTTTTTTTATTGTAGGCCTGTAATTTAGGAATAACTCACTGAAATCTGTCCAAACAAGAGTCTAGTAAGCATTCCGGATATGATAAAACTTGAAACATGAAATCATAAATTATAATTTAATAAATAATCCTAAAAAATAATAATATAATAATAATAATAAATTTAATTCAATAATATAATCAAAACAAAAACACTGAAATTTGAAATATAGCGCCAAGTTCGCACATCGCTGAGCAAAGTCGCAGAATCGTTTTCAGTGTCTGATGATGAATTTCCCCACGAATCATTATCACTCAATTCTGCAAGTGGTTCTGATTTACTATCGCTGTTCTCTAGCCGGTCTAAAACCGATTTTGACCTAAAGGGACGCTTTTTGGATGCCATGGACTTTTCTACGTTTCCAGGCAGAAAGAACAGTAAAAATGCAGGCAGGGCACAGGACAAAGCACTCGGGACAAAATGTATGTGAAATGGTTTGAAACAGCAATGCTTTACTACGTAATAACCGTTTTTAAAAAAATGTCATTTTTTAAAATTTTCAAATTTGCCGCTGGTTCCGGCGCCTGTACGTCCCGACGTCACAGGGACCGGAACACGGAAGCCAGATGCCGACATCGGCCGGAGGAGATGGCCGGGGATGCTGCAGGGGACGCATTGCGGGAGCGAAGGAAAAAGGTAAGCGCTGCAGGGAATCCCTGTGCAACGCTGCATGGTAAGCCCGAGTGTAGCTCGGGGTTACCGCTTTTGGTACTGAAACTCTACCCCGAGCTACACTCGGGAATACCGCCAGGGAGGTTAAAAGCTTGTCTCTATTGAAATCGGTGAGCTCTGAATTGCAGTAAATCTGCTACAAACCAGACTTGTTTACTTGATATATTTGCTTTAAAAGCATTTTCTGAAGATAATACAAGAAATGATAAGATAGTTTGTGAATGAAGCTAAATTAAATCTTACGTTTTTAAACTTTTGCACTTCTAGAAACTAGCGGACATTATATGTGTTCCAACTGCCCAAATCACATGCTGATATGTCCAAAATTTACCTGTAAAGAAAAATGTCAAATTATAAACTTAAAGTGGAACTTCACTCTCTCATTCTGCACTGACTATTTTTAATCCTTATGCCGCTAGCATTAGTAAATACCATAGATAGGAAAGTATATTTATTTGTATTAAACTTTTTTTTTACATTTCTTCAGTTATTTCCTGGTTTCCATGCCTAGGCAAATGATGCCAGGAGTCTTAAAGAGTCTTAAAGAGGGGCTTTCTCAGTACATTGTCCTGCCTGCATTACTGAGATAAAGGCAGATAGATTCTGGGAAGTAAATACTTCATGAATCGTATGCCGTTTTCCAAGATGGCCATGGCCAGAAATGCTAGGGGGTGCTTTTCAGAGTGATTTCTCAGCAAAATAAATCATGGAAACATGGCTGGATGGGGTAGTTTGGTTTGAATATTAATAACTAGTTAAATAGCATTTTTGGTATGTAGTGTTCAGATGCAAAGTAGTTCCACTTTATTTACTTAACCACTGTTAATAATTCTGAATGTTACCCTAATTCACCTGTGTTGTGGTGTGCTGCATTATTTTAAATGGTGCATGTTTTGATCATTTTACAGTCTGTTCTAGTGCGTTGGGAGCCCATCCATTTAAATGAGATTCCTTAAAACAGCACACTTTAACCACTTGCCCTCCAGAGGATTTACCTCCTTCCTGACCAGGCCATTTTTTGCATTACGGCGCTGTGTTATTTTAACTGACAATTGCGCAATCATGCAACACTGCACCCAAATTAAATGTATGTCCTTTTTTTCCCATAAATAGAACTTTCTTTTGGTAGTACTTGATTGCCTGTGCATTTTTTTATTTTTTGCGCTATAAAAAAAAAAAGACCAACTTTGAGAGAAAGTTGTCTAGTAAGAAAATTGAAAAAAAAAATAATTTCATCCTAAATTTAAGCAAAAATGTCTTTGCTACAAAAAATCCCAATATGTGTAAATTAATTGCTTTACGTAAAAGTTATAGCGTTTACAAATGTCGGTATATACTGGAATTTTTATATTTTTTTACTAGCAATGGCGGCGATCAGTGACTTATAGCGGGACTGCAGAGCGCATTCTGACACTGAGGGGGAACTGACTAACTGTCACTGACATCCCCAGTGACACCAATACAGTGATCAGTGCTAATAAAAAGCACTGACACTGTACTAATGGCATTGGGCATAAAGGGGTTAACATCTGGGGCAATCAAAGGGTTAACTGTGTGCTGTGTGTGGTTTCACAGTAAGCTGTGTGTGTGCTTTCAACTGTAATCACACTGCTTTGTATGGCTCTTCTATGCAAGGCCATACAAAGCAGTGTAATAGAGCTGACAAGGGAGAGAACTGTATTGTTTACATACAGTTCTCTCCCCCCATCAGTAATACTCGGCGATCACCGGGTGCCGGCAAGTAATCACTGTTCGGGATCCGGTGATTGACAGCCGAGACCTTGAACCTAGAAATGCAAAATCACGTATGTATATGTGATTTTGTGCACCCCTGCCACCCTGTAGCAGTATTTCTGCTATAGGACAGTGCTAAAGCAGTTAACTTACCCCTGCCTTCTGCATTGCTGGCAATATGTCACTATCTTTCCCGTATGATTTTTGGGGAATACAGAGCAGCATCTTCTCACAAGATTTGGAACTATCTTGTTTCTTCTAGGATCTTGCTGGAAATATAGGTGTCCATTTATGAACCAGCGGTAATAGATCGCTGCTCAGTTCTCCGTCATTCTCGGAGAACACAGTTCTCCTGTGAATGCAGTTTATGAAGCAGTTCTCCGAACAAAGGGAGAACGATCTCCAAACGCTGAAGAACGGTCTACAAACACTGGAAAACGGCTGATTTTACTATAATCTCGTGAGATTACAGTAAAAGATCAGTTTACTAAACAGAGGTAAATTATCTCTGCTTAGTTTGCGGTCCCTCCAATTCTCCAGCTCTGGGCTGGAGAATCTGGAGGGAGAACACAGATCTCCAGTGAAGGGCTGACATGATCTCCTGAGTGTCATAAACTGTGAATGACCAGAGAATAGCTGAGATCCGTTGAATCGCAGCTATTCTCTGTGTCATAAACGGACACCTTAGTGATATCATTCTTGTCTAGGTGCTGAAGACAGGAGTAAAATAACTATATAGGCCAACATTTTTCTTTATTGGTAAGTTTTAGACCTACTATTAGCAGGCGGTTTATACAGGAGGAGTATACAGTATGTGGGCTTTTTTGCAAGGTCAACTTTAAAGACCCACAACTTAACACATTTTAATGCAATCCATGTGAGCATGCTGTATATACAGTGCATCCAGAAAGTATTCACAGCGCTTAACTTTTGCCACATTATGTTTTATTACAGCCTTATTCCAAAATAGATTAAATTCATTTTTTTCCTCAACATTCTACAAATAATACCCCAAAATTACATGAAAGAAGTTCGTTTGGAAATCTTTGCAATTTCTTAAAAATAAAAAACGAAAAAACAAACACATGTACATAAGTATTCACAGCCTTTGCCATGACACTCAAAATTGAGCTCTGGTGCATCCTGTTCCCACTGGTCATCCTTGAGATGTTTCTACAACTTGATTGGAGTCCATCTGTGGGAAATGCAGTTGATTGGACATGATTAGGAAAGGCATAAACCTATCTATATAAAGTCCCACAGTTAACAGTGCATGTCAGAACACAAACCAAGCCATGAAGTCCAAGGAACTGTCTGTAGACCTCCGAGACAGGATTGTATCAAGGCACAGATCTGGGAAAGGGTACAGAAAGATTTCTGCAGCATTGAAGGTCCCAATGGAAGAAGTTTGGAACCACCAGGAATCTTCCTGGAGCAGGGGCCGCCTGGCAAAATGAGCGATCAAGGGAGAAGGACCTTAGCCAGGGAGGTAACCAAGCACCTGATGGTCACTCTGAAAGAGTTCCAGCATTTCTCTGTGGAGAGTGGAGAACCTTCCAGAAGAAAAATCTCTGCAGCACTCCACCAATCAGGCCTGTATGTTAGAGTGGCCAGACTGAAACCCACTCCTCAATAAAAGGCAAATGGAAGCCCGCCTGGGGTTTGCCAAACGGCACCTCTCAGATCATGAGAAACAAAACTCTCTGGTCTGATGAAACAAAGATTGAACTCTTTGGCCTGAATGCCAAGCGTCATGTCTGGAGAAAACCAGGCACCTCTCACCACCTGGCCAATACCATCCCTACAGTGAAGCATGGTGGTGGCAGCATCATGCTGTGAGGATGTTTTTCAGCAGCAGGAACTGAGAGACTAGTCAGGATCAAAGGAAAGATGAATGCAGCAATGTATAGAAACATCCTTGATGAAAACCTGTTCCAGAGCGCTCTGGACCTTAGACTGGGGTGACGGTTCATCTTTCAACAGGACAACTACCCTAAGCCCACAGTCCACATAACAAAGAAGTGGCTATGGGCCAACTCTGTGAATCTCCTGGAGTGGCCCAGCCAGAACCCAGAGTTGAACCCAATTGAACAACTCTGGAGAGATCTGAAAATGTCTGTGCACGCCGCACCCCATCCAGCCTGATGGAGTTTGAGAGGTACTGCAAAGAAGAATGGGAGAAACTGCCCAAAAAATAGGTGTGCCAAGCTTGTAGCATCATACTCAAAACGATGTGAGGCTGTAATTGGTGCTAAAGGTGCTTCATCAAAGTATTGAGCAAAGGCTGTGAATACTTATGTACATGTGTTTTTTTTTGTTTTTTATTTTTAATAAAATGCAAAGATTTCAAAACGAACTTCTTTCACATTGTCATTATGGGGTATTATTTGTAGAATGTTGAGAAAAAAATGAATTTAATCCATTTTGGAATAAGGCTGTAACATAACAAAATGTGGCAAAAGTGAAGCGCTGTGAATACTTTCTGGATGCACTATATGTGTTACAGGGCATTGCCATTCACTGTTATTGGAACCCAGCATACATATGGTATCATCCATGACACCTGCACTTCAGCGCAATGTATGTGTATGACACATATGGTACAGTATGTACACACTTTATGGCTTGTTGCCTTAACCCAAAAAAGTGCTATTTGTATGGAGACTCATTATGAGCATGTTTAAAATGAATTAACGGCCTTAATGCAATTCCTATTAACTCACAAATGAATGTGCATTAACGGGCGTGCTTTGGCGTGCACATTGGTGCGAATAAAAACTAAATATATCTCTTCCATTTATTATTAATAATTATAGCAGAAATTGTCTACAGTGAGATGCATGTAAGAGGGATTTATTTAGTTTAAAGCTGCTCTTCAGGATGCTGTGTTACAGGGACTGGCTACTGTATGATAGGAAGACCCTGTAGTAAACATCTATCAATTGAATGCATGTAAAACAGAATGGCTCATCAGTGTGTTTTACCTAGCTTTCTTAGCAGCTTTTTAATCATTAAAGAAAGAAGGAGGAAATACAAAGTACAAAATGATAAAACAAATGACTCTGTATAAAATATTGTTTTTCTGTATGTTGGAAATTACATTTTCTTTTCATGACATTTGCACATTAATTTTATATACAGTAGCACTGTTCCAGATGTCAAAAGAATATACATGTCATTATTATAACTACTATAACTTGCCTTGTAAGTGATTCCTGATTGTCAGTTTGTGAAGGTTGATTATGATTGAGAACAATAATTTCCTTTATTGTATGATCTGTGAAGTGGGGTGGGGGGGAGCACCAGGTTTCTCTTTATACCTTGGATTTTTCTTTATTTTTATTATTGGGATCTGTACGTAGGTGTCATAGGTTGTGTTTACCTACAGTTAAAATATAGCCAAACCTTTTTTGGATAGAGTGTAGTTGAAGTAAAGTAGAGTAGGGTTAAATCTCTGTACATTCTTTTTTGCCATTTCTCTTCACTTTCAGTACTATTGACACATTCAGGCTGGGTTCACACTGATGGGGTGTGGAATTTGCAGCGTTTTTTGTGCGAATTCCGCACCGCATCAGGATCGCACCCCGTTCATGCGATCCGCTGCGGGTGTTTATGTTAACAACACCCCGAAATTGGTCCACAAAATGCAATGCGATGCGCAGAATCACATCGCATAGGTGTGAATACCCATGCGATCTGATTGTAGTGCGGACCAAAAAAAGGGTTCTGCACCTTTTTATTGCTGGTGCGGTGCAATTGGAGCCATACAAAATGTATGGCTCCAATCGGACCGCACACAAATTACATGTGATTTTTCACAGGAATGCGGTACGGTTCCTGTGCGAATCACATGCGATATACCGCACCGCATATATGTGAACCCAACCTGAGAGGGATTTACTAAAACTGGAGCACTCAGAATCTGGTGCAGATGTGCATGGTAGCCAATCAACCTCTAACTTCAGCTTGTTCAATTAAGCTTTGGCAATAAACCTTGGAAGATGATTGGTTTCCATGCAGAGCTGAGCCAGATTTTGCATGCTCCAGATTTAGTAAAAAAAAAACCCATATCTTTCCAATCTGAGGAGAAGTCCCATCTTAGGTCACACCAGAACAAATGTCCCCATTGAAATATATTGCTTTTGTTTTCCTGCTCTGGTGATGGCATGTTTTATCATCTTTTGTCATGGTGACAATGACTACCAAATAGAAGGTGAATTTCCCCAGTGGGGAATTTAGCTGAGATTTTAGCCCATCCCCACGAAGCTAAAATATGTTTGTGATCCAGTGTGGAGAGGAGTGAATACCACCCTCACCCTTCTTATCTCTCCCTTCTTGACCCCTTTTCTCCCTTCTATAGTTTACACACCTTTTATTTTGCTTTTGCTCTTTGCTCATTTTTCCCCTTCCCTTCTGTTTTGTGTTCTGACCCTACCTTTCTCACCTACCCTTTGTACCCCCAAGTCTTATTCCGTAAAGGGTATTTCTCAGAGCCATAGTCATTCTGATGGAACTTTTTCTTTCATAATACTCATGTAGATTTCTCTGCTACATACATAACTGACCTTTGATAATGGTACTGGCTGTTACTATTGACCTCCAGTTAGTTGTTGGACTGTAAATTCAAGGCCATGGCATTCCCTACTCTGAATAATAACTGTGATGTATATATTTTGTTCTGGTAAATACTTATGAATAAAGAATTTATTGAAAAAAATAGGTTTGTGCTTTGGATAAATTTTAAGATTATCCGTGTTAGCAGTGCCAGGTAGTTCAAGATGTGTTTCCTTTGTCTGTTTTCTCCACTGCATCTGGACAGCTGTCATTATTCTAATGACCTTTAAGTTGTTTTTTTTTTCCCCATGAGCAAGTGGTAAATGATGTATGACGTTAGGTTTTATAGAAAAAAAAAATTGCCAAGCATACAAGCACTTTTGTTGAATACAGAGGCTCAGTGAATGATGTTTTCCATGAAACAAAACAAACTTTGCTATTATAACAAACAGCAATAAACTGCTACTTAAATTGGAGTGCGTAATAACAAACTATTTCCAGTGTGTTTAAGAACATAAAATGGCTAATCCATAATTAATGACGATGAATCAGCTCCCCCCAAGTTTTATGTGGGTTAGCACTTTAGTAAAATGCCTCGATGGCACATGTAGTGGATAGTAATAAATTGTTCTGGGGATACATGTGCCAGTAGTGGAAACCGAGTCATTTCTGCACCTGACCAAAGTAGAGTACACTATGATAAATCCCTTCATCCACTTGTTTCCTGCCTTATTAGCTATTCTGCATCACTCCATAAAACAAGCAAGCAAATTACTACATCTGTTAAATGAGAAGGATTGAACATGTTTTAGCATTAGTATTCTTTTGTACAAAGGAGACAGCTTTCCAATCTCAGTAGCGATACAATTCCGTGATTGTATTATAGTTCTCCAAACAAATGATATTGACTCTTGCATCTCGTCAGGAAGCAGAAGGTCACTACAGACGTCAGCTAGTTAGGTTCCGCAAACAAAAGGGACAGGCTATGCGCAATGAATAAAAATGGGAGACATTACCATATGATAAAATTCCAGCCGCTTTCAGGCAGCATGTATGAAGTTAAAAGACAGGCATTAAAGCTTATGTTTGTCATTGTTTGGGTAATTGCTACATGCAATATGCACTAGTTCAGCATTACTGATAACTGTTACTCATTATTACTTTGGAATAGGAAATCAAGGCTTAAATAAAGAATCCTGTCCAGTGGGGACACATTGTACCGCTTTTCTATATTCATGAATCCATCCACACATATATAAAAGCTTATTAGGGCTGACAAGTACAAAAGAGAAAGATAATGATGTAAAACGCTCCGTAAAAGAAAAGTAGCAAAAAAAGAAAAACATAGCCTTACATTCATACAAGGCAAGCTTTAGTTCCTAATTAAAGTAACCTTTTTTTCTTTGTTTAATTTTTTTTTTTTTATTGCTATACTTTTGCATAATGTGGTATCCTGAGTAGACACTTTATATTCTTTAGGTGTATATGAGAATATATATTACACTATTTCTATTTGTGTGTTATTTCTATTAAAAGTGGAAGGAGAGAAAAAAAAAAGCAAAGTCAAGGTTCTTGCAGATTCACCAGGCTACTAATTCTGAGAACTGGAATTCACCAATCCAGAAGGCATAGACAAGTCATAAATAACAGGCTTGTGAGTCACCAATACTTCTGACATTCTAAGTTGAAAACCCTTTAACAGGTAACAGGGTAGTAGATTTGTGTTTAAATTTTTACAACCACAAAAGCTGTTTTCTCTGGCAGATAGAAGATTAGCTAAACCAGTCACTTACAGGGTTGACACAGACAAAAGCAGACTCATTAATTCTCTCTAGATTTGTATAAACTTTAGAGCATTGGTTCTTAAAGGATATGTTCATCTTTGTAAAAAATAATTAATGCACATCTCTTTGCAGGTAAAAAAAATGCATTTATTTAGGAGCCTAGAAAGCATTACACCCGCTATCAGCAGATGGCGGGTGCCATGCAGGACTCCTGCAGACCTGTGTGTATATATGTGTGCTCATGTCTAGTACGAGCAGGCAGATATACACAGACAGGAAAAGAGAATGAACTACCACAGCTCTCAACATCGCCATGGTAGTTCATTGAGAACAACAAGCTGACAGCCGCAAAGGCTGTTGAGACTTGTAGTTTTTCATTCATAGAATTCTGTAAATGAATGATGCGGCTGGGTGGAAGGAGCCCTGCACAACTGAATTGTGACAGCATGGGGGGGGGGAAGAACATGGGGGGGCAGCTGCAGCACTAACATGTTAAATATTACACCCTTAATATGGGTGTAACATGTAACATGTGAGAAAAAGTGAACCTATTCTTTACCCTTTTTTGAGTCACAGACCCATTTCAAAATCAGATGAAAGCTATGGACCCCCTCCGCAGAATTATTTACATAAACAATGAATATAAGAATTTTATTTTATTGAAATTGGATTGCCTCATACATATATGACATACACAAATTTTGAATAAATTGAACATTCTTAAAGCGGAACACCCAAAAAGGGAAGTTCCACTTTTCTTCTTCCTTCCTCCTCCTCTGCCATATTTGGATATTTGGAATACATTTTTTTTTGGGGGGGGGGGAGGGGAGGAGGCTGGTACCTAGAGAGGTACCCACTCTAGAGGCACCTGTCTAGGTGATCAGACCAGAATTTGGCCTCCGCCCATCCCACCCCGCCCGCTCACAACCTTCTGAGACTGCAGATCCATTTACAAGGCGCAGAGCAGCTTGTGCATGCACAGTGGAGTCATAAGGAGTCACAGCTGGTTTCCCACAGTGTGCATGCCAACGCCGGGGACCTGAAGACCGGTGAAGAACTGGCCCAGTTGAGGGCAGCACTGGATCCCTGCACAGGTGAATGTCTCTTTATTAAAAGACAGCAGCTACACTTTTTGTAGATGCTAGCTTTTAAATGTTTGAAAAGTAGCTGAAGCTACTCTTTGACAAAAACTCACTTTTTTCATGCAAAAAGTAATGGTTATTCGTTACAAAAATGAAATACTATAATTTTTCCCAAAAAGAAGCAAAACAATTAGAATTCTCCTCATTCTACTTCAATATACTACTACAACTACTACTAGTAACTACTATATTTTCTACTACCATTGCTATTCTTTCTTTCTCTCTCTCTTTTTATCTGACCTTCACAGACCCCCTGAAACACATCCATCCATGGGCCACTAAAGGGTCTATGGATCCCAGGTTAAAGTAGGACTAAAGACGAAAAATTTTTTTTTGTTTATTATGGATAGAGTAAAGAGGGTTATGACTCCTGTCAGTTTTCTTTGCGATCTGTATTCCATAGTAAAACAGGAAGTGAGAGGATATCCCTGCAAATTAACAGAATCCCTTGGGGTCCCCAGTGTCCCGATTGGAAGATTTCCCCTCTATTACTTTTCTGGGGACAACCCAAAATTTGGGATTTTATTTTACCTTCACTTTTAGTGATGTTGGTAAACAGGAAAAATAATGAATGAATGAATGAATCTCCCTAACAGGGACACAGACAGCAATAGAAACCTAATATAGGTGTTCTAATTCATCTCCACTCTATCCAATATTTAAAAAAAAAAAAAAAAAAAAAGATTTGCTATTAGCTATACATTAACTGCTTTAGAGCAATAAAAAAAATGACATGTTAATTTTCTATTTAATATTTCAAAAAGAGGCCAGTGTGTAGTCACAGTTAAAGAGGAGTTCCAGATGTTTTTGTGTTTATTAACAGTCAGCAGCTACAAAAACTGTAGTTACTGACTTTTTAATAAACACACACTTACCTGTCCATGGGGTCCACCGATGTACTCACCCGTGCAGTCCCTTCTCTTCTCCTGTCCTCCATGGCACTGACAGCTCAACTGTGGGCACCAGGCTATGACAGCTTGCGGCTTCACAGCCTGGTGCCCACTGTGCATGCGCGAGTCATGCCGCGCCCCCTGATTGGTCCTGCAGTCTCCTGGGACCTGTGAAAGGTCCCAGGAGACTGCGGAAGCAAGGAGGAGGCCGAACTTCCAGGTCACTTCACCACCGCAAACTGAGCCTTTAAGTGGGAGTGGGTACCTGTCGAAACTAGGTACCCGCTCCCCCTTAAAAGATGACAAATATGGCAGTGGAGGAGGGAGGAGGCAAATAAGCGGAGCGTCCGCTTTTGAGTGGAACTCCGCTTTAAAGAAAGTTACACAGGACCTATAGTATATACAAGCATTGAAAAGGGATAAAAAATACAAAAGAAAAAAAAAAACAAAGCACTGCTCTGACCCAAGATATAGAAGAAATAGAAAACTTACCCATTCCTTCCCAGTCAGCAACTGGACCCCAAGAATGTGGTCATTTTTTGAATTTCAGAAAGCAGACTATATATCGTACAGTGGTAATTTTTAGAGAAAAGTTGCTGGCCCTTGCCTCCCTCCAGTTAAATGCTAGGGGGGCATTGGTGCATGCAAGGTCATTTCCATAGTTAAATTTAGACTTAGTAAGTGTTTTAAAGGATAAGTCCACATTTGGAAACATGTTACATGTTCCACCCATTTTTATGGTGGAACATGAAACATGTTGCTTTTGTTGCAGCCGCTTGCCGATCTCCTCTCACTCTGTGACAGCAGTATGGGGAGAAGTTCTCCATAGTAGGTGTCACTTTTTGAAAAGAGCACAGCTGTGTGGGGCTCTGTCCACGTGGCCACATCATTTATTTACAGAGTTCTGTGAATGAATCAACTTCAAATACTGACATCCTTTGCGGCTGTCAGTTTGTAGCTCTCAATGAACTCCCATGGTGCTGTTGAGCACTCTGATAGTTCATGGATTCTTCCTGTCAGTGTGAAACTGCCTGCCTGCACATCGTGCATCATCAGCAGACTCTGACAGTCTGCAGGAGTCTCGCATTGCACCCGCGATCTGCTGATTGCTAGTGCAATGCTTTTTAGGCTTCTACAAAACAAAAATAGTAAATGCATATTATTTTACTTCATCCTTTAATTCATATACCCCTGCTACATTACATGATACATGCATGTAATTATGCTTATAGATTAAATAATTCTATTATAGGTATTTATTAGAGATGAGCGAATCGAAGTATCCGAAGTGGAATTCGAGTCGAATATCGGAAAAATTTCGATTCGTGCCGAATCCGAAAAACAGCCTAATTCGGACGCGCGAATCGAAATTTTTCCGAAAATGGCGGCTGACATGTGCGGCGACGGAGCGGGGATGTCGGGGAAGGCGCGCAGACAAGGCGCGCTGCCCCATAATGCATTCCTCAACGACATGTGATCGCATCAGCCAATCAGCAGCCAGCCAGCCAGCACTGTGTAATGGTCGAGGTATATATAGCGGCCATTTTGGAAATATTCATTTGCCTGCAGTCATTGAACAGAGGCAGACCGCTCTGTACTAGGGACAGGGACAGAGTTAGGGCCACAGAAACGAGAATTGGGGACAGAGAGAAGTTACTTAGGGACAGAGAACCATTACTCAGGGACACAGACTTGTTAATGAGGGCCACAGAATCGTTATTTAGGGACAAAGAAACGCTAGTTAGGGCCACAGAATTCATACTCAGGGACAGACAGAATTTTCACTCAGTGCCAGAGAATTGTTACTTAGGGCCACAGAAACGTTATTAGGGCCACAGAATTTTTACTCAGGGACAGACAGAATTGTTACTGAGTGCCAGAGAATTGTTACTCAGGGACAGACAGAATTGTTACTGAGTGCCAGAGAATTCTTACTCAGGGCCACAGAATTCATACTCAGGGACAGACAGAATTGTTACTCAGGGACAGACAGAATTGTTACTGAGTGCCAGAGAATTGTTACTCAGGGACAGACAGAATTGTTACTGAGTGCCAGAGAATTGTTACTCAGGGACAGACAGAATTGTTACTGAGTGCCAGAGAATTGTTACTCAGGGACAGACAGAATTGTTACTGAGTGCCAGAGAATTGTTACTCGCACAGACACAAAATTGTTACTTGCACAGACACAGAATTGTTACTCGCACAGACAGAATTGTTACTCAGGGCCACAGAATTCATACTCAGGGACAGACAGAATTGTTACTGAGTGCCAGAGAATTGTTACTCAGGGACAGACAGAATTGTTACTGAGTGCCAGAGAATTGTTACTCAGGGACAGACAGAATTGTTACTGAGTGCCAGAGAATTGTTACTCAGGGACAGACAGAATTGTTACTGAGTGCCAGAGAATTGTTACTCGCACAGACACAAAATTGTTACTTGCACAGACACAGAATTGTTACTCGCACAGACACAGAATTGTTACTCAGGGCCACAGAATTCATACTCAGGGACAGACAGAATTGTTACTGAGTGCCAGAGAATTGTTACTCAGGGACAGACAGAATTGTTACTGAGTGCCAGAGAATTGTTACTCAGGGACAGACAGAATTGTTACTGAGTGCCAGAGAATTGTTACTCGCACAGACACAAAATTGTTACTTGCACAGACACAGAATTGTTACTCGCACAGACAGAATTGTTACTCAGGGCCACAGAATTCATACTCAGGGACAGACAGAATTGTTACTGAGTGCCAGAGAATTGTTACTCAGGGACAGACAGAATTGTTACTGAGTGCCAGAGAATTGTTACTCAGGGACAGACAGAATTGTTACTGAGTGCCAGAGAATTGTTACTCAGGGACAGACAGAATTGTTACTGAGTGCCAGAGAATTGTTACTCGCACAGACACAAAATTGTTACTTGCACAGACACAGAATTGTTACTCGCACAGACACAGAATTGTTACTCAGGGCCACAGAATTCATACTCAGGGACAGACAGAATTGTTACTGAGTGCCAGAGAATTGTTACTCAGGGACAGACAGAATTGTTACTGAGTGCCAGAGAATTGTTACTCAGGGACAGACAGAATTGTTACTGAGTGCCAGAGAATTGTTACTCGCACAGACACAAAATTGTTACTTGCACAGACACAGAATTGTTACTCGCACAGACACAGAATTGTTACTCAGGGCCACAGAATTCATACTCAGGGACAGACAGAATTGTTACTGAGTGCCAGAGAATTGTTACTCAGGGACAGACAGAATTGTTACTGAGTGCCAGAGAATTGTTACTCAGGGACAGACAGAATTGTTACTGAGTGCCAGAGAATTGTTACTCGCACAGACACAAAATTGTTACTTGCACAGACACAGAATTGTTACTCGCACAGACACAGAATTGTTACTGAGTGCCAGAGAATTGTTACTCAGGGACAGACAGAATTGTTACTGAGTGCCAGAGAATTGTTACTCAGGGACAGACAGAATTGTTACTGAGTGCCAGAGAATTGTTACTCAGGGACAGACAGAATTGTTACTGAGTGCCAGAGAATTGTTACTCGCACAGACACAAAATTGTTACTTGCACAGACACAGAATTGTTACTCGCACAGACACAGAATTGTTACTCAGGGCCACAGAATTCATACTCAGGGACAGACAGAATTGTTACTGAGTGCCAGAGAATTGTTACTCAGGGACAGACAGAATTGTTACTGAGTGCCAGAGAATTGTTACTCAGGGACAGACAGAATTGTTACTGAGTGCCAGAGAATTGTTACTCGCACAGACACAAAATTGTTACTTGCACAGACACAGAATTGTTACTCGCACAGACACAGAATTGTTACTCAGGGCCACAGAATTCATACTCAGGGACAGACAGAATTGTTACTGAGTGCCAGAGAATTGTTACTTAGGGACAGACAGAATTGTTACTGAGTGCCAGAGAATTGTTACTCAGGGACAGACAGAATTGTTACTGAGTGCCAGAGAATTGTTACTCGCACAGACACAAAATTGTTACTTGCACAGACACAGAATTGTTACTCGCACAGACACAGAATTGTTACTCAGGGCCACAGAATTCATACTCAGGGACAGACAGAATTGTTACTGAGTGCCAGAGAATTGTTACTCAGGGACAGACAGAATTGTTACTGAGTGCCAGAGAATTGTTACTCAGGGACAGACAGAATTGTTACTGAGTGCCAGAGAATTGTTACTCGCACAGACACAAAATTGTTACTTGCACAGACACAGAATTGTTACTCGCACAGACAGAATTGTTACTGAGTGCCAGAGAATTCATACTCAGGGACAGACAGAATTGTTACTGAGTGCCAGAGAATTGTTACTCAGGGACAGACAGAATTGTTACTGAGTGCCAGAGAATTGTTACTCAGGGACAGACAGAATTGTTACTGAGTGCCAGAGAATTGTTACTCAGGGACAGACAGAATTGTTACTGAGTGCCAGAGAATTGTTACTCGCACAGACACAAAATTGTTACTTGCACAGACACAGAATTGTTACTCGCACAGACACAGAATTGTTACTCAGGGCCACAGAATTCATACTCAGGGACAGACAGAATTGTTACTGAGTGCCAGAGAATTGTTACTCAGGGACAGACAGAATTGTTACTGAGTGCCAGAGAATTGTTACTCAGGGACAGACAGAATTGTTACTGAGTGCCAGAGAATTGTTACTCGCACAGACACAAAATTGTTACTTGCACAGACACAGAATTGTTACTCGCACAGACACAGAATTGTTACTCAGGGCCACAGAATTCATACTCAGGGACAGACAGAATTGTTACTGAGTGCCAGAGAATTGTTACTCAGGGACAGACAGAATTGTTACTGAGTGCCAGAGAATTGTTACTCAGGGACAGACAGAATTGTTACTGAGTGCCAGAGAATTGTTACTCAGGGACAGACAGAATTGTTACTGAGTGCCAGAGAATTGTTACTCGCACAGACACAAAATTGTTACTTGCACAGACACAGAATTGTTACTCGCACAGACACAGAATTGTTACTCAGGGCCACAGAATTCATACTCAGGGACAGACAGAATTGTTACTGAGTGCCAGAGAATTGTTACTCAGGGACAGACAGAATTGTTACTGAGTGCCAGAGAATTGTTACTCGCACAGACACAAAATTGTTACTTGCACAGACACAGAATTGTTACTCGCACAGACACAGAATTGTTACTCAGGGCCACAGAATTCATACTCAGGGACAGACAGAATTGTTACTGAGTGCCAGAGAATTGTTACTCAGGGACAGACAGAATTGTTACTGAGTGCCAGAGAATTGTTACTCAGGGACAGACAGAATTGTTACTGAGTGCCAGAGAATTGTTACTCGCACAGACACAAAATTGTTACTTGCACAGACACAGAATTGTTACTCGCACAGACACAGAATTGTTACTCGCACAGACACAGAATTGTTACTCAGGGCCACAGAATTCATACTCAGGGACAGACAGAATTGTTACTGAGTGCCAGAGAATTGTTACTCAGGGACACCTAATCGTTGAATTAAATAGTATGTCAGACAACATGCAGAGGAGTGGCAGAGGAGGCAATGTTTTAGGAGCGAGCAGACGTGGCAGCAGAGGAAGGGGTCGAGGCAGCAGTATTCGCAGCCAGAGGCCAGTGCTCCCGGTGTCATCCAGCGGTCGTGTCTCCACCGACAACCCTGCCGTCATTGATTGGTTGGCTCGGTCGTCTTCCTCTTCCCAGGTCACCTCTGACACCTACAGCCAACGGTCGGTGGGTACGTCAGACACAACCGTTAGTTGGCATGGCCCGGGAGCAAGCCCACTGAAATCACGTGTCCTCTACCTGCCCCTGTCCTTTGCTGTTCCCTCACCAAGCGAAGTATCGCATGCTGTGGGCTCAGCCCCACTGTACAGTGAGGAAGAGCTAACAGAGGGCGGTCAGGAACGGGGGGAGACATCGGCCTTTTCAGCAGCCAAGCGAACAAGTACTGGCGAGGAGAGTGGCTCGGTAGCCGGTCTAGAGACAGGTCTGTCTCCTGACCCAGACGCAGCCGAGGGGGCTAGTAGTGAGGCGGAGACCCTACTTGATGATGAGGAGGTTGATCGCACTTGGCAGCCTCGTCGTCATCAGGCAATTTCTTCCGCATCATCAGGAGAAGAGGGTGGCAGCTTGGCAGCGAGCAAAACAGTCGGTGGGTTGCCCAGGAGACAGCAGCAGGGTCGCATCAGTGTCAGTGGAGCCAAACGTCCACGGAGTAGAGCACCAGCTCCACTGCAGCCTACCACCACGGCCAGTAGTGGTGCCGGTGCGCACGGAGGAAGTAGCAGTCAGCCAGTGAAGAGTAGCGGGGGCAAAGTTTCCTACTCGGTGGTGTGGCAATTTTTCCTCAAGCCGCCCGAGGAAGTAAACGTAGCCGTATGTCGACTATGTGGCCAGAAATGCAAGCGTGGCCAGGGGGCCCATGTTGGGACTACAGCGTTGCGTCAACATATGCAGCGTCACCATTCGGTGGCCTGGGAAAACCGTGATAAACATACGGCGGTTCTGCCTGCCCCAGCCCCCGCTCCATCACCCGCTCCGTTACTTGCTCCGTCACCCGACGTCGTCAATCGCCCTCTATCAGCCAGTCAAGGCTCCAACACCTCTGCTGAGGGGAGTTGTCGCTCGTTGGCATCTTCCGCTCGTTCAGATGCTCCTTCTCCTGCTACTCCTCTTCTCGGATTCCGTCAACAGTCTTTCTTGGAATCCGTATCCAAGAGACAACAGTTTGCGAGCACGCACCCGACGGTGCAAAAGCTGAACGTCCTCCTGTCCAAGTTGCTGGTGCTGCAGTCCCTCCCTTTCCAACTGGTGGACTCAGCACCTTTCCGAGAAATGATGGCTTGTGCCGCGCCGCGGTGGAGAGTGCCAAGCCGTCATTTCTTTGCCCAAAAGGCAGTGCCAGCCCTGCATTCACATGTAGAAGAGATGGTGGGCCAGTCTTTGAGCATGTCGGTCTCTGCCAAAGTGCACGGCAGCGCCGACGTGTGGAGCTGTAACTACGGTCAGGGACAGTACATGTCATTTACGGCCCACTGGGTGAACGTGGTGCCGGCACAGCCGCACCAGCAACTTGGACAGGTCACGACGCTTTTGCCTCCACGTTTGCACGTCCTTGGTCCAGCAAGCATGTCCGCCTCTACCACCTCTTTTTCCGCCGTGTCCTCAGCCGCCACCCCCGTGCCAAGTCCCATTACCCGACCGGCATATCACATGTGCAGGGCGCAACGGTGTCACGCTGTGCTGCACCTGGTATGCCTTGGCGAACGTAGTCACACAGGGGAGGAACTGCTGAGTGTAATGAACAGAGAAATCGACAGATGGCTGTCTCCGCGCAAACTAAAAATCGGAACCATGTTGACTGACAACGGAAAGAACATGGTGTCTGCTCTGCGTCAAGGAAGGTTGTGCCATGCGCCATGCATGGCTCACGTGTTCAATCTGGTTGTCAAGCGGTTCCTAAAATCCACCATCCCACTGCAAGACATCCTTAAAATGTCACGTAAACTGTGCATGCATTTCAGCCATTCCTACACCGCAAAGAACACCCTCATTGAGCTGCAGCGGCAGAACGGAATTCCACAGCATCGCCTGATCTGCGACGTTGCAACAAGGTGGAATTCAACCCTACACATGTTAGACCGCCTTTACGAGCAGCGAAAGGCCATCACCGATTTCCTGATGTTACAAGCGGATAAAGGTACTCCCCTGTGTAACTTAGATGTCAGCCATTGGCAGCTCATGCGTGACACCTGCCGCTTGCTCAGGCCCTTTGAGGAGGCCACGCTATTCGTGAGTCGGCAGGACTATGGGATGAACGACGTCATTCCTCTGTTGCACGTCCTGGAACAAATGCTGTTAACAATGGCTGGTCAGGGTGCGGTAGACGTGGCGCACAGATCTCAACGCCACATGACCCCTGTGGGGGCAGGACAGGAAGAAGAGGAGGAGGTAGAGGAGGACATTTGTGCTCAGGAATTATTGAGTGAAATGGGTGGTTTTTCCACTCAGCGGACAGGAGTGGAGGAGCAGGAGCATCTGGTAGAGGAGGAGGAGGAGGAGACAGAGGACCCAGACGCACCGTGGCAGTATGCTGTGGAGATGGAGGCAGGGAGTCCCTCGCATTCCTTGGCACAAATGGCCCATAGCATGCTCGGTTGCTTGCGTAGCGACAGCCGAATAATAACCATCAGACAGAGGGATGACTTTTGGCTGTCCACCTTGTTGGACCCTCGCTACCGGTCCAAAATGGTGGCCTTTTTCACACCTGCTGAGAGGGAGGCCAAAATTACGTACTATAAAAACCACCTATGTAGTCAGTTGGTCTCTGCCTTTGTGCGCCAACGTCCATCCTCAGACACTGTGGGCCCTGTGCGCTCGCGTTCTGCTGGCATGGCAGCAGGGGAGGGGTGGGGTGGTAGGAGCAGTGGCAGCTCCACCAGCAGCGGCTGCCTCAGTCTGCAGTCGATGATGAGTAGCTTTCTTCACCAGCGCAGTGAGGAAACTACTAACCAGCCGCAGCAGCAGCAGCAGCATCAGGTGGACCTGGAGCAGGAGCTCAAACAACAGGCTTGGGCCTACTTGGACAGCACCCTGCCAACCGAGGTAGACAATCCCCTTGACTACTGGGCAACGAAACTTGACCTTTGGCCCCAACTAGCTGAATTTGCCCTTGAAAGGCTGTCATGCCCGGCCAGTAGCGTGGCATCGGAGCGCGTGTTTAGTGCGGCAGGAGGTATTGTAACTCCGCGGAGGACACGACTGTCCACCCAAAGTGTGGAGAGACTCACGTTTGTGAAAATGAATCAGGCGTGGATTAGTCTGGATTTCAAACCACCAGTTCCTGACACAACTGACTAAATCCGCCATGAATCATGCCTCAAACATGTGCCACTTTCAGGTCTCCTCACACTGCTGGTGTGTTTAATTTTTTGACATAGGGTGCTGGCAGATTACGGGCCTCCTATAGCTGCTGCCAGGCCCCTAATCTGCCATAGGCCCCTATATACCGCCTCCTCATGCTGCTGCTAGGTCCAGAGTCTCTCATGGGTCCCTGTACGGCCTCCCATTGCTGCTGTCTCCATCGCCACACTCTGCTGCCATGTGCCACTTTCAGGTCTCTTCACACTGCTGGTGTGTTTAATTTTTTGACATAGGGTGCAGGCAGATTACGGGCCTCACATAGCTGCTGCCAGGCCCCTAATCTGCCATGGGCCCCTATATACCGCCTCCTCATGCTGCTGCCAAGTCTAGAGTCTCTCATGGGTCCCTGTACGGCCTCCCATTGCTGCTGTCTCCATCGCCACACTCTGCTGCCATGTGCCACTTTCAGGTCTCTTCACACTGCTGGTGTGTTTAATTTTTTGACATAGGGTGCTGCAAGATAACGGGCCTCACATAGCTGCTGCCAGGCCCCTAATCTGCCATGGGCCCCTATATACCGCCTCCTCATGCTGCTGCCAAGTCCAGAGTCTCTCATGGGTCCCTGTACGGCCTCCCATTGCTGCTGTCTCCATCGCCACACTCTGCTGCCATGTGCCACTTTCAGGTCTCTTCACACTGCTGGTGTGTTAAATTTTTTGACATAGGGTGCAGGCAGATTACGGGCCTCACATAGCTGCTGCCAGGCCCCTAATCTGCCATGGGCCCCTATATACCGCCTCCTCATGCTGCTGCCAAGTCTAGAGTCTGTCATGGGTCCCTGTACGGCCTCCCATTGCTGCTGTCTCCATCGCCACACTCTGCCATGTGCCACTTTCAGGTCTCTTCACACTGCTGGTGTGTTTAATTTTTTGACATAGGGTGCAGGCAGATTACGGGCCTCACATAGCTGCTGCCAGGCCCCTAATCTGCCATGGGCCCCTATATACCGCCTCCTCATGCTGCTGCCAAGTCCAGAGTCTCTCATGGGTCCCTGTACGGCCTCCCATTGCTGCTGTCTCCATCGCCACACTCTGCTGCCATGTGCCACTTTCAGGTCTCTTCACACTGCTGGTGTGTTTAATTTTTTGACATAGGGTGCAGGCAGATTACGGGCCTCACATAGCTGCTGCCAGGCCCCTAATCTGCCATGGGCCCCTATATACCGCCTCCTCATGCTGCTGCCAAGTCTAGAGTCTCTCATGGGTCCCTGTACGGCCTCCCATTGCTGCTGTCTCCATCGCCACACTCTGCTGCCATGTGCCACTTTCAGGTCTCTTCACACTGCTGATGTGTTTAATTTTTTGACATAGGGTGCTGCAAGATAACGGGCCTCACATAGCTGCTGCCAGGCCCCTAATCTGCCATGGGCCCCTATATACCGCCTCCTCATGCTGCTGCCAAGTCCAGAGTCTCTCATGGGTCCCTGTACGGCCTCCCATTGCTGCTGTCTCCATCGCCACACTCTGCTGCCATGTGCCACTTTCAGGTCTCTTCACACTGCTGGTGTGTTAAATTTTTTGACATAGGGTGCAGGCAGATTACGGGCCTCACATAGCTGCTGCCAGGCCCCTAATCTGCCATGGGCCCCTATATACCGCCTCCTCATGCTGCTGCCAAGTCCAGAGTCTCTCATGGGTCCCTGTACGGCCTCCCATTGCTGCTGTCTCCATCGCCACACTCTGCTGCCATGTGCCACTTTCAGGTCTCTTCACACTGCTGGTGTGTTTAATTTTTTGACATAGGGTGCAGGCAGATTACGGGCCTCACATAGCTGCTGCCAGGCCCCTAATCTGCCATGGGCCCCTATATACCGCCTCCTCATGCTGCTGCCAAGTCTAGAGTCTCTCATGGGTCCCTGTACGGCCTCCCATTGCTGCTGTCTCCATCGCCACACTCTGCTGCCATGTGCCACTTTCAGGTCTCTTCACACTGCTGGTGTGTTTAATTTTTTGACATAGGGTGCTGCAAGATAACGGGCCTCACATAGCTGCTGCCAGGCCCCTAATCTGCCATGGGCCCCTATATACCGCCTCCTCATGCTGCTGCCAAGTCCAGAGTCTCTCATGGGTCCCTGTACGGCCTCCCATTGCTGCTGTCTCCATCGCCACACTCTGCTGCCATGTGCCACTTTCAGGTCTCTTCACACTGCTGGTGTGTTTAATTTTTTGACATAGGGTGCAGGCAGATTACGGGCCTCACATAGCTGCTGCCAGGCCCCTAATCTGCCATGGGCCCCTATATACCGCCTCCTCATGCTGCTGCCAAGTCTAGAGTCTCTCATGGGTCCCTGTACGGCCTCCCATTGCTGCTGTCTCCATCGCCACACTCTGCTGCCATGTGCCACTTTCAGGTCTCTTCACACTGCTGGTGTGTTTAATTTTTTGACATAGGGTGCAGGCAGATTACGGGCCTCACATAGCTGCTGCCAGGCCCCTAATCTGCCATGGGCCCCTATATACCGCCTCCTCATGCTGCTGCCAAGTCCAGAGTCTCTCATGGGTCCCTGTACGGCCTCCCATTGCTGCTGTCTCCATCGCCACACTCTGCTGCCATGTGCCACTTTCAGGTCTCTTCACACTGCTGGTGTGTTAAATTTTTTGACATAGGGTGCTGGCAGATTACGGGCCTCCCATTGCTGCTGCCAGACATGTAATCTGCCATGGGCCCCCCTACCGACTCCTCATGCTGTGACGTTGCAACAAGGTGTAATTCAACCCTACATATGTTAGACCGCCTTTACGAACAGCTAAAGGCCATCACAGATTTCCTGATCTTAAAAGCGGATAAAGGTACTCCCTGTGTAACTTAGATGTCAGCCATTGTCAGCTCATGTGTGACACCTGCGCTTGCTCAGGCCCTTTGAGGAGGCCACGCTATTCGTGAGTCGGCAGGACTATGGGATGAATGAGGTCAAATCGGCCATGGGCCCCCGTACCGCCTGTTCACGCTGATGCTGGTCCCACAGTGTGACCTGGGTCCCTGTACGGCCTCCCATTGCTTCCACTCTGCCATGTACCTCTTTGAAATCTCCTCACACTCCTGCGGTTGTCCATTTTGTCATAGGTTGCTGGCAGATTAGCGGCCTTCCATAGGTGCCGCCAGGCCCCATATCGACCATGGGCCCCCGTACCTCCTGGTCACGCTGCTGCTGAGCCCACAGTGTGACCTGGGTCCCTGTACGGCCTCCCATTGCTTCCACTCTGCCATGTGCCACTTTGAAATCTCCTCACACTCCTGCGGTTGTCCATTTTGTCATAGGTTGCTGGCAGATTACAGGCCTTCCATAGGTGCCACCAAGCCCCATATCGGCCATGGGCCCCCGTACCGCCTGGTCACGCTGCTGCTGGGCCCACAGTGTGACCTGGGTCCCTGTACCGCCTCCCATTGCTCCCACTCTGCCATGTGCCACTTTCAGGTCTCCTCACGCTCCTGCTGGTTTCCATTTTGTCATAGGTTGCTGTATGGCCTCCCATTGCTGCTGCCTCCACCGCCACACTGTGGCTCCAAACACTGGTTTTGGCCCCGTGACTGGCCAAAGGAGTGAAGTGTGCAGTGATTCTAAGATCGACGGCACTCATCTGCATGTCATACTGACAGACAGTATTATTTCTCTTCCCCAGCAGACTCCAAGGGCATTTAAATTAAAGGTACAGTGTTCTGCACTAATATTAAGTCTCTCTGAAGCCTAGAAACACCCTTTTTTAAGTTAAATTCACAGCGAATTTATTCGACTCGAATCGAATATTGTCCACGAATTCGCCGAATCAGTCGAATCGAATTTTTCATTTCTTCGCTCATCTCTAGTATTTATATAACACTGACAATTTATGCAGTAATTCATATATATTGTGTGTGTGTGTGTATATATATATATAGTACATTCACATCAGTACCTGCCCTCCAAGGAGACTACAGTCTAAGGTCCCTAATTCACATTCATGCATTCAAATACTAGGTCCAATTAACCTACCAGCATGTATTTGGTGCATGGCAGGAAACCAGAGTAAGCTCACGCAGGCACATGGAGAACATGCAAACTCCATCCAAGTGAGTGACAATCTTTAAAAATCAGGGGAAGCCCCATCTCTGGGAGTTTTCTTTAGAACGCATTTCCTTATTAGAGCATAACCCATCTACTCATGTTCCAGTAACATCCATAACATTTTGGATTCCCTCTCCCAGTCTCCCCAGTAACAACGGTCCCCAGGACAAATATTGAAGGCAAATTTCCCCAGCTGAGACACAGATTGCAGTAGAAACCTAACCTTCTCCACTTTACTCAGAATTAGAACTCTATTCCTTTGTGTGCATTGCATTAATTTTAAATGGACTGCCAATACACAGGAATGGATTAAAACTGGGCATGCAGTTTTTAGGGCTTTCAGCCCATGGAAGTGCCTTACTGTGCATTGTGGTGCACTAAAACACATGTCAGAGCTGCATTTCCTTTGTGCATTAGGGTGGCTTTTAAAGTAAATGACACTAAAATGTTCTAATGAACACAATGTGCATTACCATGTCCTACCACCCTATCCCAAAAGTTTTTTTCAGTCCTAAAAGTTTTGACTAGACATATTTTATTTTATTTTTATTTAGATTTATTAAGTTTTCCAGTACAAAAAAAAGGAACAACCTAGTACATAAACCCTTCACATGTACTTAAAATTCCGTTTTACATCACCTTAACCCCTACCCCCACCCTTCTTCCCATACTCCCCCCTTCCGTTTACCCCAGTCCAAGTCCTATAACCCTGTTTCCATAATTGTCTATCTATATCCATATCTCTCTCTATCACACCTCCACTCTCTCTTTCCGGTACTCCGTTGAGCCCTCTGTAGGTTTCCCCCTAGACTCCAACCAACTCCGAATATCTTTTAGATGTTTTAAAGTTTAACCAACTGCTCCACATTTTCCTTTCTGTTTTATCCTCCTCTATGTGATATAGCTCTTCTATCCTATAAATATTTTTCACTCTATTTATCCAATCATTTATTCATGGTGGCTTTAGAGCTTGCCAGAACTTGGGAATCAAGCCCTTAGCCGCACCAATTAAATGGTATAGTACCCTATTTTTATGCAGTTTCACTGAAGGCTCAAGATTATAAAATAGGCACGTCCACTGGTCCCTCTGTACAGTGATCCCACATATTTCCTGAATATATTGGGTAATTCCTTTCCAGTAATCCTGTATTTTTGGGCAATCCCACCACATATGTGCCATTGTTCCCTTTTCCCCGCAACCTCTCCAACACAACGGTGATACCTCTACTTCTGTTTATGTGCCATACTCTGTGTAATATACCATCTCGCCAAACATTTATAGTTCATTTCAACTGTGCTCATGCTTATCACCTTGTGTGTTGAATTAAATTTTTTATTAATTTGTTGCTCATTCAATTCTGTTCCAAGTTTCTTTTCCTATTTTGCCCAGAACTGGGGAGGATCAACTCCTTCCATATCCATAAGGATCTTATAAATCCTAGAGGTAGATTGTTTTGGACCTATAGTTACATTCAACAATTTTTCAAATGGATACTGATCCTCCGACGTCCTCATCTAATGTAAAAAATAAATCTTTTTTCCTTTTTAAATCTAAAAAAGTGTACAATTTCCCTTCATTCAAAATATCCTTCAAACGTGCATTTTTATCTTTAATCCATTTCCCTGAGATATTATCCTTCCCTGGAGGGAAATACTCCGTTCCCACTAAGGGAGTCAATACTGAGTTATATTTCCATCCTTTTTACTTAAACATTATATCCCAAACACTTAAATCTTTCTTTGTCAATGGACTAGTATTCACATCCAATGTGCAAAATTTATGTGGAATTCAAACTGTCTTCTCTAACTGTCCCTTCCATATTAACCCAACCTTTCCTATGTGAATTAAATGTCCAATCTACTATTCATGATAATAACACTGCTAAATGGTATTTCCTAACATTAGGCAAAAACAATCCCCCTGCCCTTTTGCCCTACATGATACATCATACCTAATTCTTGGTTTCTTGTTAGCCCATATAAACCTGAGTATCATCTTCTTTATTATCCCAAAAAAGGCCCTGGCAGGTGTATTGTAAGCATGTGAAACTTATCCAGGATTTTTGGTACTATCACCATCTTTACCAGATTTATAAAACCTATCCAGGAGGCTCTTCCCTTTAAAAGTCTTGCCAGCTCTTCCTTTATTTTATTTAATATTGGAATAAAATTTGCCTGGTATAGGCCTTTTATTGAAGGTGTTAGTTTTATTCCCAGATAGCCTATTTCCTTTTTCTTCCAGGTAAATGGAAAATCTTTTTGTAAACTCAGTATCTCTAGCTTTGGTGTATTGATACTTACAATTTCTGACTTTGCAGGGTTTTTTTTTCAGGTTTGATAGCTCGCCATACTGTTTTAATAATCTCAGTAAATTGTGCAATGTTATTCTAGGATTTACAATATAGAATAACATATCGGACTAGACTTATATTTTAAATGTTATGGCACCCATTTATCTACTTTTGGAGACCAATCAGTATGGTGCCAGAGAGACCAAAAGTAATAATTCTCTCATATCACGAGACTTACAAGAAGTGTTTATCATTTTTTTTTTAAATTTGGTGCCTAGACAGGGTCATCCAGCATCCATGGCAAAGATGCCAAACTATGCCCTCCTGATTCATAATGTGCAAGGTTAAGGGATCCTACTCCCTGCAGTCACTTGCTTGAAAAAATCACTGACACTGTCACTACTCCTGTCAGCCTTGTAACAGAAGGATGGCGCCCCTATCCCTACAGCAAACATTGCACCCAGGGGAGCTGCCCCTTTCGTTCACCCCTTGCCCCGGTCCTGGCTTTCAGTATACAATAGCCAGCATGGGAGATTCCTCCATCCTTGCTGCTTAATGTGGTTGATGGAATCTATGCGTTGAGGATCTGATTTCTCTCATTTAGGTCATGAGGCTGATTGTACGAAATCAGAGCATTTTTGTTTGGCCTAAGAGACATTTTAAATCAGATTTTGACACATACAGCTCCACCCGTCCTCTGATGCAACCAATGGGAATCGACAAAACTGGTGAGGCAGGTTTTTACCATTATTCCCAGTCTCCTCCCCTCAAGTGAAGGAGCTACCTTGAGGACTGATAAGTATAGTTGGGATCCTGATTGTTTATACATTATGTGCATTACATGAAACACTTTGGACTATTCTGATCCATGCACTTCATACTTCATTGCTTTTCAGGATCAGAGAATCACTCATTTGGCTGGTGTGTAAGGGAGGTGCAGTTATGCCACCATATACACGTCAATGTCCAATAGTATTCACTGGAGATGATGTCGTCCTTAATGCATTCCATTGCTAGTGGCATTATCTGTTTTCCTCTTGACCACAGCACCTATCTGGAGATTTAGGATGCTTCTCGCTCATTTCTATACTGAAAGTTCCATTGGACTCGAACTTGTATGGTCAGATATTAATACCACATTAAGCACATCAAAGCACATATACACTTTGTTGTTTATTTACAATTACTTTGGATATTTTTGTCAAGATCATACAGTCAATACAATTGGTTTAGCTCCTCACTTTTTTTGAGCCTATTTAATATACATTTTGCATATCTATTTTAATGTACCATTACACATATGATAGTATAGAGGGGAAGGGGTATTTAAATTACTATTGTTTATAACCATTGGTTTTTTGTGTTGTTTGCAATAAAAGTTTTGTAAAGTGTATTTTGTTGATTCCTTGCATGTGTTGGTTATTCTAGGTTCATACCTAAATGTTTTCTGCAGCGTTTTGCAGAAACTCAGTTCAGTCCAGTTAACATGATTTCCTATGGGACAGGTTCACATCTCCGCGTTTTCATCCGATGCGTTTTTTGTAAAGGTCAGGGACTTTTTTGAATGCAAACAGTTGCATCTTTGGTTCTATAGACTTCAATGGAAATGCTGCAGAAAAGCATGTATTGTGTTTTTTATGTGTTTTTGCCACATTTTTGATGCATTTTTTAGCTTTCTTTGCGTTTTGCATTTTAAATTTGCCTAGCAACAAGAAAAAAAAAAGAAACAAAAAAAACTCAAAAGGCATCACAAAGACGGCAAAAACGCAGGTGCAGAAACGCAAAATGCAACGCAGAACACAATGCAGAAATGGCTCAAACGCAACCTGCATAGGTATGAACCTAGCCTTAGCGAGAGGTTGGTAGAGTCCCAACCAGTTATTTTTATAGTGGATATTGTGTCAGTTGTTATACTTTCTAAAGTATCAGTGCAGCGCTATAAATACATGTCACAATTCATAAACGCATGTAAACTTAGCGTATAGGTGAATAAAGTGCAAAAAAGTGCAATATTGGTGTAAACTACATATATCATTCAAATGGTGCAAAAACAGGCTGTGAAAGTTTATAAAATTACTCATAAATATTGAAATGTCCTTTGTGCAAAGGTATCGACTGAGAGAGTGCCTATGATTGGTACGTGTTATTTATCCATGATAAACAATGGTGCAGGAACTCATGAAAAGGAATCCACTCTTTGGACGGATGTACACTCACCAGACCAAAAGTATTAATGCGCATGGGTTATAAAACATCACACATATGGGGGTGCAGAGGAATGCTGACAGCTACGGACTTAGGCCATACAGCTCCATCCATCCATCAGGGTTGGTGCCGGGTGGTCCTGTGGAGGAATTAGCTCAGCCACAGGAGCCTCCACACTCAGACCTAAGACCTAAGTCTGTAGCTGCCAACATACCGCTGTACCCCCAGATGTGTGATGCTTTATAACCCATGCGCATTAATACTTTTGGTCTGGTGAGTGTACATCCGTCCCAAGGGTGGATTCCTTTTCACGAGTTCCTGCACCATTGTTCATCACAAATAAATAGCACTTACCTATCATAGGCACTCTCTCAGTTGATACCTTTGCACAAAGGACATTTCAATATTTATGAGTAATTTTATGAACTTTCACAGCCTGTATTAGCACAATTTGTATGATATATGTAGTTTACACCAATATTGTACTTTTTTGCACTTTATTCACCTATACTCTAAGTTTACATGTGTTTATAAATTGTGACATGCATTTATAGCGCTGCACTGATACTTTAGAAATTGCTATTCTGGGACTGTTGCCAATACCCTGAGTGCTAGCTGCTACACTTATATTTATATATCATTTTTAATATTTTAGAACTTTATAATTGTGTTACCAGCGCTCGCTTTACTATTATTTTAAATCAGTTGTTATACTGGTGACTCGCCCACCTTAGATGTTCAGGACAATATTTTATAAACTATTAACCATCTGTATGTGACATTTGGTCAGGTTGGAGACAACTACATGTAGCTAAAACTATTACAGCAGGCTTTGGCTTATTATCCACTGCTCTGCTTACATCCTTATAAAGCATATTCTATTTAATTAGCACTAAACAGCTATTTGCAACATAAAATTATGACAATTTCGATGTTTATATTTTTAACTCATGCAATGCTAACTATGGTGCCAGTGCACCACAAATGTAATCAAGTGCGAATAATAAAAATTTGCTTAAATTATACCACAAAAATGAGTTCCATATGAAAATAACGAGTATGCAGGCAAAAAAAGATGGAGAGGTTTCATGCAACAAAAATATTTCCTAATAAATAGGTTGGGTTAAGTTAGATTGTTATATTCCTTATGGGCAAGCACATTTATATATTGACCAATTTTAGAGATGTATACTAACAATACTGTAGAAAATATGCTTTTTGTTCCATTCGTGGTTTTATATAACTCTAAATTGTTTTTCCCATTCTGGAATGTTTATGCCTACATATAATTGAAAAAAAGTCTTTGTTAGTTTTTCAGTACAAATTAAGCCCCGTAACTTGAAGGTTATAATTACTATAGATTGCCTGCATGTACTTTTTATGGTGGATTAGTAGGGGTGTCCTCACTTGTGGGTGAAAATATGGCTGGTATGGCCGGAAGATTTTTACTTCAACAAGGAAGTTGTTGAAGGGCAGCAAGTTCCAGTGAGTGACAGCAATACTATAAACTTCACTGTGTGTATGGTTACTTATAGAACTGAAACTATAAATCTGTGAATATGTGGTATGATTGAGATACCGGCTTCTTCTGGGGCTTTTAAATACATTATTATCATATAAATACATAGCCAAAGCTGTACTAAAAGGATGATTAGTAGTAGGTAAAATGCCTTTATGTCACAGCAGAATTCATAGCACAACATGATTCTTCCTCTTGCCTTTTTTATGTACTGAAGGGTATAATTTGGGATGAACAACATTTGCACTCACTATACTGCTTGAATATTAAAGTGGAAATAGAGCCATTTTGAAATCACTTGGGTTCCTGGGTCTTTATATCCCTCAAGTTCCAGAGGGTTTTGTTGTCAATGTCTTGGTTCCTCACAGCATACCTTTTACCATTTTTTTTCGGGACTGATGGCTCTTTATTCTGGTAGTAAATTTTGGTACTGTATATTTACTGTATACGTATAATAGCAATGTTACTCCGTTAAGCTTGTGACGTCTTTTCGGGTGCGTGTAGGAGCCACCATCTGTGTTCACCCTGTTTTTCCCTTAAATGCTTGCAATAGGTTCTGTGAACCCTGTATCTATGTGAGTGGCATTTTTTATACATTTTTATACATAAAGCCTTGCTGCACTATGAGGAGTTTCTTATCTTTTGAGTACCTATCTATTGGAATGGGGACGTAAAGGATTGTTCCTGAGAGTGCCTGGAGAGACCTGTGGAAGCAGAGGATCCAGTGGGATTCATATTGAGACTTCTTAGATAAGCATAGACATACAGTCATGGCCAAAAATATTGTCACCCCTGCATTTCTGTCAGATAATGCACCACTTCACCCAGAAAATTGTGGCAATTACAAATGTTTAGGAATTCTCATGTTTATTTCTTTTGCTTGTATTGGTATGACAAAAAAAGTGGAGAAACAAAAAGCCAACTCTGACAAATTCCATGCAAAAACCCAAAAATGGGAAAGTTGTGATGCTCCTGTAGTTTGTAATTAAACTCACCTGTATCAATTAACAGGTCCTGACAATATAGAAATCACATCGGCAACCAGTTCAAATGGTGAAAAATTGACTGAACCTTTCTGTTGTGTCTCTGTGTGCCACACGGAGCATGGAAAAGAGAAAGAGCAGCAAAAAATTGTCTAAAGATTTGAGAACAACTGTGGAAAAGCATGGATAATCTCAAGGTTATAAGTCCATCTCCAGAAATCTTAATGTTCCTGTGTCCAATGTGCACAACAATGTCAAGAAGTTTACAGCCCATTGCATTTGTAGCTAATCTCCCTGGACGTGGACAAAAGAGAAAAATTGATCAAAGATTACAATGAAGGATTGTTCGAATGGTGGATAAAGAACCTCAATCAACTTCCAGACAAATTCAGGTTGACCTTCAAGCACAGGGTACAACAGTGTCAGCTCGCATTTTACATCACCATCTGAATGAAAAGGGATGCTATGGTAGGAGATCCAGGAGGACCTCACTGCTGAGACAGAAACATAAAAAAGCCAGATTAGAGTTTGCAAAAACTTACCTGAGGAAACCGAACTCCTTTTGGGAGAATGTGCTGTCGACAGATGAAACAAAATTACAGCTTTTTGGTAAAGCCCATCATTCTACTGTTTTCAGAAAAATCAATGAGGCCTTTAAAGAAAAGAATACAGTCTATACAGTCAAACATGGAGGTTCACCGATGTTTTTGGGTTGCTTTGCTGTTTCAGACACTGGATGTCTTGACCGTGTGCATGGCATTATGAAATCTGAATACTACCAAAGAATTCTGGAGTGCAACGTAGGGCCCAGTGTCAGAAAGTTGGGTTTCCACCAGAGGTCATGGGTCTTACTGCAGGACAATGACCCAAAGTACACATCAAAATGCACCCAGAAATGGTTTAGGACAAAGCACTGGAGTGTACTGAATTGGCCAGCAATGAGTCCAAATCTCAATTCCATAGAGCACCTGTGGAGAGATCTCAAAACAGCAGTTAGGTAAAGGAACCCTTCCAATCTGAGAGATCTGGAGCTGTTGACGAAAGAAGAGTGGTCCAAAATTCCAGTAAGGAGGTGTAAGAAACTCATTGTTGGTTACAGGAAGCAATTGATTTAAGTTATTTTTTCCAAGGGGTGTGCTACCAAATATTAAAATGAGGGTGCAAATAATTTTGTCCAGTCCAATTTTGGAGTTTTTTTTGTGTCATACCAATACAAACAAAAGAAAGAAACATGAGAATGCCTAAACATTTGTAATTGCAACAATTTTCTGAGCGAAGTGGTGCATTATCTGACAGAAATGCAGGGGTGCCAATATTTTTGGCCATGACTGTATAATTATTTTCATAGCAGCTAATTTATTACTCAAACTGCATACAGAAAACAAATTTGTCCCTAACTTGCGTTATTAGTCCTCATGCACACTGGGCGTTTGCTTTTCTCCCCTGAATGCCAGAACTGGCAGGAGAAAAGCTGCTTAAAAACATGCCCAAAGCCGCATATTACACACACGTTTAGGCACATCAAGTGCTTGAGTGTTAATGGATTTTGTTGGCCAGAATATTATTTATTTTGTCCATCGGAATGCATTAACGCTGAAATACACCCAGCATATACACACATTTAGGTGCATTTTGCATTTTTGCATTTCTGCTGAAACACTCTTCTGAATGCACTGGTGGTGGGTTTTACTATCAGCCTATACAGGCTCCTTTTATAACACGCCTGTAAACATGTATGTGTGCATGGACACGTAGGCTAATATAGAGGTGCTTTTACAGGCTGAAAGAAAATATGCCAAATGCCTATAAAAGTGGCATTTTTTAAGCCCAGATAAGCAACTGCAAAAAATAATACAGTTTCGATAAATGCCGCCCCATTGTCTATTTATATCACAAACTGCTATTTTTATTCAAATCCATGGATTCCTCATTGACAGCTTTCAATTTTTCTCAGCATTTACTTTAATTTGAAATGTAAGTCTTGAGTGGACTGAAACTTGCTAAAGCTTTAGCTAACCTGAAACACCATTCTGGCAAAAATGTTGCATTGTGGGAGCTAAAAGTAGGTGTTGATCTGAGTTAACTGAGATGCTATTTCGCACCTTGTCCTGGTCTTTCTATCTGCTATTTTTAGCAGCTGTATACATTTGTGATTAGAATTAGCTTAGGGATAGAAGACCAGGTGCCATGTTTAAAGAAGCTCACTAAAAATATTTTTTTTATACTTACATCACATTGAGATTTTGCAATTTAGCAATACTTTTAAAACAATAAGACTGATTTATTAAGTTGAAAATCTTCACACAATAAATTGTGTGAATAGTAGAGATGTGCATGATGGAAAAATTTGTTTTGTTTTAGTTTCATTCATTAAGTAGATCATTTTGTTTTGTCATAATTGTTATGTTAGAATGATTTGCTTCAGGACGATTCGTTATTTTGAGAGTATACATTCGTTGTTCTGGATTGATTTGTATTTTCAGAATTTCTGATATCCTTTTGTTATCTTCGAAGATTAGCTATAATAATTTCCATGTAATAAATTAATATGTATTAATTTGTTATGTTATTATATTGAACTCCTTTTCCCATTCACAACTGACTTTGTTGGGCTGCACACAGATGTAACACCCTCCAGGTTAGTAAAACAGCCTGTTTGTTGTTTAATAAGAAGCTGAGTAGCAGCCTGGGGATCAGTCAGCTTGTAAGTGAGACAAGAGTTCACCTCAGGACAAGCTGGGAGGCTCTAAGAGGTCAGGGCTTCTGTAGCCCTCCCACTCCTCCAGAAACTTAGAGAACTCTCTGGAAAAGGGTTGGAGGAGAGGAGTAGGCCCACATCTGCATGTTTGAGGCACCCTGGCCCTGCCCTGGTAGGAGGCTTGACATGGTGTCCAGGGCAACCCTCAAAAGTGACAGAACCTGTGCAGAGTCAGGTCAGTTTTGGGTGGAAGATGGAGTGAGAGGCTGGAGTGTGGAGCCTGGGAGAGGGCCCAGGGAAGGGTCCTACTTACAGACTTGTGCTGGCCAAGGGAGTCTCCACTGTACCACCATCTTCCAGGAAGGACAACCTGAACAGCAGGGAAGGAGCCACCCCAGCGAAAGGTCTGAAGGCAACCACGAACTCATTGAGCTATCGGGAAGAAAAACACGAGTACTCTTACACCCCCTAGGCCAAATAAGGGGAGAGGGCAGTCAGGTGGAAAACCCAACTAGCTTCCCATCTGGGGTTGCTGTGCTAAATTGGCCCTTGCCCAGGGAATATTTTGAGTACAGCTGGGTGAAGAGGAGGATTCATCTGGGCTCTGAGGAGGTACACCAGGGAATTGCAATACTCTTAAAGTAGAGACTATTTTGTCCACATCTGTACATAGTTGCTATGGAGTTCAAGTTTGCAGTTTCCTTGGGCATTCTCATCACCGTTCTAAATCCCATAATAAAATAAAAAAAACCAAGCTCAAGAATTGTTTACTGACTCAGAGTGCAAAGTGTGGACGAAAATGTGTGTTGCCTCTCTATGCAGAGCTTTAGGGTGACCAAAAAACTCATCGACTCCTAAGGGGGTAGTGCTACATGTGGGGGCTCATAATTCTGGGATGTCTCTATAGCAACCTGCATGGTCATTGCCCATAGCAACCAACAAGCTAGAAGATTGTGTGCTGCTGTAAAGTGTCGCGTAGCCAAGCAGGAAGGTGGAGTTGTGCTGTACTTCTTGAACTGTGGCTGTTGCTGTGATTCAAGTGCTGTTAATGCTGTCGCCCGTGGCAACCATGCCAGTCCCATCCAAAAGTCTTCCTGCTGCTCTACAGGTGGCTGGTGTAGGAGACTATGTTCATGATTTACCTGCTAATGCCAGTGAAATGTCTGCTGTTACTTTGCTTGCCATTGCAGAGCAGCCAGAGTGGCTCATCAGTCTGTGAAAGTCTTTTTGCTGCTCTACAGATGGTTACCACAAAAGACTCTGATTGCTATGTATCTGCTCTCAACTTCAAAGTTGTTGCTACTTTGCTCATTGTCACCCATGGCAACCATGGTGAGCTTCGGTGCCTCTTTGGATTACAAATATTCTGTTGCCCACCAGTGGCTGAGGCCTATGTTCTACTACTATTGAAGCCTGCAAAAGTCAGCGTGTGTCTCGTGTTCCTGTGTTCCATTGTCCAGAGCAACCGAAAGATTCCCCTGACTGTGGATTACAAATTTCCAGTTGGTTTACAGTGGCTGGACTCAGTGACTCTGTGTTCATGTGCTTTATCATTTGCAGCGGGGAATGTGTCCTGTTCCTTGCTGTTGCCCGTATTAACCATTGTGGGCCATCACTACATCGCTATAACTACCAACATCCAGTCACACAACAATGGTTGGGGCCAACCGTCAGTGACCTCAAGACCACCCAGCACACCCAGCATGGAGAGAGGGAGAGAAAGAAAAAAAGCAAGATGGAGGGTGTGCTGCAAAAAATGTCTTGGTCATAAAGGGGGTAAAATCTTCTGGAGCTGAAGTGGTTGAATAGCCAGTCATGCAGACGAAATTACTAAACAGAAATTTGCTTTTCCCTTGATTGTATAATTGGAGAGAATATTCACTCAATTTGTTTGGTGAAGATTTTCAGCTCCATTAGTAAATCAGTCTCTGTGTTATTTGTACAGCATTTTTATTTCACAATGTGAAATATTTATAAATAGTTTGAGAATAGTTGTTGATGCTGGAATCCACTGCATGCTATGGTTCCTTCTGTTAGCTGCTACATCATGAGTGGGCAAAGAAAGTAGTGATGTAGTGGTCAATGGAATGGACCCCAATGCCCAGTAGATAAGAATATTATCCAAGAAGTGTTGGATAATGGTGACATTGGTAGCACTGGAGCAAAGATTTAGCACTCCACCTGCTGAAAAGGTAAATATGAAACAGGTTGTCTTACAGGGTGCACCTATTTTGTTTTAGGGTCACATTAAATATTTAAATGGTTAGTTCTTCACTTTTTTCCATTTTTTTTTCATTATCAGTTTGGTCTGTGTTTAAAAGTGTCAGGTAAGTCTTTAATATGGAGAGCCCGTGGTGCTCTTAAGGTACCTACAGACATATGAACCTGATCTTTCTGTATATGGTTGAATGGGGAATATTTGTAGGTTTGTTGGCCTTTCATGATGCCTGTTGACCAAGCATACTCAGGGTAAGAATCAGTATATAGAATTGCTTTCCCCTGCCTTACTGTTATTTTTTTCCCTTTCTCCTACCCTCCCCACTGGCACAAACAGGAGTTTGTCTAATCTGGCACAAAACGCTAGTCCGTGGCAGGACTTCATAGCAATGTATTATTGGTGCTAAATCTAGTGATCTGTCAAAATGTTAGCTCAAGAATGAAGCTCATTGCACCTATTGATTGCTTCAACATGTTTACATTTCTTTTACCACATTTAATACTGAACTCCATGAAAATTAGGAAATTAACCTTGCAGGATATGTCACACTCTACAAGAATTAAATGCTCATTTTTACTTAGGGTACCTTTATAGAGCAAGTTTACCTTTTCTATCCCTTTTGTCTGCTGGCTTCTTCTCTCAATGCAACTGGTCCCCAAAGCCGCTGTTTGCCAGTAGCATTCTGAGTTTATCATGTACAATACAGGACCAGCTGTACAATGCAGGATCATCTGTCTTGCATTGTGAGTGAAGATGCTGAGGGCCCACTCACAAACTAGAGAGTTGGATGAAAGAGAAGATGGCTGGTTGCCAGGGGGTGAGGAATAAGATAAGTAAAAGTGCTTTTTAGTGGTACCATAGGCAAAAAATTAAAATGTAACCCTTGCAACAAGAGGGGAGCCTCACTGCAATTGCAGTTATTATTTTAATTTGTTTAAAAAGTGAAATTAAAGTGTTTGTAAATCTTATATTTTTTAATAACAAACATGTTATAATTACAATGGTTTTGCACAGAGCAGCCCCTATCCTCCTCTTCTCGGGTCCCCCGCCGGGGCTCCTAGCTCCTTCTGCTTACTGAGTTCCCCCATAGCAAGCCGCTTGCTATGGGGGCACTCAAGCAGACTCTTTCCCCAGCCAGCTCTGTGTGTCCATAGACACACAGACCACAGGTCAGCTCTGCCCTCTTCTCTCTCTTTACTGGCTGTGATTGACAGCAGAAGGAGCCCGCTGGTGTCTCTGAGTCACTGAGGAGGAAGAGAGCTGAGAGAGCCACTGCTCTCATGCACATCACTGGATTGAGATCGGGCTCAGGTAAGTATAAGGGGGGGGGAGCTGAGCATTTATGGTTTTTTACCTTAATGCATAGAATGCATTTAAGTAAAAACCTTCAGTCTTTACAACTACTTTAATTGCAGCTGTCACAGTTTTTGTTGTTTGCTGACTTAGATAGATCTTTATGTGAAGATGTGGAGATCTTTTCAATAAGAGAGGCCACACACAGACACATACTACCATTTTATCCAAATTTACACGGTGACAAGGCTCAGCATAAAATGTTAGTCAAAAGTTTTATTTTTTTTAATAAGTTGATATGGATTAAGTTATATTTGTTGGTAATTTTCAGTACTAATAGTGCTTAATGGATTTCTTTAATACCCGTTTGTGCTGCTTCTGCTTTTATTAGAGCATTTCTGTTTACATGGACTGATACACAATCAAGTATCTCATTATTTTGTATCCAGACCGGGGATGTTTTAATCTGTTGGAATCTGTCTAAAAGTGTTTTTGGTAACTAATGTGTTTTCATGAAATATTTGTCCCTGTGCTTGTTTTAATTTATCTAATGGATATAATCATGCAGCTTAAAGTGTAACTAAATTAAAAAAAAAATTGCAAACAGGCAGGCTTTTTATTGCAGAAGAAACATCCAATGCTTCTCTTCTTTCCTACTCTATCCAAAATTAAACAAAGCAAGTTTTGGCTATACATACACTTTTGATTTTGATAGACTATTTTTTATACCAAGGTCTTGTATCCTCTAAAGTGTATGTAAACCCCCAAAGCCTTGTTCACACAGGCTGCAAGTTTTCTGTCCCTCTGAAAAGTAATCTGTGTTAGATCATTTTTCAGAGGCAGTTAGCAGGTGTTCAAGAGGTGATATTGCTGCCTCCTGAACGTTCATTGTTTTCCATTTCCAAGATAGATTTTGCATTGCAGGTTATGGTGCAGTCCATTGACTTCAATTAGTGTGTTTGGCAAGTGACACTGCCTGCCAAACGTGACATTCTGAGTTAAATATGCCACCCCACCAAGTGAAGTATCATGGCTGCGCCAATGTGAATGGAACTGAGAAGCCACCATGGTTTTTCGTAGGTGGCCAGCTGGGGGTCAATTAAAAAAAGGAATCAGTCAGATGTTTTAGCATCCCTTACATTCCTTTGTGACTTAAGCCTTACAATAAACGTTCCCTATTTACTCCCTATTTGGTGTGGTAAATATACCATTTTGCCTGTTAAATATACCATTGAAAGCATTTTGTGATATCTATTAAAGAAAAACTTTTCCCATAACAACTTGAAAAAAATAATGTTCTTTAGTAAGGAACAAACATTCCACATTAATAATTATGCTGCCTCCAGCATTGCTCCTGTTTCTCCTTGCTGGAGGCTGACATTTTGTTGAAGACCATAGCCTATGAGCAACAGTAAATTTTTAGACTGTCAGCAGATCGGTCTCTACATTTTTGGCACAGTGCCTAAAAATAGGGAGCAACTGAGCATGTGCAGAGCAGGGTGAGACAGTATTTTACTAGATTTTAAACAGTATAGGTAATTATTTTTAATGTCTTACATAGCTATACCTGTAAAAGGGGCCTGAATGACCTAGCAGGACTTAATGTTCTGACTAAAGCTTCACTTTAAGTGAGTGGCAAGGACTGTGTCAAGCTCAGTGCCAGAGAGATTGCCAAAAACTGTGTCATACTGGGTGCCAGACAGACCAGCAGAGACTGTTCCATATAGACTGCCAGAAAGACTGCCAGAGACAGTGTCACATAAAATGCCAGAGAAACTGCCAGAAAGTGGGCCATATAGAGTACAAGAAAGACTGGCAGAGACTGTGCCAAGCTCAGTGTCAGACTGCCAGAGACTGTGCCACATAAAGTGCAAAAAGACTGTGCCATATAGAGTACAAGAAGGACTGCCAGAGACTGTGCCATATAGAGTACAAGAAGGACTGCCAGAGACTGTGCCATATAGAGTGCAAGAAGGACTGACAGAGACTGTGCCATATAGAGTGCAAGAAATACTTCCAGAGGCTTTGCCAAGTTAATTGTCAAAAAGGCTGCCAGAGATTGTGCCATAAAGAGTGCCAGGGAGACTGCCAGAGACTGTGCCACATAAAGTGCCAGAGAGACTGCCAGAAACTGTGCCATACAGAGTGCCAGAAATACCATCAGATACTATGAAAAACTTAGTGCCAGAGAGACTGCCAAATAATGTATGATATAGAGTTCCAAAAGATCGCCAAAGACTGTGCCACATAGAGTGCCAGAAAGACCACCAAAGACTGTGCCATATAACATGTCAGAAAGACCACCAAAGACTGTGCCATATAACATGCCAGAAAGACCACCAATGACTGTGCCATATAACATGTCAGAAAGACCACCAAAGACTGGGCCATATAGAGCACCAGAGAGACTGACAGAGCCTGTGCCATATAACATGCCAGAGAGGCCACCAAAGACCGTGCCATATAACATGCCAGAAAGACCACCAAAGACTGTGCCATATAACATGCCAGAAAGACCACCAAAGACTGGGCCATATAACATGCCAGAAAGACCACCAAAGACTGGGCCATATAGAGTACCAGAGAGACTGCCAGAGCCTGTGCCATATAACATGCCAGAAAGACCACCAAAGAATGTGCCATATAACATGCCAGAAAGACCACCAAAGAATGTGCCATATAACATGCCAGAAAGACCACCAAAGACCGTGCCATATAACATGCCAGAAAGACCACCAAAGACTGTGCCATATAACGTGCCAGAAAGACCACCAAAGACTGTGCCATATAACATGCCAGAAAGACCACCAAAGACTAGGCGACATAGAGTGCCAGAAAGACCACCAAAGACTAAGCCATATAACATGCCAGAAAGACCACCAAAGACTGGGCCATATAGAGTACCAGAGAGACTGCCAGAGCTTGTTTCAAACACAGTGCCAGAGAGATGATGAGAGACTGTACCACAGTTAGTTTCAAAATAACTTACCAGAGACTGTGCCAAACTCCGCATCAGAGAGCCTTTCACACTGGCTCTGCTACTTCTACAGGTCTGGAAGCAGCTCAGCAAGTATGAGCCATGCGTTATCTGTCTCCCTCTCCCCCATGTGTACTTTTATACCACTGAGCTGCATTTATGTTTTTGCATAAATAAAGGGGAAGATTTACTAAAACCAGAGAAGTCAAAATCTGATGCAGCTGTGCATGGTACCCAATCAGCTTCTAACTTCAGCTTGTTCATTTAAGCTTTGACAATAAAACCTGGAAGCTGATTGGCTTCTATGCACAGCTGCACCATATTTTGCACTCTCCAGCTTTAGTAAATCCCCCCCCACAGTGTTGCTCTGAAGAAAAAGGGGGTGCATCTATCCACTTTTTTCATTTGTGTGTGTGGGTGCTATGGGTACACCATTTCTCTGCCTGCTGCATTGATACATTTTGTTGGCTTCATTTATCAAGAAAGTGCAAAGTATGCATACTACAGTATGTATACCTTAATGCATTGTGCTGTTCCTGCAACCATGACAACAGTATTCCATCAGTAGTTCCCATATTCGTCATTCTGTTGCTGCTGTTCCTGGCACATTACCTCTCCCAGGTTTGTGAGCAGTTTTGGGTTAAGTTTGCCTTTAAAAAAAAACTCAGTTTGCTAACGGCAGAATAATTTAACACAGTTGAGTGTTAGTAAACCCAAAATCTGTACAAAGTGTTTGGATATGTTATGACTGACGAGGGCAGCACATCACAGGTGGCCTGTACAGGCATTCAGTAGTTCTTTCTTAAGGCCACTGTGAATTGCATGACCTGCAGTCACCATCATATACATTGTGCATTGCACCATCCATTGCCGTACCCACCAAATGTCACCTACCTACCAGCAGACCTGGATTAAAACGGGTGTGGTAGAATAGTAAATCATGAAAAAGAAGGCAAAGTACAATTACAGTTGTGTCCAAAATTATTCAACCCCCACTGAAATTGAGTGTTTTGGCCAGTTTGACATTGCTTTTGATCATTCAGTCATCTTGCTTACATTTACATTAAAGAGGCACTTGTAGGTCAGACAAATATAACATAACAGTTATAATGAAATAACCACAAATGTCTTTTCTGTGCTCACAGCATTATCAGTTTTATTCAACCCCCAAGTGACATTCAATCTTAGTACTTAGTACAGCATCCTTTTACAGTTATAACAGCTTTTAAACGTGAAGCATAGCTTGACACAAGTGTCTTGCAGCGATCTACGGGTATCTTCGCCCATTCTTCATGGGCAAAGGCCTCCAGTTCAGTCACATTCTTAGGCTTGCGCACTGCAACTGCTTTCTTTAAGTCCCACCAGAGGTTCTCAATCGGATTTAAGTCTGGTGACTGCGATGGCCACTCCAAAATGTTCCAGCCTTTCCTCTGCAACCATGCTCTAGTGGACTTGGAGGTATGCTTGGGATCATTGTCCTGTTGAAAGGTCCAACGTCTCCCAAGCCTCAGGTGTGTGACGGACTGCATCACGTTTCCATCCAATATCTCCTGGTACTGAAGAGAATTCATGGTACCTTGCACACGCTGAAGCTTCCCTGTACCTGCAGAAGCAAAACAGCCCCAAAGCATGATTGACCCTCCACCATGCTTCACAGTAGGCAAGGTGTTCTTTTCATCATAGGCCTTGTTCTTCCTCCTCCAAACATAGCGTTGATCCATGGGCCCAAACAGTTCTAATTTTGTTTCATCAGTCCACAGAACACTATCCCACAACTTTTGTGGTTTGTCCACATGGCTTTTGGCATACTGCAGTCGACTCTTCTTATTCTTTGGAGACAGCAAGGGGGTACGCCTGGGAGTTCTGGCACGGAGGCCTTCATTACGCAGTGTGCGTCTTATTGTCTGGGCTGAAACTTCTGTACCCACATCTGACAAATCTTTTCTCAGTTCCTCAGCAGTCACACGGGGACTTCTCTCCACTCTACGCTTCAGGTAGCGCACAGCAGTCGAAGTCAGCATCTTCTTTCTGCCACGACCAGGTAGCGTTTCAACAGTGCCCTTTGCCTTGAATTTGCGAATGATGCTTCCTAAGGTGTCTCTTGGTATGTTTAACATCTTTGCAATCTTCTTATAGCCATTGCCCTTCCTGTGAAGAGAAATCACCTCTTCTCTTGTCTTCCTGGACCATTCTCTTGCCTTCACCATGTTTGTAACCACACCAGTAAATGTCTAGAAGGAGCTGAGTATCACAGTCATTTTAAAGCTGCCTAATTGGTGCTTATTATGCTTGATTGCTGCTCGGTGACATCCACAGGTGTTTTCAATACCTGATGGAAAGCACCTGTATGAACCTCTGTTCTTCAGAGTGGTAGTCTTTAAGGGGTTGAATAATTGTGGCAATGAAGAAACCACATAAGAACCATTTACTACTGTATTACATAAACAATTGATGTCATTTTAGTTGCATTTGGGTAGTTACAACGTCCTTGTAGGATTTGATTCTGAATACAATTCCAAATGTACACTATAGTCCCTAAACCCCTTTACAGCATTGGGGGTTGAATAATTTTGGACACAACTGTATATATAATAAAAATAAAAAAAAACAACTTACAACAAATTAGTAGCAAGAAGAACGTGTGAACAGGATGAAAATAGACATTAAAGGAAAAACATTATTGAGTGAAATACTAAAGCTGCCTAACATTCTTTTGAAAATACTAGTTGCCTGGTCGTCTCCTGAGCTGAAACAAGCATGCAGCTAGTGAAATCAGAAGGAAGCCTGAATTTCTGACCTCTAGACAAGCCTAACATCCAGGGTATTAGCAATTTGTAAAGGTGGGCTTCGCAAAAAGCGCCTACAATTGTCTGCCTATCAGAGTAAAATTTAAAAACTAAACTGTTACTCTGTTTAGCTTTGATTTCCTTTTTTTTAATATTTGTTCTTGAATTTCAAATATTCGTCAAGTTGTAATGCTCAAATAGGGGGTTCAAGTTGTAGTAGGGGCTATTTACTAAAACTATTGGTGCAAAATTTGGTGCAGTTCTGTATAGAAACCAATCAGCTTTCATGTTTTATTGTGGTTCAAATCCCGACCACGGCACCACCTGCCTGGAGTTTGCATGTTCTCCCTTTGCCTGCGTGGGTTTCCTCCGGGGACTCCGGTTTCCTCCCACCCTCCAAAGACATGTTGGTAGGTTAATTGACTCCTGTCTAAATTGGCCCTAATATGTGTATGTATGGATGTGAGTTAGGGACCTTAGATTGCACGCTCCTTGAGGGTTAGGGACTGATGTGAATGTACAATATATATGTAAAGCGCTGCGTAAATTTACGGCGCTATATAAGTACCTGAAATAAGTAAATAATTGTCAAAGCTTAATTGAATAAGCTGAAGTTAGAAGCTGACTGGCTACCATGCACACCTGCACCAGATTCTGAGTGCTCCAGCTTGAATAAGTCTACCCTAGGGTTTCCAAATATATTTTGTATGCCCTAAAAAGATTGAATGGAAGAAAAGAATTCTTCAAATATCATACACTCATACATAAAAAAAATTAGGCAAATTTAAATTATTTGTTATACCATCAAATGCCTTAGATCATCAAAAGATGCAACTAAAAATGGGCCATAAGATGCCTGCTATTACTTTCTGAATTTCCTTGGGCTGGGAGAGAACTCTGACTCAGACCTAATACCTGCCGATCATCATTCTGCTGTACCACATTCTGCAGTGGGGCTGTTATTGGATATTAACATGACAGCTATGGTGGTAAGTGTAACTTACAACTTTATGCTTACCACCCCCAGCCTAGTGGTAGTCTCTTTAGCACTGTAATGACATATTTGTCACCAGTTTTTTTACATATATAAACCGTATATTCACCGCACAAATGTGATGTGAATATATATAAAACCTAACACCTGAAAAAGTGCACAATAAATCACTCACCTAAATAAATAAATGAGTACATAAAATGTGTATGCATGCAGCTGCCCTAATAGTGAATAATCCAATAATCACCTCATGAAACAATGACAAATAAAAGCAGCGCAAAAAAATAAAAATAAAACACAATACACAAACACAAGTGAAAATATAACACTTCAAAAAATATACACAAATATTTAAATCATTTCAAGTCCACTAACTGAAAAATGAAAATTGTGATGAAATACAAAGTCTTTGATCCACCAAGATCACCACATGAACAACATAACGATAATTGGTTAAATAAAATGCACTCAAATATCACCATGTGCTCCAGAGGAAAACCTCCTCCAATTCAATGGCACTCATCAAATATCGTGGCCCATCCAAACCTGATAGGCAATAGCGCTTGTGGTGAGTGCCAGCGTAGTACAATCAATCAACAAGCCCTTCATTAATTAGAGACTGACATGATGACGGGACATCCTCCAAACTATTATACTCCATAATTAGGGAAAGATGTGAAAGGAAACTCATAGCGTGAATCCATTAAAAACCATTTATTGGATAGAAAGTATTGCACTCACATAAAATAAATGAAAGCATGCCAAAATATCCACAATAACTGTAAAGAGTATCTGTATATCACATGGAGCGAGCGTCTCATCCAATCCTCCTCGCTGCACGTGAGCGATACGTCACTTCTGGCGGGGGATGTAAGGTGGATGCCTCATTACAGAATATATCGTGCGGCTCAACCCTGACACGTGTTTCGTCACCTGACTTTATCAAAGGGTTCTGAACCCTCTGATCTGATCCACCTAAACAGAAGAGGACAGATCCCCTGTCATGTACCTGACCTGAGGCTGCAATAGAGAGAGGGCTCCCCTTACGGCTAAATGCAGTGCGCCCCTGGAGGTGGAAACAGGAGGTGCAGTGCCCAAAGAAGCATGGGTTGCCAGTGGTGTTGCTGTTTGGAAATGCCTGATGAGATGGAACCCGTGGCTGCTCCAGTTGCAGGATAAGTTTCTCCAGAGAACACATGAATCCTGGAGGATGGGTACAGTAGTCAGTAGCCAGAGCCAGGATCAATATGCAACAGCAGACAAGAGCAACATCAGGATCAAGCCAGGGTCATACACAGAGTAGCAGGAGACATGATCAAGGTCAGGAGCAAGCTGGGATCATACACAGAACAGCAGACAGGCACAAGGTCAGGATCAAGCCGGGTCGCTAATGGGTAATCAGCAGTAAACTCAGGAACACAGGAACAGGAGGGGCTGACGATAACCCAGCAATCACTGGGCAGAGCTGCAGTCCTTATAAAGGCCACTGAGTGTCAGCAATTAGTGCACCCTGCGTGTGCCGGTGCGTTTTCATGCACAGGAATGCATGGTCACGTGTCGCCCGCCAGTGCGCATGCGCACTTCTTTGCGCGAATTGCACATTGGCGCATTTGCCCAGGCTTCCTTGTCTTTTCCTCTGACATCCCCTTTCCCAACTGGACTGAATGGACCATCCAATCAGGTCTGCCTGAAAAACTAACGGGCGGAAATGATCGGACCCGCCGTGTGAAAGGGGCCTTAATCTTTTTGAAAGGTTTTCCCTCAAAATATATCCAGTTAAACAAATGAAAGATACTATCTATCATTTGTCTTTCCTATCCAAAATCCATGACAGATAACTGTCCACAGGGTGAATGGACCTTTCAATCAGGTATGCCCAAAAAACTGATGGGTGGAACTGATTGGACCTGCTGTGTACACTCACTACTTTACATTGTAGCAAAGGATTATATCATCAGTGTTGTCACTTCTGTGAGATACTGTAACTGTTTCTTAAAATGATGGAACCCCCCCCCCCCAACATCTTTTACATGGAAACAGATGACTTTAAGACCTTGACATGAGCCCCAAAAGAAGCCAAAGAGCCCCTCATCTGTTAAATCTTAATTCCACTGAGGCCCTCTTTAGCCCTCTAAATGAAACTGTAACAGAGCAGAACCCCTCCCCTCCAAGGCATAAAAACATTTTAAAAATTCACAGAAATAAGAGGATATGTTGATTGAGCACTGCAAAATTGTTTTTACATTTTATAAAATGCATGACAACATCAATATTGATGATAACAATGGTATATTTGTGAATATTTATATACTATATTCCATAACTAACAAAAAAGGTAAAGAGACAGTCTCTGCTCTAGCACAAAAAAATACATAACTTTTATGAAACTGGATAAAAATCCATACACCAGTACTACCGTCAACACTGGACTGTAGCCCTGTCTGCTATATTGCTTTATACCCAGCAGTTACACAAATATAGTGTTCTTAGAAATGTTTGACAGGATTTCTTCCTGTGCTTCTCATTAATGTGTTTCATGGTAGATACTGCTTCTTCAGAACGAGACATGCAGTGTCTGGGCTGTATAGTACCCACACAAATAGTCCCTCAAGAAGACATAGGAGCCATAGAAATCCCATCAGAGAGGTACTTACAGGGAAGTAGAGTGCAGGAGAATGGACACAACTAAAAAGGGGAGACGGGAGCAGAAAAAAAGGAGAGGTAACCAGACAGAGTAAAATATCCCCGCATCTCCCAAACTGCATTATATCCTGGTTCAGTCGGGACCCAATATGTAGGGGCCGTATGATGGATCCCCAGCTCCCATACAGTAGATGAATTGGATTATTAGCAAATACATTTCCTGGAGCCAAATTGAGGAAGAAGGACCGAGACTTGTACAATAACACCAATAATGGCAGTTTTCAAATAAACCTTTCCCAAATGCCCTTGGGAGAGTGTCCATCTGTCTGCCACACCACCATCTGTCTCTATATCTTTTTTGTTAGTTATGGATATAGGATTTGGTACTGTGAAAGTTTAGGTTAATCTAAATACTATATTCTAATAGGGTCATGTGTCTCCTCTATATATATATATATGTATGTATATGTATACCCTAATTAAAAAGAAAATAAAAAGATATTAATCCCTTCCTGTCTACCCCAGCGTCCGTTTAAAAAGACCTGATCATCCAGGGGGTGGGAAGGATTGGAGATCATGTGACCACTGTGGTGTGCTGTCCCAGTGGTCAAATAATTGGAAGCCAGTCAGCTCAGTCTCTGTGTTGGGAGGGTGTAGTGAGCACGCCCTCAGCACAGAAACATTGGCCGCCCAGCAATGCATATGTGGGGCATGTGGGCATTAAATTCCATCCTCTTGCCGACGTACCTATGTGTTACCAGGGTGGCAGTAAGTTAAAAAAAGTAGGTGTGTTTTGTAAAAATGTGTACAGTTTGAAGGCTAGGTTTGATACTGCTAGGTCAATAGCTCAAAACTGGTATGCAAATTAGACAGTCAGAGTGAAGTCAGACCTCCTGATTTATGTACTTTTAGGTCAGTTACATGAAGCTACTAGATTAATAGGACAACCAGACAGCATTTGCAGAAGGCAGCAGGTTTCCATTAATGCGTCTAATTTGTCTAGAACACCACAGAGTAGATTCATCACAATGAACAGTCGTTTATAGTGATAACTCAGCCTAGGTATGATGTACATTTACTCCAAGAGTCAGTGATATTTCATGTAACTAAGCAGAAAATAAATATTTTGACAAGAATAATTTTAGCGTTTAGCATTGTCCTAAATTCAGTAGTATAGCGTTTCTGAAGGTTAAGTTGCACGTACAACATTCTGCATTTACCGTTGAAGCCATAAAGTTGACTAATTAATGCGTATTGACAGACATTGTAATTACTTTGCAAAGACATTACATAATTTGTAATGTAATTAAAAGAAGACACTCAGGAAAAATGCGCACAAGTCTGAATGACGCGCAAATGGCAATCACTGAACCAAACACAAGCAATTCTCCGAGCCGTAATTGAGACCCCTAACATCGTTGTACACCATCGCTACATTCCGTCAATGCAGACATTTCAAATTAATTTCCGTGACCTCATCTGCAATTATAGTGTTTATTTTCAATGCATTAATAATTGCAGAGTGAACACACACACACACACACACATACAGTAACACCAGCAGCACTAATCTATTTTCAGCCACGGTTAAAAACTGAAACTGCAAGACATGAAGCGTAGAGTGCATCAGCCAACTGCAGCGTAGCCAGAGAAACAAGCAACAGAAATAGAATAGCAGGATGGCAGTGCGTGGGCGATGCATAAACCACTTTATGAGCAAAAGCTTCGAGTGATATTTTAGACTTGACATAGATGACAGTTCCTTTTCACTATTTACTATTCTTATTTTGGAAGGAGAACATGTATATTTATATTTAAAATACAAATTCCCGGGAGATAGGATCCGTTCCTACATACATAATGGTTAAGTGCTTTGCATAACTTCTTCAGGATGAGTTTACTTGGGGAAAGTTTAGCTGTATGTCCTGCAGAGCCCCGTTGTATGTTATGGAGTGTTTGCCTGAACCTATTCAAGATCTCACTGTTACATTTGCATTTTCATTATGCTCCCATTTGCTGGGTGTTTTTTGACAAGCGTTTATATCACATACAGTATGTATTTTTATGTGCATTAATCCACTTTATTTTGACTTTTGAGTTTTACAATTTTTTCCAATTTTTAAATGAGAAAAAGCTTGCATAGAAACATTTAAGTTGACATCTCAACATCTTTACACAATTTCAGGTGTGTTATAAAAAAATTAAATAAAAATAGAAAAAAGCTAATGAAATTTAGTAACATCTCACGATAACCTTATGAGTTATACCTTCTTATTGCTCCATATGCCCTACTCTAAAGAAGCTATTGTTTCAGTGCTGTGAATATGATGAAATTCTGCGTGAAACTAGCCAAATCACTGGATCTCCACAATGTGGTCAAATGGCAACCTTTGAACTGGATTTTCATCTTTGGGACGAGGATATTTTTGGGGGTTGAGCTCATTGAAGGTCTTCCTGATCGTTGTCTTCCAGTGATGTTCTTCTGCTCTTGAACCTAGCGTGCCACTCAGAACACCTGAAACGACTCACTGCAGCATCGCTGTAAACTTGCGAAAGCATGTGAAAGGTCTCTGTAGCAAATTTGCCCAGTTTCATGCAGAATTTCACATTTTCTCTTAGATCTAACTTGCTGTCTATGATGAAATAGCAGATGTGATAACGCACTTGTTTAGAATAGCACCAGTTGCACACCTTCCGATGTACACAGTATGATGTCTTTTGTTACTTATGAAGGCCGGTGCTCCCTGTGGCTGTGTGTGCAGCCTTGTGCTGCCATCTGTTGGTGTGTTACAAAACTTGTCTCAAAACCTTCTGATACCACCTTGTATTTTGGCTCAAATATGCTTTTACCTTAGTAACAAAGAAAGTGAAATGAGAGACTGGATTTACAACATTCCAATGTTTCCTTCAGCAATTACTTTTTGAACTTTTAAGACTGGATAACAGCTGATTACAATATGTGAAAACATATTAGTCCATCTCATCTCAAAATCCTTAATTGACAATCATCATCAGTAACAATGGGCTGCAATTGCTCTTAGTTCTAACTTGCTGTCTATGATGAAATAGCAGATGTGGTAACTCATGTGTTTAGAACAGCACCAGTTGCACACCTTCCAATGTACACAGGATGATGTCTTTTGTCACACTGACTTATGAAGGTCGGTGCTCCCTGTGGCTGTGTGTGTGCAGCCTTGTGCTGCCATCTGTTGGTGTGTTACAAAACTTGTCTCAAAACTTTTTGATACCATCTCGTATTTTGTCTCAGATATGCTTTTACCTTAGTAACAAAGAACAAAAAATGAGAGATTGGATTTACAATATTCCAATGTTTCCTTCAGCAATTACTTTTTGAACTTTTAAAATTGGATAACAGCTGATCACAATCTGTGAAAACATGTTAGTCCATCTCATCTCAAAATTCTTAATTGACAATCATCAACATTAATGATGGGCTGCAAGAGCTATTTGAACACACGAACGGTATGGGCGTTCGACGGGCTATTCGCCCGCCACACCACACAATGCACTACACAATGACAATGCATTGTGATTGGCCAAAGCATTGCACCTGACCTGTGCTTTGGCCAATCACAGGGCTTGATGATGTCACAAGGGGGCAGGGAAGATCCCAACCCCTTTCTGACATCATCACCCTATTTAGGAAGTGTCATCGTGGCGCATATTCATTCACATGGGGGGCGGAATCTGGGGGCCCCCTTGTTAAAGGGGGCTTCCAGATTCAGATAAACCCTCTGCCCGCAGACCCCCACAACCACAGGCCAGGATTGTGGGGAAGAGGCCCTTTTCCCCATCAACATAGGGACAAGGTGCTTTGGAGGGGAGCCCCCCTGCCCCTAAGCACCCCCCCATGTTGAGGGCATGTGACCTGGTATTGTCCAGAGGGGACGCTCGTCCCTCCCCTTTCCTGACCTGCCAGACTACATGCTTGGATAAGGGTCTGGTATGGATTTTAGGGAGGACCCCACGCCATTGTTTAAAAAAAATTTGGCATGAAGGTTCCCCTCAATATCCATACCAGACCAGAAGGGCAATGGTGACAATTTTTTTGACATTCAGCTATAAGAAAGGAACCCCGCTGACAGCTGAAACATGAATGAATGCTTCACTACTAAAATACCACATGGCTTAATAATAAAACTCATGCTGTATTTTAGCAACTGAGAGATATCTTACCGCAAACAGTAAATTGTCCCTGTCACAAGTCCCTACACGCCACGCCCACAGTGACTAGCTAACCGAGGCACGCACGTGTGGCCGTGACTTGGGGTAAGAGGGAATAAAGGGGACTTAACTTTGAATATATAAAACTGTTTATAAGACCAGTCGTGATATACTTCCACAGCCCGCACTACCTTTTGGCCACCACAAGAGGGAGACTCCACTCCAATCCAGATGGCTGACCACACACACTGGCAGATACAAATCTTATATACAATCTGGTGCACTGATTAGAGTTGAGGAGCAGCTTAGCAATTACACCCCTTCTAGGGTCCCTCCAGCTATCCTACAGCTTGAACCCCAGTGTTAATCACTCTCCCACTGTCCACACACCCCCACATCAGACACACCACAAAAGGTAGCCTGCCACCACCCAACAGCTTTATCCGCAGAACGGTCTGCTAGGACACCCCACACACACAGATCTCCGTCTGGCCGATCTGTTACCTTTACAATCTTCATGCAATCTGCCCACACACAGTGCAATTGCCTACAGATTGGCAATGAGCTTGACCGAGCGTTTAAAGGCACTAAAATACAATACAATCTAATCCAATCTAATCTCTCCAATCTAATCTCTCCGAAGATATGAGCCCGTGCTTAAATACACATAAGTCACTAATTAATGTTAAGATTTAATATCCCGAAAGTGGACAGTGCATAAAATATGTACAAAATATAAAAAGTTACAGAAATACAAAAAATACAAGAAGACACACAAATGACTATTCATTATAAAAAAAAGGGAATAAAAAACAGAGATAAAACTTTTTCCAAGATCTATTCTGCGACTGGAGCAAGTCAGGGAGAAATAGCAATCTGTTGGTAGATCGAACCAGCTCCATACAAATTACAATGTCCCAATGCCCGGGCACTCAATTTATGGGGATATGGACATAGTCGGGACATTAGTCCTTGGCCAATTGACCCTGGGGGGTGTTCCTGTACCTGCCCACAGTATGTTCTGGGTGCTGACCTGCCCAAGTTCAATCGGACCAAGACCGTCTTGAAACATCAAGTCGGGGATTGGATTTCTGACACCAGCGCATTAGTCCGATCGCGACAGTACCAAACACTGTTCGATTGTGGCACTCCAGCGCCACCTAACCATTTCCTGCATTTTCCTGGCCTTCTACCTAAGCAACAAATATGATTTTTATATGTTGGTGTGACCCACATGGTGACCCAACAAAAGGAAGTATTTTCATCTCTCTGTAACTAATATTTTAGCTGTTATGAGAGATGAAACATTTCCTTTGATGTATGTTTATTCTTTTACAGCTCCCAATGTCAGGTAGACAATGTGTCTACAGCCATTTCCTTCAAACCGGCTTCCCCAGAAGGTGACAAACCTTATTAGCCCCCAGGTGCCACTTCTAGAGGAAGCTAGGCTTTTCAGATGCTAATTGATGAGCTAATTGATGACCATTTGTGTCTGAGTACCTATGACTGAATATTTGACTGAATACATCTTTAATAACAAGGCATGCAATTACGTTTACGATTACATATTGCTACTGATCACATCTTATTTACTCAAATCTGTACATTTATGTCACAGTCCCTGTTCAAAGTTTGTAGTCGAACTTTTGGTAGGTTTGAATGTTTGACCACAAACTGAACAGTGGGTGATCAGCCCATCACTAATCATCATTATAATGTATATGAGCTTCCAGCAGTTAGGGATAGCAGGATGAGCAGGGTGAGCTAAGCCACTGGGAGAACGACTTCAGTGCTTCTGCTGTGCACTTTGTGGATATATTGTTCCACAGCGCCAACAGCTACAGAGGTCAGTGAAAACCTGATTTAAAGCTCATTTATTGCTGTCACTGTTGTTAAATGTAAGTGTTTGAATCTCCATATCCCGCCATGGGTTAATTTAGGTTGTTTTTCTCTGCTGTAAATGTTCATATCACCTCTTTTTACAAAAAGAAAATAAATGGTTTGTATGCTTTTGTGTGAAATACCAAAGTGGCATTTTCAGTATGGGTTTGAAAGAGCAAAGCTGTAGTGTAAAGCAACCCAACCTTATCAGATATAAGCATACTAAAGCCAGATTGCTAAAAGGTGAATTGTTAATGAATAGCACTTTGTTGTTTGGCTTATTTAGTAAGATTGAAATTGTACCATGCGGGACCAGGGAACTGTGGTGGAAATACTAGAAGAAAAAAATAAAATATTTAGGGAAAGAAAAGAGAAAGGAAGAAAGTGAATTATTTGAGAATCTAATTGTTCTCAGAATTGAAGCAAAATTAAACTCCTTTTTTTTTATGGGCCCCCAGGAGTGTTATGCCATAATGAGCTAGTATGTACCGCATATTAGTACATTATGGCAGACTTACAGAACAGAAAGTGGAAAGAAATCTCTCTAAAGTGGGGAATTCCTTCTTTCACAGTTTTCAGCAGAACAGGTTTGTATATAGTGGAAGGCTGCTGTGTCATGAATAAATAGGCAGGAATTACGATGTGTGTATGCCACCATTCAGCAAAACCGCAACCAAGACCATCAACCAGACAAGACTATAAGAGAGGCAGGAAAACATGTGACCAGCAACCAGTTCCCTAATGGCAATGCAAGTGATAACAGATAGCACTGATACATCCTGTCTGAAAATGCAAACGCTATGACCTTTTATACCCTTTATACAGCTTATTTACTTCCATTACCTCTTATTTCCAGCCTCAGTCTCTTTAACCCTTTGCTGTCCTGAGGATTTACCCCGTTCCTGACCAGGCCATTTTTTTTGTGACGGCGCTGCGTTACTTTGACTGACAATTGTGCGGTCATGCAACGCTACATCCAAATGAAATTTATGTATTTTTTTCCCACGAATTGAGATTTCTTTTGGTGCTATTTCATCGCTTGTGCGTTTTTTATTGTTTGCACTATAAAAAAAAGGCCAACAATTTTGAGAAGAAAAACAATATTTTTTACTTTTTGCTATTAAACATGTCCAGTAAAAAAATTTTAAAAAATCTAATTTTGTCATTAATTTAGGCCAAAATGTATTCTGCTACATGTCTTTGCTAAAAGAAAATCCCAATACGAGTAAATTACTTAGTTTACATGAAAATTATAGCGTTTATAGAGACTGGATTTTTTTTTTTACTAGTAATGGCGGCGATCAGTGACTTATAGCAGGATTATGGTGGGCATTTTGACACTAGGGGGAACTGACTTGGTGACATCCCCAATGACACCAATACAGTGATCAGTGCTAAAAAAAAAAAGCATTGACACTGTACTAATGGCACTGGGCAGGAAGGGGTTAACATAAGAGGCGATCAAAGGGTTAACTGGGAGTGTTTTACTGGGGGGCTGTGTGTTTGGTGCTTCACTGTAAGCCATCCAGTGCCGTGTGCCAGAGCCGACAGGGAGGAGGACTGTTAGTAAACAAAGCAGCCCTCCTCCCTGTCAGAGATCCTCGGTAATCACCAGCTGGGACCCGGTGATTAATAGCCGCGCTCGTGAATGGCGGCGTGGGCAGGGCGCGTGCACGCCTCCTACCCGGAAACACAAAATCACATATATATACGTTATTTTGTGCACCCCTGTCGCCCTGTAGCAGTATATCTGCTATATGGCGGTCGGGATGTGGTTAAATTGTAAGCTCATACAGGTGAATCCTCCAGGCCTAGTGTTCTTTGTTATTAGTGTGTATTAGTATTTGCCCCTTTTTCTATACATTGCATTACATATAGTGCTCTGTTTTGTTAGAACCACTGCTGGACCCATCTAGATGGCACTGCACAACACCACAGAACCAAATGGGAATATATGAGTAAATATTATAATAATACAACTGTGTTTTTTTGGGCATATGGTGTATACCTTCCAGACAGATGTACAATCACAGCAGGGACTTAAAACCTACACCACATGACCAGAAGAACACAGTCATATTCTTCTTCTTATTAATATTATCATCATTATTATTATTATAAATACCTGGCTCCCAACATGCGGCCCACCAGCCCTCTCTGTGCAGCCCATGGGCTGCTGAACACCATATAGCACTCTCTCTGTTCCAGCACCCGGAACTGAAAAAAAGACTTACTGTGGGAGGAGTAATCGCTACCTACAGTACAAGTAAAGTCCTGGCCAAGGATTTCACTATTTCACAACTGGTGACCACCACTGCAGGGTGGGGGGGAGGGGGCTATATTTCACTGCCAGTGATCACCAATGTGGGGGGCAGGGTTAATAGTACTGACATCAGTGCTATGGGCTATTATTACATCCACTGACACCAATGCTGGGTGTTATTATTGCGTTTACTGACACCCATGATAGGTTTTATTATTATTTCCAATTATGCCAATGCTGGGGCTTATTATGGCATTCACTGACACCAAAGCTAGGGGTTATTATTGTGTCTACTGACACCAATGCTGGGGCTTATTATTGCATTCACTGAGACCAATGCTGGGGGTTATTATTGAAGTCACTAACACCAATGATGGGGATTACTATTGCATCCAATGAAACCAATGCTGGGGGATAATTTTGTGTCCACTGACAACAATGCTGGGGGTTATTATTGCATCGACTGACACTAATGCTGAGGGATAATTTTGTGTCCACTGACAACAATGCTGGGGGTTATTATTGCATACACTGACAGCATTTTTGGGGGTTATTATTGGGGTCAGTGACACCAATGTTGGAGGTTATTACTGCATCCACTGACACCAATGCTGGGCGTTACTGTACTCAGTTCAGTGTAGTTCAGTGTGCATTGGGATATGCTGCAAAAAATGCAGCAGGGCCAAAGGTTTGGGCTGTTGAGGTATAAAAAACTGCTGTTATTGTGTTGCCATCTAGGAGAGTACTGCCCAAAATTAAAACCAGAGCAGGAGGAAAGCAGAAGGACTGGGAGGAACACCAGGGATTTCACATAAAGGAAGAAATACAAACAGAACAGGATACTTTTTCATACAGGTACATGGTACAACAGGCACATATTAGGAATGTGAAATGTTGGGTTTACATATTCTTTAACTGAGAAAAATCTCTAATAGTAACCAAAAATTTGAGATTTGTAAAGGACCTTCTTATGAAAATTGATGTGCAGACATAAAAGACTCCAGTAATGATTAAACTTGAAGAACTAGCCTGATGTTTCTATTACGTTGTATCCTATTTGCACCACTGCTGGAGTGACGCACAAACCAGAATTATAAATAAAAGCTATTGATTATTTTATATGTCAAAGAGTACTCCTGAAAATCCATTCTATCCATTGAGTTTCAGGACACGCTTGTGCAGATAGATAACATCCTTTTGTTTCTAAATACACTTAGCCAGATTCTCTCACTCTGCCTGTGGCTAATAAAAATCTATATTAAAACTGAATTTGCACTAAGATTTATGGTCTCTTGTCAAGAAACTTTATTTCTAAATTATTTCTTTATCTCTAGAAACTGTTAGGATTAAACAACTTCTTGTATCTAAAATGACCATATAACATTACCCCATTTTAATTTTAGAAAAAATACAGCCATTTCTGACAAAAATAAAACACATAGGACCCCCATTATAAAGCATTAAAGAGGTAAAACCTAAAAGCAAACATTTATTATATTGCAGCTTAACAATTCTTAGATGTGCTGGCTGCATTCGATTTCTTTTTTTAGGCTTTCTTTCCTTTATTTTCATCTGGCCAGTAAGAGTATTTTTTTTTTAACAGAACAAGCTGTCCTTCAGATGTAGCAGTTAGAGTGTTGAGACAAACCATTTATTACTGACAGGGGTACTTTCAATGATCAGCTTTTATTTATTTATGTAAAACCTTTATCCCAAAAGGAAAACAAAATGTTTGCTCTAACCCCTTTCCCCCCAGATTAGCAATGCTGATGTCCAAAGATGCCCTTGTGCTCCCTCATCCAGAGTGGAGGCATTTTAATACAGGAGGTGTTTAGTTTGACCCTGCCCAGGAGTGGAGGAGCTTTGCCAGTCAGAACAGCCTGACATTTGTGCATAATGGCAGGGGTATGGTGGCTGCAGATATGTGTCGTGATTGCACTTTGTACTTTTGTGAGTTTGTGATGAGGAGCAACTAGTGGTTTAATATCTTTATTGGATTAAATAATGGGGTACAGCTAAGGTGTTTTGAGGTGGATATGGTTCCCCTTTTCTTAGGTTTTTGAAAGCTACATCTATTGTTTGGCTATACCATGTGTTTTAGATAAATGCATCCCAGTGTTGTAGGTATTGTATGTAGGGGGGGCAGCAGGTGATGAATGACCTTTCCGCCATGTACACTTGCACCATAGCAATGTACACTCTCTCTCTGTGGAGTTGCAATTAGGAGGTAAACGCTGAGCACTGTCCACATACACCTGTCCAGCATTTTCCACTACTGTTCCCAGCAGCAAAATGGGGCCCCACCATGCACCTACCGCGAGCTCCACATGTGCACTTTACTTGACTCTTGAATTTTCGTACCTCTGTACAGGATGGGGACCCCTGTGGTATGATTATGCTCCCGTTGCTATGGGAGACAGATCGCTGGCGAAAGGATTGCCGACAACATTTCCCTTGCTGCTAGAGGCCATTCCACTGATAAGAGATACATGCTACCAACATGCTGCATTACAGTAACTGACTATAGGCTTTACCATGCTGCCACCACCATGCTTCAATGTTGGGATGGTATTGGGTGATGAGCTGTGCCTAGTCTAGATAATGTTTAAAATTGAGGCCAAAGAATTCAACCTTGGTTTCATCAGACCAGAGAATCTTGTTCCTCACAGTGTAAGAGTCCTGCAGGTGCTTTTTTGCTAACTCCAAACTGGCTTTTATGTGTTTTGCACTGAGAGGAGGCTTCCGTCTAGCCACTCTGCCATAAAGCCCATATCAGTGGAGGGCTGGTTGTCCTTCCAGAACTTTGTTCCATCTCCAAAAAAGTTCTCTGGAGCTCAGAGTGATCATTGGGTTCTTGGTCATCTCTTAGTAAGGCCCTTCTGCCATGATTGCTCAGTTTGGCCGGAAGACCAGCTCTTGGAAGAGTCCTGGTTGTGCCAAACGTCTTCAGTTTGATAATTATGGAGGTCACTGTGCTCTTGGGAACCTCTAATGCAGCAGAATTGTTTTGTAGCCGTCCCCAGATCTGTGCCTTGCAATAATCCTGTCTCGCCAATCAAGGTGTAGAAACATCTCAGCAATGATCAAGAGAAATGGGAGGAACCTGAGCTAAATTTCAAGTGTTGTTGCAAAAGGCCTGAATACTTATGCCAACATGATATTTAATTTTTTCTCTCTGATCTTTCCTTCTGTCAATATGCCATTGTTAGCACATGAACACTGCTGCACAAATGACTGGCTTTATGACCAGAATATTACTCTATCACTCTAAACATTCCCCATTAGGTCATCATTGTACATTACAAGGATTTTCATTTACTCTGTTGCAGATTCCTACCTGTTTTTGCTCTGCAGAAAAACTGTATGTTTGGTTATGTCAATGTGCAAAGTGCATCTGAATGGGCATGACATTTTCATTATTATTCAGCTGATGTTCTAATAAAGAAAGTTGCAGGGCCTGCATCCCTTTAGAAGCGATTAACCATTTGGGGGTATCTCACTAAAAATTTAATTTTTGTTGCAGAGGATGCCTAAAACCTGACTTGTAGCTTCAAAAAGTGAAAATGTTCACACTTGTGCTCTGCTACACCCTAAGTAAAAATAAACAACAGAAGATTGCTGCACCCACTTACTAAGTGTACTTTCACTTAAAATGCATATAAACCATAAATATGTAGTGCACTAACTCCTCATCCAGACATATAAATGAAATAAAATAATCCTCCAGTAATCCCATGCAAGATAAATCCACACTACAATAAAAGTTCAACTCCCAAATCACAGAATGTCCAAACTAGTGCGTTTAACAATCACTTCCCAGAAGACGTGCTTGTGCTCAAGATACTCTCCCTGCTCACCTTTAAGTTTTACCTACAAATTATAATAGGTCAAATGCGTTTTTACAGAAGTGAATCCTTTCATGTGGAGATGAATCCAGAATTTCTTCACTCAATCACGACTCCAAAAACATGTACACAAAAACCAAAAACATATATCGTAGTGCAACACCGTTTATATTAAAGCTAATGGTTGAGTGCACAAAACATATGCGCTCACATTACAGCAAAGTACACCAAAGTGTTCATTTCATCCAACATATACAAAAGTTCTTCCCATCACCAATGAGTGTGCCATGCACTCACCTTCTTCCTTGACCGATATATCATACAGGTCATAAGCACTATAAAATCTTTTGATTGTCCTCTGCTATCCCTTAACAGCTATTTCCTTGCTACTGGCCCCTTAAGAGACTGGATTTTAGCTTCCCATCAGGATGGTGAATGCTCAGGGGAAAATAGGACAAATCATAGTGCAACCCCATAAAAAAGATTTCCTTTATTAAGCTATTAAAATCCACTCACAAAATGTAAAACAGTGAAGGCATGTAATTCCAATGACAAAAATGGTTCCTCTCACCACACTTCCTGGTTTGCACAATACCGGAAATGACATCACTAGGCTCCACCCACATGTTACGTCACTGGCCACGTGACTTCCTCAGCTGACTTGTAGCTTAGTGCAGACTTCTGGGAAATGAGCCAATCACAAGCAGGAAATGACATTTCTCTGGAAGATTTGTACACCAACTATGTACAGAATGCCTCTAGGTTGCTATATTGTATTGTATTTTACAGAAAATTACAGCATGACATATTGAAAAAGAAAGATAATTTTTAATAACATTACATTACAATATGACTTGTGTAGATAATGTCAAATAGTGCAGCGCTACAAAAACAAGTAAGAAATTTCACACTCTTGAATAACCTTCAAATATTAACAAAGGAACAGAATATATTAACAGTAAATATGTGATCTTCAAACCAACACAGAATTAAACACAATACCAGTCAGTGAGAAGAAAACAAAAACAAAACGTAAATCCTTAGTGAATTAGGATCCAACAGTTAGAAAAAGCATACTCCACAGCAAAACTCTGTGTAGTCCAGCTTACCGCAATTCCAATGTACCAAGCGTGATGACGTCATTGGCAAACAGAGTGTGCTGGTTTTCAGAGCAATATTCTATTTTACCATGAGTGGTGAAAGAATTATAACTGGAATTATGACTGATCCTTTATAGGAAGAATGCTTATTTGACCTCTTACAAAATGTAGGGGTCATATTTGGAGGTGGGCAGATTTATATATCACTGGGTGGAGTGCTCTCCTATCACTGTGTGAGGGTAACACCACCACAGAAGATTTTGATACTTGTGACAGGACTGTTACAGATCTCTTTCCATCTATTAGATTCTTCTTTACTAAGGATTTACTTATTTCATACTGTTCACTTGTTAATAATGGAAAGATTTTGGCACTGATGACAGGACTGGTGCTGATCTCCTGCTCTCTGTTGGATCCTACTTCAATGAGGACTTACTTATTTAATTTTTCTATTTCTCGCTGACTGGTATTGTGTATAATTCTGTGTTGATTTGAAGATCACATATTTATTGCTAATATATTCTGTTATTTTGTTAATATTTGAAAGTTATAAGAGAATGTGATATTTCTTGTATGGGTAGCACCAGGGGTGGACTGACCATTTGGAAACTCCGGCACTGCCCGAGGGCCCGGGGTCAGTAGGGGGCCCCATGAGATGCCCTGGTACCTTTTTCATAGGCTTTTTTGAGTTTGGGCAAGGACACAGGGGCCCCATGATCCCCTATTGCCCGGGGGCGCCATGAATTGTCAGTCCACCCCTGGGTAGCACCACACTATTTGACATTATCTAGATATACTGAAAGTGTTGTGAAATCACTTCTTTAGTGCGTGTTTGCAACTCATGATAGGTCCATAATAGGTAGGTGTTGTGGACTGCGTGGATTGATTTTTGTTTGCTGCTTGTGTAGCAATTGCATATGCTGAATTATTTTTTTTTTAATTTGCTATTTTTCTCCACAAAACTGGAGTTACCCTTTAGGTTACTTACACGTCTTGCATTTACAAAAAAGAACAAGCCTGCATTCATTTTTGTATTTTCTGTCTGTCTGAAGTTCAGATCTAAGGTCTTATGCACACTTGAGCTCACAAATGACTGTTTTCCAGACGTTTGATGTTTTTATATTTTCTGCCTTTAAATGCATATCCATGCACAGACAGGAGTTTAGAGGCAGAAAAAAAAATCACTTGTTCATTCAAGAGAGGAGTGTTTCGACAGACAAAATACATGAAACATGCCTAAATGTGTGTAAATGCATCTAAATGGGCCTAAGCGCTAGGCGTGTTAAGCATTTTCTCATTTCAGTGGCCACAATAAATGAACCACTTGCCAGCGGGCAGCAGCTGCAGGCTTGGCAACATACGCCAATGTAAGTTGTCATCTGCTTCTGGGTTTTCAGGTGTGCATGCATGTCCCCCCTGCTGACCCGTGCTGTTATTATACACAATATGAGTTTGTTAGCAGGTTTCAGCCAATGGTTTTGTCAAGTGGTTAATATTCTGGCCAATTAAATAAATAAATGCCCAATTGCTTGATGGACCTAAATTTACAAAAACGCGGCTTATGTGTGTTTTTTAAGCTGCCAGGAAAAAGCATTTACAAAAAAGCCCCAGTGTGCACGAGGCCTTAGGCTTCCATATTTACTGAAGTCTTGCAAACCAAACTAAAAGGATTGGTTAATGGATTCTACCAGGACCCGGGGTGTATTTACCACAAGGCAAACAAGGCATTTGCCTAGGGCAGCATTTTTTAGGGGGGCAGCACTGCGGCATGGGGACCAGGTGGGATCCAAGAGAGACTGTGGGCTACTTGATGGTGTATGCAGAGCGGGGGGGGGGGGTCTGGTGTTGGTCGGTGTGAGGCTCTCTCTCTGCCAGGGAGGAAGGGGGGCGATTTTTGTGTTGCCTAGGGCATCACACAACCTAAAAAGACCACTGACCAGGACTCATGGGTTTTTGGTATACTTATTAATAATAGATAAACAGGCTGATGGTCAAAAAATTAATGAACGACTTCTTTAATGAAAAACATATTAAAAACATACACAACAATAAAGCGTTACACTCCACAGATCTCATATTGAATACGGTGGACCAAGTATTGAGATATGTATAGTTCCATAATGGCAGCTCCATATTGCAAGGTTGAACCAATAAAGCCCCCATGAATGAGGTATTCCATAAATTATGATGTTGCGCCTTTCAAAAGAAACATATAATATGGAAAGTAAGTAATGTATACATATAGCGTGCAGTCCAGAGGAGGACATTAGTGCTGTATCAACCTCCCTCATGCACTAAATACTGTAGATGACTTAATAATCTTGAGGTGAATAATTGCAGAGCCCAAATAGAAGACAATAACTGATTGTAGTCCAGAGGAGGAAGCAGGTAATGTTTAGATGTAATATGGTGTAAATTACATCAAATCTCTACCACCCTCTAGTGCCCAAAGGGGTAAGAGTGCTGTCCCAGGGAGGATTCCAGTAGGTAAAACCTCCCTCATACACAGAGTTAGTCTTCAAATAGCAACTGAGTGGGAAAATGAAAGGAGCAGTTCCTTGAAACAGGAAAAGGCTTGGACCCTTAGAGCAAAAACAGTTCAAAATGCAGGAGCTGGATGCAGTACAAATCAGTACTTATCAGACTGAGGTCATCATTAGTAGATCTGGGGGTGTGGAAGCACCCTTCCTGACCAGTTTTGCCAGTGTAAACCAGCTGCTGAAAGGGTTAATCTAGGATTCCACAATATGTATGTGTGCATCATCATCTCCTCTGCTGCCACTTCCAGCAATGTCTTGCAGGACCATTTGGCTCCTGCGGAACTATTGCATGGAAGTTTCGGTCAGGTCCAGGGGGGAACAAATCTATGGGTTCTCTCATCTATGGATGTACAGAAAAGCCAGGAACAGTTCACAGATTTGGCAGGGGACAGATTTAAGACTTACAGAGCAATAATTCAGAATTCACTGAATGAGTTTCTCTGCCTTCAGAGTAAAGCGTCTCTATTGTAGGGGTGGAACATTTCTACCTTATGACAGAAAAAGTCAACAGGTAGACTATGGCCACTGTAAGGGCTTGAATACAGATAGTTGTATTCTAATTTGAATATCTCTTTAAATCACAGAACCAGAGAGCTTTGCATTCAAGCCATGCACACGAGTCATTTTTGTGTCATATAATTTCCTAGAAAGATGAAGCAAAGCATTATCATACTCAGTTTTGCATGCACCCAAATCACATAAGTAGAGGCTGTTCCTGTGCTTTTTGCTTCCACTGGTTTGATGAATATCTGATACTCTGCTAGCAGTGACTGCCTGTGAGTGAGGAGACAAGATGATGACATCCGTTTTTTGTCACGTACTTAGCATGCAATTTGTGTGGGGGAGACGCACAGCGCATACGTGTTTTTATGTACAGCGTTCCACAGCCTGTAATTTGCAATCTGACTTGTTGACAGGGTTGTGTTGTTTGGGGACTTCTATGCTGCAGGTTTAATCTGGATATAACTATGTAATTTCCAATGAAAGCCACACACTCTGAAATGATCACCCAAGTCTTTGCTTTGGATAGATGCCTTACAAAAATGATGTAATGTTACATTTTATTTGACTTTTGCTTGCTGTTCTTTCCTGTAGTCATTATTTTCTATTGTGTTAAAGAGTGGTCTTGTATGGTACACTATATTGCTTAAAGTATTGGGACACCCCTCCAAATCCTTGGATTTAGAAGTTCCAATCACCTCCATGGCCACAGGTGTATAAAATCAAGCACATAGGCATGCAGACTGCTTCTACAAACATTTTTGAAAGAATGGGTCACTCTCGGGAGCTCTGTGAATTTAAACGTGGTACCATGATAGGTTGCCACCTGTGCAATAAGTTCATCCATGAAATTTCCTTGCTGCTAAATATTCCACAGACAACTGTTAGTGGTATTATAACAAAGTGGAAGCAACTGGGAACAACAGCAACTCAGCCATGAAGTGGTAGGCCACGTAAAATGACAGAGCGGGCTCAGCCCATGCTGAAGAGCACAGTGCACAGAAGTCGCCAACTGTCTGCAGAGTCAATAGCTAAAGACCTCCAAACTTTATGTGGCCTTCAGATTAGCACAACAACAGTGTGTAGAGAGCTTCATGCAATGGGTTTCCATGGCCGCGCAGCTGCATCCAAGCCTTACATCACCAAGTGCAATGCAAAGTGGCGAATGCAGTGGTGTAAAGCACGCTGCCACTGGACTCTAGAGCAGTGGAGACATGTTCTCTGGCGTAACGAATCACGCTTCTCTGTCTGGCAATCCTATAGACATGTCGGAGTTTGGTGGTTGCCAAGAGAACAGTACTTACCTGGCTGCATTGTGCCAAGTGTAAAGTTTGGCGGAGGGGGGATTATGGTGCGCGGTTGTTTTTCAGGGGTTGGGCTTGACCCGTTAGTTCCAGTGAAAGGAACTCTTAACCACTTGCCTACCAGGCACTTATACCCCCTTCCTTACCAGGCCAATTTTCAGCTTTCAGCGCTGCCGCACTTTGATTGACAATTGCGCCGTCATGCAACATTGTACCCATATGAAATTTTGATCATTTTTTTCTCACAAATAGAGCTTTCTTTTGGTGGTATTTAATCGCCACTGGGCGCTTTACTTTTTGCGCTATAAATTAAAAAAAGTGCAAAAAATTTGAAAAAAAAAAAAAAGTTTATTTGTTTCTTTTATAAAATTTTTCAAACAGGTATTTTTTCTTCTTCACTGATTTGCGTTGATGAGGCGGCACTGATGGGCACTGATAGGCGGCACTGATGGGCACTGATAGGCAGCACTAAAGGGCACTGATAGGCAGTACTAATGAGGTGGCACGGATAGGCGGCACTGATAGACAGCACTAATTAGGGGTCACGGATAGGCGGCACTGATATGCAGCACTGATAGGCGGCACTGATAGGTGACACTGATTATGGGTACTGATAGACGGCACTGACTGGCATCACTTCTGGGCACTGACTGGCGGCACTGACTGGCACAACCCCTGGGCACTGACTGGTGGCACTGACTGGCAGCACTGCTGGGCTGCACTGGTGGGCGGCACTGGTGGGCACCACTGGTGGGTGGGCACAGGTAGGTGGCACTGGTGGGCACAGGTGGGTGGCACTGGTGGGCACAGGTGGGTGGGCACAGGTGGGTGGCACTGCTGGCACATGTAGGTGGCACTTCTGGGCACAGGTAGGTGGCACTGCAGAGTGGCACAGGTGGGGGCACTGCTGGGCACAGGTGGGGGCACTGCTGGGCACAGGTGGGGGCACTGCTGGGCATGGGTGGGCGGGGCTAGTGGGCGCACTGCTGGGAGGAACTTGCGGGGGTCACTGCTGGGCACCGATCATCAGGGCACTGATCATCAGTGCCCTGATGATCGGTGCCGATCCCCGCTCTGACAACTGCCGGTTCTCGGCAGTACTTTCCTCACGATCTGACAGCGTGAGGAAAGTGCAGCCGAGAACCGGCACTTGCATTTTCCTGTGATCAGCGTGTCATTGGACACCGCTGATCACGTGGTAAAAGGCCGGTGGGATCGGCCTTTCACCACATCTCGTGATCAGTTGTGTCCGTAGGACACAGCGATCACGGAGATCGCCGGGTGCGCGCCCCCTGGGGCGCGCAGGAGAGCGCGTTCTGGGAGGACGTCATATGACGTCCACCCAGAACTAGCCGGCCGCGGTGCAGCCGTCATTCGGCTATGCGCGGTCGGCAAGTGGTTAAGGCATCAGCAAGACATTCTCAACAATTTCATGCTCCCAACTTTGTGGGAACAGTTTGGGGATGGCCCCTTCCTGTTCAAACATGACTGCACACCAGTGCACAAAGCAAGGTCCATAAAGACATGGATGAGCAAGTCTGGGGTGAAGGAACTTGACTGGTCTGCACAGAGTTCTGACCTTAACCCGATAGAACACCTTTGGGATGAATTAGAGCGGAGACTGCGAGCCAGGCCTTCTCGTCCGACATCAGTGCCTGACCTCATAAATGCGCTTCTGGAAGAATGGTCAAACATTGCCATAGACACACTCCTAAACCTTGTGGACAGCCTTCCCAGAAGCTGTTATAGCTCCAAAGGGTGGGCCAACTCAATATTGAACCCCATTAAAATTAATGTGCGCGTAAAGGCAGGTATCCCAATACTTTTGCCAATATACACCCTGTTCCAAATAATTATGCAAATTCTATTTAAGTTTCGCAAAGATTAAATATTTTGTTTTTCAGTTTAATTCATGGATGGCATTGTGTGTCAGGGCTCTTTTGATCACTGAAAACAATCTCAGACACCTGTGATAATTAGATTGGCAGGTGAGCCCAATTTAAGGAAAAACTACTAAAGGACGGTGTTCCACATTATTAAGCAGGGCACCATTTTCAAGCAATATGGGGAAGAAAAAGGATCTCTCTGCTGCCGAAAAGAGTGAAATAGTTCAATGCCTTGGACGAGGTATGAAAACATTAGATATTTCATGAAAACCTAAGCATGATCATCGCACTATTAAGAGATTTGTGGCTAATTCAGAGCACAGACGGGTTTGTGCACATAAAGGCACATTGAGGAAGATTTCTGCCAGGTCCATGCATCAGAGCAGCTGCTAAAATACCATTACATAGCAGCAAACAGATATCTGAAGCTGCTGGTGCCTCTGGAGTCCCACGGACATCAAGGTGCAGAGTCCTCCAGAGTCTTGCAACTGTGCATAAGCCTTCTATTCGACCACCAATAACCAATGCTCACAAGCAGAAATGGCTGCATTGGGCAGAAAAATACATGAAGACTAATTTTCAAACAGTCCTGTTCACTGATGAGTGCTGTGCAACCCTGGATGGTCCAGATGGATAGAGTAGTGGATGGTTGGTGGACGGCCACCCTGTTCCAACAAGGCTGCGACGTCAGCAAGGCGGTGGTGGAGTCATGTTTTGGGCCGGAATCATGGGTACAGAGCAGGTCGGCCTCTTTACGGTCCCCGAAGGTGTAAAGATGAATTATGTGAAGTTTATGACTGACCACTTTCTTCCCTGGTACAGAAGGAAGAACTATGCTTTCCGTAATAAAATCATCTTCATGCATGACAATGCACCATCTCATGCTGCAAAGAATACCTCTGCATCAATGGCTGTTATGGGGATAAAAGGAGAGAAAGTCATGGTGTGGCCTCCATCCTCCCCTGACCTCAATCATATTGAGAACCTTTGGAGCATCCTCAAGCAAAAGATCTATGAGGGTGGGAGGCAGTTTACATCCAAACAGCAGCTCTGGGAGGCTATTCTGACATCTTGCAAACAAATTCAAGCAGAAACTGTCCAAAAACTCACAAGTTCAATGGATGCAAGACTTGTGAATCAAATAAGGGGTCCTATGTTAAAATGTAATGTGACCTGTTAAAAGTGATACTAAAGTCTTTTTTGTTTTTAATGTCATACTTACTAGTGATGGACCACACAAACCCGTGTTTGGTTCGTGGTTGAACATTCGAACCTAATGAATGTTTTACTGTGAACTTAATGTAAGTCTATGGGACTCGAACTTGTAAGTCTATAGGACTCGAATTTGTAAATTCAAAAGTGCCCATTTTTAAGGCTTATATGCAAGTTATTGGCCACTCTTTACATCTGGAGGAAAATAAATTTAACCTCCAAACATGGAAAGGTTTCTTCACAGTAAGAGCTGTGAAAATGTGGAATAGACTCCCTCAAGAGTTGGTTCTGGCCAGCTCAGTGGATTGCTTTAAAAAAGGCCTGGATTATTTCTTGGATACATAGAATATAACTGGATACTAACCAGGGGCGGCTTGAGCATTTGGAAACTCAGGCACTGCCCGAGGGCCCGGGGTCAGTAGGGGGCCCCATGAGATGCCCCTGGTACCTTTTTCATAGTTTTTTTTTAGTTTGGGCAAGGACACAGGGGCCCCATGAGTTGTCAGTCCGCTCCTGATACTAAAATTCATAGGTAAAGTTGATCCAGGGAATATCCGATTGCCTCCTGGGGGATCAGGAAATCATTTTTTCTCCTGCAAGAGCAAATTGGGTCATGCTCTGCTGTTTTTTTTTGCCTTCCTCTGGATCATCTGTGGGTGTAGGATTATAACTTTTTTTTTTAATGGTTGAATTGGGTGGACTTCTATATTTTTTCAGCCAGAGACTAACTATGTAAAAGGGGTGCTGCCCTGAGAAACATGAATCAGTGGAAACATTTTTTCAAAAACTACCATTTTTAAAGGGGCAGTCATTTTTCATTGCTTAAAGCACTGGTGTCAAACTGATGGCCCTCCAGCTGTTGCCAAACTACAAGTCCCATGAGGCATTGAAAAATTGACAGTTACAAGCATGACTCCCAAAGGCATTATGGGACTTGTAGTTTCGCAACAGCTGGAGGGCCGCCAGTTTGACGCCCCTGGCTTAAAGTAAATAAGGCCCCCTTAAACTACCTGCAAAGTTGCACATCTGTACAATGTATAGTATATGCTGCAGCAGGACTGACCTCACCTCCCACAAATGGGGGGGGGGGGAGTGCGTGGGGTTTCCTCCTATCGGGTGCCCCCATGGCAAAAAGCTTGCTATGGGGGCACCCAAGCAGGTGCACTCCCGAGCAATGACTGTATGTGTCCATTCACACACAGAGCCGCGGCTCGGGCCTGCCCCTTCCTCTCCTGATTGGCTCACTGGCTGTGACTGACAGCAGCAGGAGCCAATGGCTCCCACTGCTGCCCTAGCCAATCAGGAGTGAGAGTTCCCAGAGAACTGAGGCTCTCGTGGACATCGCTGGATCTGGATGGGGCTCAAGCAAGTGTTAGAGGGGGATGGGGGGCTGCTACACACAGAAGGTTTTTTAGCTTTATACATATAATGCATGACGATGAAAAACCTTGAGCCTTTACAACCACTTTAAGACTGATGGAAAAATAATATATATGCTTCAATAGAATACAAACTAATTATTTTTAAAATAACAAACGTGTTATTCGTACCTGCTCTGTGCAATGGAATTGAACACAGTGGCTTCAATCCTTGTCTTCTCCTCTGCCAGTGCTCCAGGCTCCTCCTCTTTTTAGTGTGCAACCACAGGAACCAGCTTCCTTTTGTGGCACACCTGCAGGCACAATCCCGAGCCGCACTACCAGCGTCTATAGACACAAACAGCGTGGCTCAGCCCCCTCCCCCCACTCCCTCATCACAGGATTTGAGTGACAGCTGTGAAGCTTTGGGAGCCTGAGAGCCAAGAGCTCAGCAAAGCCTTGAGAGTGGGAAGAGAAGACAGAGCCACAGCTCATGGGCACAGCACTGGTTGAGTGAGGACCCAAGGGGATGGGGATGATACTGATACCTACACGTTTTTTACATTAATGCAGGGAATACATTAAGGGAAAAAATGTTTAGGCTTTAGAACCACTTTAACCTCCCTGGCGGTATGATTATTTCAGATTTTTGGTGCTGAAAGCGGTACCATTTTTTTGCATGGAAATATGTATTTTTTTTATTGTAGGCTGTAATTTTTAGGAAAAACTCACTGAAATCTGTCCGAACAAGAGTCTAGTAAACATCCCGGGTATGATAAAATTTGAAACACAAAATCATAAATTATAATTTAATAAATAATCATAAAAATAATATAAAAATAATAAAAAATTTAATTCAATAATGTAATCAAACCAAAAACACTGAAATGTGAAATAGAGCGCCAAGTTCGCACATTGCTGAGCTCAGTCACAAAATCGTTTTCAGTTTCTGATGACGAATTTCCCCACGAATCATTATCACTCAATTCTGCAAGTGGTTCTGATTTACTATCGCTGTTCTCTAGCTGATCTAAACCGCTTTTGACCTAAAGGGACACTTTTTGGACGCCATGGACGTTTCTCAGTTTCCAGACAGAAAGAACAGACAAAATGCAGGCAGGGCGCAGGACAAAGCACTAGGGACAATATGTATGTGAAATAGGTTGAAACAGCAATGTTTTACTGTGTAAAATGTAAAAAAAAAAAAATGACATTTTTTAAAATTTTTAAATTTCCCGCCGGCGGCGGCGGCGGCGGCGGCGCCCGTACGTCCCGACGTCACAGGGACAGGACACAGAAGCCGGATGCCGGCATCGGCCGGAGGAGATGGCCGGGGACGCTGCAGGGGACACATCATGGGAGCGCAGGGTAAGGTAAGTGAAGAACACTTGCCGGAGCAGTGCCTCAGGGTAAGCCCGAGTGTAGCTCGGGGTTACCGCTTTTGGTACTGAAATGTTACCCCGAGCTACACTCGGGAATACCGTCAGGGAGGTTAAAGAGTAACTCCACTTTTGTTGAGAAAAATGCAATCCCCTTTGGGCAATCTATGTGCATTACAGGGATGTTAACAAACTTTGTAGTCTATGTTGCTCTGAAGAAAAATCTGTGTTTTTCGCCATGTCCTTTGCAGACTGAATCTAACTAGGAGGGTCTGGTTCATTATAATCAGCTGGTGCACTCTTAGTGTTCTAAGGAGAAAAGCTGCAGTGTCTGCATCCCTGTAGCAGTATTTAACCCTTGGGGAATGTCTCACCAAAACTGGACTTCCTATTCCTATTGCCTAAGACTTGACTTGCATTTTAGGGCTCTTTCAGATGAGTGGCTAAGCCGCAGTTTTGCCTCCCCCCCATCCACCCACCCAGACTGTCACAATTTACCTGGACAGGGCTGTATAAATGCTGTGGCCACAATGCTTTGCTTCACAGCTGCGATATTTTTAACTCAGGCTGCAGAGTTTGAGAAGCATCACGGCATGACTAACTCTCCCACTGAGTTCATTGGGACCAAACTGCAACTGCATGCGCTGCATGTGCTGCATGTGATTGTGGCACATTAGTGCACCATTACAGGGTTATATTATAGATTGCTCTTCACAAAGCACCACAGAGCACTGCAAATGTAAAACAGCCGTACACACAGATTTCTGGGAAAATCAGTGAGCCGATCATGCAAGCAGGAAATTACATTGCTGTTGAATTTTTGAACACCAAAGCTGCTGCATGCAGCTCCCCCCCAGTCCCCCCTAAATACTTATCTGAGCCCAACTTGATCCAGCAATGTGTCACTGTCTCCCTCATTGGACAGTGAGGTCAACAGTGGGGGCCATTGCATCCTGCTGCTGTCAATCACAGCCAGTGAGAAATCAGCAGGGGTGGGGCCAAGCTGCGCTCTGTGCCTATGGATACACAGAGCCTGCTCAGGAGCGAGCACACTCAAATGTCCCCAGAACAAGCGGCTTGCAATGGGGGCACTGGGCAGGGGAGAGGAGCCATGAGCGCCAGCAGGGGACCTCAGAAGAGGAGGATTAGGACTGCTCTGTGCAAAACCATTGTACAGAGCCGGTAAGTAAAATAATTGCCTTTAGAATGACTTTAAGTTGTACCTTGTATGGCCAATGTAACACAGCAGACTGTCAAGCTTTGCCTGTCTCCAGGACTTCTCCAGGGCTTCCCCTATCCTCTGGAACTCACTACCCCAATCCATCAGACTGTCACCTTCCCTCCTCACCTTTAGGCGCACCCTGAAAACCCATCTCTTCAGAGAAGCCTACCCTGCCCTCACCTAATTGCTGATCTCCTCCGCTCTTCCCACCACTTCATCCCCCACAGCTATTTCCTCCTGTACCACTCTCCTCTCCCTCCTAGATTGTAAGCTCCAAGGAACAGGGCCCTCGAACCCCTTGTGTATTGTATTGTATTGTTACTGTACTGTCTCCCATTATAATGTACAGCGCTGAGCAAACCGTTGGCGCTATATAAATACTGTATATTAATAATAATAATCTTTTGCAGAAAAAACTCTAGCTTTTATTATGAAAGTGATTACCACTTTTATGCAATGTTCAAACAGCCAGATGCTAGCTGAATTCCATGGAACCCTTGTGATTGGCCAGAAGAATCCAAAAGGGCCATTAATACTTCCCAAGAGATTGGTTGGCAAGTGGTCTACAAACTGCAGCCAGGGGTGCTTTTATCTGGCCCTTGGGGCATTTTATCTCCTACTAATAGGAGACACTATTCCTCCCACTGATATGAGACTATTCTTTCAACTGACAACAATGAGACACCATTTCTCCCACTGTCACCAGCAATGGGGCACTATTCCTCCCCTTAAAACCAAACGTGACGATGTTTACTCTTACTGATGCCAGGAAATATGCCAATCCTGCTGGACACAGTCTGACCCCCCCTAAAGTCTTATGGACAATAAACTAGCCCTTTATTTAGAAAGTTTGAAGACTCCTGCCCTAGACTAGCAGTCATTGCATGATGTGGTAAAATCATCTTGATGATGCTCATCTTATGTCTATGCCCTTTTCACTGGTTGGTAAGAAGTGTCTCACATGGGGAGTTTACATTCCCCAAGGAATCCAAGCCTGTTTACAATCACTGTGGCCCTTGCACCTTCTGCACAGATCTTCATGTATTATCGGTAATGGCACTTAATAAAAACATAGCCTTTATTGGGTCACTTAGTAATGGATGGTAGAGCCATGTGTCATGGGTATACACTGTTCCTGGGAGCAATGATTTATGAAGGTCTGTGGAGTCCACATAAATTTCTGGGTTAAATAGGTGGCTTTTCTTTATCTGAACTGAATTGACCAACCAGAGAAGTGGCTGTTTTTATCTCAGCCAAGGCATCAAGACGTGCAGGTAGTTAATATGTTTTTGCACTATTGAACTTTAGGAACATTTCTTATTATATATGAACAATGCATTTTTCTCTTGGGATGCAAATATTTAGAGCACATCATTACTTATATACATTTTTTTTTCCAGGATGGAATTGTTAGCAGCAGTAGAACATGTGTAATCTTGGCAAAATAGGCTGACCAAGAAGAAGTCTCATATTTTTCATAACACATCAGTCAGTGGATGATCAGTTCTGTAGAATATTGTTTTTACAATGTCAGTGCATTAATACTTTCACTGATGACTCTGAAGCCTCTTAAACAGCAAACATGTACTGTATATGCCGTTTCTCGAGTTGTACGTGCACAGATTTCTTCTCTTCCTTAAAGAGTCATAATGATGGGAAAACTTTATTGCCAGTTCTGCATGGAATCAATTAGTCATTTTTCCATATTGTACAGACACCACCATGCTGTGTAGACTCAGCAGATTGTCATTATCACTGAACTATGCCTTAGTGGGCGATTATTGCACAAAAATTAATTTGTGATAACTGTATATACTTTATACATTAAATCCTTTTTTTATCTCATAAACCATCATTTAGCCCTGGTTCACAAATATCTGTTTTTTGGATGCATTTTTAACTGCTGGATTTGCATGACCTGAGAAATAAAATGTGTTCCTTTGTAGGGTGATCACATATGTGCAGTCCAGCTGCGAAGCAGTTTAAAAATGGGGTCATGTGCGATTTTGGAGTTGTATGATACAATTTAGCAATTTATAGTGTTTCAATTGGAACCTCACGTGAAACGGATAGGCGTTTGGATAGAATGCAATTGCAATGCATTTTTCATTGTATTTCCCTGAATGACTGAGCAGCGAGAGAGAGAAAGAAGGAAATAGAGAGGGCAAGAGAGCGAGAATGATAGACAAAAAGAGAGAGAGAAACTGAGAGAGAGAGAGAGAGAAAAGAAGCAACATCCAAAATCGCAGCTCTATGAAAAATGCATGACAAATGCTTTGGTATTCAACCTGAATCACAGGTAATCAGACTGCAGCTGCTGACTGAATCACACTAGAAATCTAAACAATTTTGCACTGCCTATGTGTAAACCTAGCCTTAAATTTTTGTTTAGCATTTACACTCAGACTAAGATGTCCGGTGACATTACTAGAGTTGGACAAATGGACGGCTGTTGTAAAAAACAAAATGCCGTAAAAAACTGCTTTTGACCTGCGTTGCAAACGCATTTCAACAGGATCTGCTCCATCCAAAGAAATGCAAATCAAATGCAGCGTCCGCACTGTCATCCACACTCACCATTGAAGTAAATGGGGAATGGCTGAGCCATGTTTGGTGCATGTTTCAAATACAGGAAAACCACCCCTGTGTAAGTAAACCCTATGCACACTGGGCACTATTTTGAATGCCTTTTCACCTGGCAGGAGAAAAGCAGTGTAAAAAGCGCACCTAAAGCCAAGTTCAGGTGCGCATTGAGGTGTGTTTAGGTACATCGTGTGCTCTTCTTCTAAACGAGCAAGTGATTTTTTTTTCTCTGCCTCTAACACTCCTGGCTCTAAATGTCTGTAAACACCTTTGTGTGCATGGATACATAGGCTAACATGGAGGGGAATTTAGAAGCAGAAAAAAAAGTTGAATGCCCTTAAAGTGGAAGTAAACCCAATTTTGCATATTTTACCTACAGGTAAGCCTTTAATAAGACTTACCCGTAGGTACTGTATATATCTCCTAAACATGCACCACTTAGGAGATAATTACTGTAGAAGTGACGGTGATGTCACAGCGCATGCACACTGCACTCTCAATGACGCTCTCTCAGTGGCATGCCGTCCATTGAGAGAGCCATACCATGGACAACAATCAGATGCCCGTAGCTCGCTAACCCGGAAGGAAGACTGGGTGAAGATGGAAGCCTCGGGCAGCCATGACAGCACTCTGCTGGAGGGCTAGTTTTCAGGGCTTTAGTCCTTCATACTGTGCTAGTATGCGATGCATACTAGCACATTATGCTCTTAACTTGCAGGGAGAAGATTTTTTATTTTGACGTTTACTACTGCTTTAAAAGCAGTATTTTTGATGCCCAGTGTGTATGAATACTAAAACTGTCAGGACCTTGAGCAATACAGTAATTTTTCTTAAAAAAGATTTAACCCCTGTGAGTAAAAGGTGACTGTGACAAGCAGTGCTATAGTTTGTCCCAGCTCCAAGGTATGTGAAATAATAATGGTATGCTGTCATTACATGCATTAGCCACATACGTTTGTCACAATACTACAATCATTTTTCATGATAGCGATCCTTTCATTTGTCTTTATTGCAATGAATAATGTCATTAAATTGTGAAAATATTAGGTCATTCTCGCTTTAGCCTTCTACTATCAGGCTTTTAAAATTATTAATTATTTGCATTTAATGCAAATTATCTATCTATCTATCTATCTATCTATCTATCTATCTATCTATCTCGATATACATAAAATAAAAAAAAAAAAAAAAAAATATATATATATATATATATATATATATATATGTACTGTTATACATAATTTACTTTCTTTCTTTTTCTGAAAATATAAATTATCTATCTATCTATCTATCTCGATATACATTATAAATAAAAATAAATATATATATATATATATACTTATAATGTATATCGAGATAGATAGATAGATAGATAGATAGATAGATAGATAGATAGATAGATAGATAGATAGATAGATAGATGGATAAATAGGTACTGTTATACATAATTTACTTTCTCTCTTTCTTTTTATGGATATATATATATATTATCTATCTATCTATCTATCTATCTATCTATCTATCTATCTATCTATCTCGATATACATTATAAGTATATATCTATATATATATAGATATATATAGATAGATGGTATGTACTGTTATACAGAATTTATTTTCTCTCTTTCTTTTATGAATATATATATACTGTATATATATTTATATGTATGTATTTATATACACACACACGCGTGCGTGTGTTCAATTGATCATAGCATGAACATATGAACATTTGCTGGTGGTAAAAGGTTAATAATTACTTTGAACCTCTGAGGACTGAAAGACTGACTGACAGTATTTTTTTTTTCTTAAGAGAGGGACAGACAGCTGTGTTTGCTGTGATATTTTTAAGTACATTAATGTAGGCTCCTATCACTGGGCCCTGCTTGACCTATTTTTGGCTCAGGCCAGCCATTGTTCTATTTTTGTACCCTGTGGGCCATGCTGTTGTTGATTCACATGCAAATGAGTTATCACCAGCTATAGCCAACTTTACTGAGAGAGACAGAGAGTGAGAGAGGAAGCACAGGAGGCAGATGCAGAGAGGAAAAGGCAGATATAGCAGGACGCAGAACAGGGCTGACATTTCCTCAGAACCCTTCACCTTTCCTTTACTGTCATATTTAATATTTGGACCCATTGCCTTCTCCTTTTCTTTTTTTATTGATTGTAGGTGAAAAGCCTGCACAGATCTCCTGTTGCACCTGCTGTCAGGGCACCCTGGCAAGGTACACTTGACACTGACAGCTCCTTGCTATTGCCTGAGCTTGTGTAGAGAGGAGGGGGAGCAACATCTACACCCTTCTCTGTATTCTAGAGTACTTAGCACAGTAAATATGTGTAGAAAAATGGAATAATTGTCAAAGTGTGTATCACTGCCTCCTCCCCCTGTGGAGGAGTTAAGACTGCTGAAGGGTCGCTTCCGTACAGAAGAGTGATGAAGCTTTCATGTGTCTGAACTAGAGAGTGATTGGAATATGCTGCAGACAATTTATGAGAGTGAATCATGTTTTTCTTCAGATGGGGTCTCTGGACGGGAGAAGCTCCTGGCACAGCACAGAATGCACAGCATGATCAGTCCAGGTAAGAGGTCCCTCTGCATGGTGGCATGACACTCAGTGCCTGTGAACTTGGCATTAATAAAGAAAAACAACTGCCCTTTATTGAGGGTTTTCCCTGATCTACTCCACTGTTCTACACCATATATAGGATTTACTTGCTTTATTGTGTTACGTGGCATCATGTACAGTTTGTTGGAACATAGACCTCTTTCATTACATATGCATGTGTACATATATAAATTATATATGTAGTTATATTACATTTGTATATACGCATATATGTACAGTATACATACACATTGTAAATAATTGTGCATGTGTTTACTAATTATACTATATATGTGTGCACATGTATATATACACTCATAAATGTATATATATTTCTGTTTACATATACTTGATATGCATTTTCCATAGGTTTGTGCATGTATATACAGTATGTGGCTAGCATAGCTCTATGTAATCTTGTCCATAATACATCGCGTTCTTTTATCATCATACACCTATTTATAGATTTCTACCTTTGCCTGTGCCCTGCGGGGATCATGAATTAATTGAAACATGACTGATCCATGAGAAAAGACTCAAGAACGTTATCACTGAAGGGATGCATCTAGTGCAATGTATAGGAGCTGTCCTCACAGCATATACAGTATTAATGTAAAACGAATTGTATTAGATCAATATGGGCAGCAGCTCAGCCTTTAAATACAAAGTGAATATCAATACTGGTTAACATATACAGTCACTGCTAGGCTTTGTAAGGTTTAGACAGTCACTTCTGCTTTGGGATGTATTGGAGTAGTATTTGGTACAGATAACCCACAGGCTATTTGAATACAAGGAGCACTGCCAGGCCTCATATTTAAATAATCAGCCCTCCCAAAACAGATATCCCAGTTCTGTGCAGACACCAGTAGGTGCAGTTCTGTATTGGTTTCTGTAGGCTTTGAAAACTCTGACAGCAAGGTTTCTACACCTGAGTTTTCAGATTTGCCAACCTGTTTGGTCCTATGGGGCTCTCATCTTCATTTAAATAACATTCTAAACAGTGGTGCAGATTAAGCAGGACTCCACTCTCTGTGATACATGTAAACTTCTGTCCAATTTCATTTTAGAAATGATGCGTGTTGTCACTGAATTAGTACAACGCAGACACGTAACACTTGGAGATCAGTTGTAAAGTGACAGGTGAAATTATCAGACACAATACTGTATATTTGCAAGCTCCGCAGTCTGGACGGAGTCTCTGACTGTAATAGTTTGAAAATAAAGCTGACTCCAACATATCATATAAATTGGTTGGCATTCATTGATAGCAGGACAAATCCAGCCTCCTCCTACCCCTGAGAGAGGTTTTATTGAATATGCTTATGCAATTTTTAACACAGTTTTTATACTGTTAAAAATGATTTAAGTACATTGACTTGGTTTATACAGGCCAATACTGTACTAGGTGTTCATAGGTTCAGCAATGGGTTTGAGGCTGGCCAGGAGTCTAAAAACCAACCCCTTATCAATGGTACCCACAAAAACCTCCTTTGCAACCTGGCCAATGGATACAAGTGTCACACATCCTACATGGGTGGTTAACAAATATGGGCGCACAGTGCCAATTTCTTTACGCACTCTTATTTAGATGTTTATGTTCCAAATAAAATTGTAGCACAACAATTTGTAATTTGTTGAATGATGGCGGTGTGCTGTCTGTCCTTACACATCTACCTCCTCTCCCCTCCTGCAATGCCACTCCTCTCTGTTCGCACCTCTTCACTACACAACTTACACCACTGTGGCAATGGTGAATATTTTAGAGCAATTTTTCACTTAGAACATTGGTGCAGGTGCTTGATTATTTTGGTAATATCAAACATTAATAGAAACTGTTGCATATCACTTTTAAAGTAGTTTGGCGTGACTGGTGCAACAGCACATACAACTTGTGTAATGGCATTGCTGATATGGACCAAAGAAAATGCGCCAATATCTGCACTAAAAATGACATATTTCCCTTTGCTGATCCTCCAACATAGTGTAACTCCGACTCCTTTTTTTCCATAGGATAGGAAACACTCATTGATTGCTTGTTCAGATGTTCCTGAAGGTTCATTATTTTGCGCTAGGGAGGTCCTAAATGACCCTAACCTCTCGCGATCAGAGCAGTGTGTGAATTAGTTGCTTCTCTTGTAGAGACTGCCAGTAGCCCCTTAGCTGATTGTAGCTGACCACAGATAATAAGTAGAGGTTGCATGAGTGTGAGTAGTTCAGCTGGAAAAGTTTTTTCTATTTGCAGTCTAGTGCATAGACAGTCAATGAGCATGTATGTCTGTGGGCTAAGTGAACATGACCCATAAAGGCCTTTTCTTGTAGAACCTTAGAGATTGAAAGGAATAATTAATTTCAACTACTTTTAGTGATCTTTAAGCCAGTCATACATGAACCGTCTGAGATTCGGTTCATGTATGGGCAGGCTGATTGTACCCAAGTCGATCTCTTAATCGACTTGGGTACAGCAAGCCTGTCAGATTTTTTACATACAGTTGCTGCCCGCAGCTATCTCTGCTAGCAGCAATCATTGTGTTCTGCCGGCTAGGAAGGCTTACCTGTGGTAGAAGGAAAGAAAATTGAGCCATCTACGGCTTGCTTTAAGCTGGCCATACATGGATCGAAATTCAGTGGTTCAGCAGGAACTGGCCAAGATTCAATCCTTTTATGGGCAAGCTGATTGCACCCAAGTTGTGTTCTGCTTGCCGTAAAGGTTGCCCGCACCCCCCGCCAGCAGAACACACTAGCGCTGTGCGAGGCATTCCCCCATCAACATTGACTGTATAATGGGGGAATCAAGCAATTTTATTTCTTTCCACCCAGGCCAAAAAAAAAACCAGGCTTTTTTTATGGCAAGAAAACTATATGAGTTGGAACAGCAGTTTATAGCAACACAATATATGCGTTGTGTTTGCTTTTAGGGGCACGCATTGTGTAGGTATGTTCAAATTTGTTAGTAAGGATTGGCACTCTTTTTAACAGTCATTAAAGTGTGCAGTATATATATCTAAAACATTTTTTAAGTTTTGGGTAGAGTAGAGAAGTAATAGAGCTTTTGTTGAGTTTTATAATACTATGTATCCACTGAGAAGATTCACGCTTTCTGTCTGTCTTTGTGACCTTTATCAGCAGAACAAAAAAGTGGTGGGAAATCCAAAATTTGACATTTGTCACAAGAAGGTAAGGGTAGATCTTCCAATGTGGACACAATCTTTCTAGTTGCATCTTTGGGACAAGAGGAAAGGGAAATCTGACCAATGTGAAGCAAATAGCAAAATAAATAAATAAATAAACTGGCAGGATTCTAATCCCTATTCTATCCATCTGAAAGATAGTTTTGGCTTTGTAAATCCTCCAGCTCGCTGCGTAATAGACCTTAATGACTATTGCTTAGTACATAACTATAATGCCACATTTTCATATATATAGATATGCAGTTTTAGGAAAAAATGTGTTGAGAGTAATATGTAATATTCACAAAACAACCTGACAAAAAATTGGCCATTGTACAAAGTTCATTTCCCCATGGCAACCGTTTTCCAGTGAAAGGTAAAAATCTTTTGCCTGTTATGAATTATTGCATTTGGCACGTCATCATTGCACTGTCTTAATAAATAAATCTATTGGTGGGAAGAATGGTGGCAGCATTGATAGCACATTTGTGCATTTCAAATACTGCTTTCTTAATATTGGTATAATTAATCTGAATATCATCTACAAACATTGTTACAAACACATATCAAAGAGCAACAGTATCCTAGTGCAGCAGCCATTAGATATCAATCTCCTTTCACTTTTTATTGGCTTACAGGAGGAAAATGACTGCTGTTTTTTGGTGGAGCTTACTTTTTTGTTTAATAATGGCAGAATATTGACAAAGTATAGGGCCAGTTTACTAATCATTGTGTTGTATTTGTTATTGTATCTCATAATGATTTTTTTCATCCAAACAATTCACATATACTGTATAATATAGATGTGAAATTCTAAATTTTTTCACAGAAAACAGTTACTGAAAGCTTTTATTATGAAGTGTTATTTTATATTATGAAGTGTTATTTCATCTCCAGTGAAATGGCTGATTGTCCTGCTTTTTCAGAGAGTTAACGTCAGAGAAGCTAGAAGTATTTTACATACAAAGACCCAAAGTTCCCCATTATCCGTCACACAGGTGTTATATAGAGAGGTTGGAAGAAATAGCAGATATAAAGAGTAGATCAACCAAATTTAAGAGCTTTGCAATCCGGCAATCATTTTAGAGTGTGGCTGGTTTAGGTAGGGCTGCTACTATATAATTTTGGTAAATCTAAAGAAGGCTGAATAGACATTCCACATTCATAGCATTCCAACCATGTTCTGAATCCCTTGTCTTGTGTACCTTTTCCACTAAGATAAAGTATGAACTGATGTCCCTTGCTGTAACATGCTGCATAGAAGATAGATTTATATAATCTGAGCACTAGTCTATAGTGATATAGAGTTATATTCTTGAATTCCAATGAATTTTGACTTTTTTCCACATAACTGAAATACATAAGTTATGGCTTTGCATTTCTAATACAATCTTTGGAATAATGATAGACAGAACTTTTTTTTTAATCTGCACAGTCTTTGAACTGAGTTCTCTTAATGGGGTATGATCCAAGTAATGAAACACCTGTTGTCATTTTTTTTGGTGAAAAGGAACAATTGTCAATCGATTGCAGAGGTTTTTCAAAGTTTTGTTAAACCTTGGCAATAACCATCTACTCCAATGCAACAGTTAGCTTTGGTAGATACTGGAGAGTTTATATTTTTCTGTCTCAGGGACTCCTGGTGAGATATGTGAGTTTCATTTCCTTGGTCAGTGCACTTGCTGTAGCCATTATGAATGGCCTCACTCTTCCTTTTGGATTTTTTTTATTCTTATACAGTAGAATGTAGCAGGAGGTGCTGAAACACAGGTGAGGTGAGAGTAAACTCCCAATACTCCTAGGTGGACAGAGTTGGGAATTATGTCAGAGAGATCTAGTTGTTGGAGTATCCAAGACATATAAAAAGCTCACTCAGCTGACCAAGCTCCATATATAACTAAAATATCACCTTTAGGCTGACATGCCATTTACCGTATACATGGCCTAATTATAGCAAACAAAAAGTTGAAAACTATACAACAGCTTGCATTTTAGTGGACATTGAATGGCCAACCTTACTGGTAAATGCTGGTGCATGTAGTGCACATTTTGTAGTGATCAGGGGCGGACTGACAACTCATGGGGCCCCCGGGCAATAGGGGATCATGGGGCCCCTGTATCCTTGCCCAAACTCAAAAAAGCCTATGAAAAAGGTACCAGGGGCATCTCATGGGGCCCCCTACTGACCCCTGGCCCTCGGGCAGTGCCCGAGTTTCCAAATAGTCAGTCTACCCCTGGTAGTGATTGTAGGTTTTATTTCACACAAGATAAATAAATGTCTTCTAGAGAAGATTGAGTCTCAACTAAATGTCTCGGAAATGCTCATTGCATGGCTAAAATTCAGCAACTTCATAATGTTGTAGAGCAGACTGAAACAATGTAGAATGTTTCTTTTTTTGTGTTGTTGCTGCAAACAGACACAGCTCAGTAGTACAAATAACCATATTTTTCTATTTCAATCTCATTTGTAAAAAATGCTATTTTTCCTAACTAGTAGAAATTTGCTTGTCCAAGTGTTCCTAAAGTGACGGCAAGTTCCCTTTAGGGTGGACATTTGCAAAGCACAGTCACAGTCATGTGACAAATTTCCCCATGTATAAAGTGCAAACAATATTACTGGAATTTGGCAGACTGTAGTTGGAATTACAAGGGATTTGTCAGACTGAAATGCTTTGTCTAATGTTCTGTATGTGATACTAAGGGATCGATGTGTGGAGATAACATGGCTCTACCCAGTACTGCATTATAAGCAGTAAAGCATATGTAAACTAAAGCACTAAATCTCACGTAATCTTTAACACATTAATGCAATTTCAAAAGTCATTTTAAAGATTGTGTTTAGTGAACTTTTTGTTGTTAAATCAGCACCAGGGATGATAGTTACAATGAATGAGGTGTCCCTGGTGCTGGTGGTTGCCATGTTCATTGAAATCTTCAGTACTATACCCCCAAGATACTCCTGCAGCTGTGATCTTCCAGTGCTGTGGGGGTTAATACGTACAGCTGGGAACTGTCATTGGTACTTGTCAAAAGTGGCTACTATGCCCGCCTGTTCCACTCCCTTTCTTCATTCATAGATACCATACTGTCGCTTCTCACATTGAAAAGCATTCTATAAATAGAGGACAGGCGGATGAATGAAAGGTCCACGTCTTTCATTCATAAAGTGCTTTCATTGCAGGAAGCATTAGTACAGCTTTTATGAAGTGATCAGGGGGGCAGAATTGGTGGGCATAGCTGGCACTTTTGATAAATGCCTGTCACAGGTCCAGCCACTCCTGTTAACCCCCACAGCACTGTAAAATCACAACTTCCTGGATATTTGGGTGAGTGGCAGAGAACTGAAGATTTCATGAACATGACAGCTACCAGCATAATGGACACTTTATTATTCATCGTAAGTACCGTCTTAGTGATTTAAAAAAAATATTTCATGGAACTTTTAGTTTACATTTTTTAAATCTGCAACTTTCATTAAAAAAAAAATACCTGGTGATCCTGCCCTGGAGGTCCTTACCCATTGCACTTTCAGTTTTAAGCTAGCCATAGACTGATCGTGATTCAGCAGGTTCCGTTGGATCTGCCAAATTTGGATCACTCTATGTCCATTCCCATTAGAGAGAAGTCAATCTAATTATCAGCTCCTCTCAATTGTTGGTTGATTTTTATTTAATCAGAGCCTGCAGCCAATTGGTTGCAGTGCCGATCAGTGTATTCTGACAGTGGAGGAATCCGCACTGTCAGAATACAATAGCACAGAAGGGATGATTTCTCAAACCACCTTGCTTATGTGGATAGGGGAATTTGTTTGCTTTTTGATCTCTGTGCAGCCAGCTTTAGAGTGACAGTGCTCTGTCTCTGTTTCCCAATTGTGCTCCTGTCTAGCCATCCTGTTGCATGGGATTCCAATGGAGACTACTGGTGGCTATTTCTACACACATTACAGGCAAGGTCCACTGTTGTCACCATCAGGAAACTCGCCATAAGAAATGCCATGCAGCCTGGAGTGCATACATGTAGACAGAAAAAGGCTGCAGGAGATCAGAAGAACAAGAGATACAACAAAGGATGAAAAGATTAGGTGTTCATTTAGTTAATAATTACATCTTCCAACAAGGTTCAGTCAGTCACTAAGCAATTTTCAACTAAATAAGTGTAATTTTGTTTTAAAAAAGTGTTTGTAACCTTTATTCAGGCCTGTGTAATCCCTATATGTGATCACTGTTGCAGAGGACAAATTCAGAGTTGGTAAAGATGTGTTGTCTATGGTCTGTGTCTTTTAGTTTACCTTAAATACATTCTTAGAATTTGGGTGCATTTAAACAAGTCCATGACTGTTCTGGCTTAACCGTCTTGTTCTCTCTTTGTTAATGTGAACATTTGTTGCACAATCTGGGTGATGCTGATGGAATTGTCTGTTCCAACATTAAATTTGATCCTCTCATTACTAGAAAATTCTAATCCCATCATCTGTTGGAGCTCACTATATGAGATTCCATTGTGCTTGTTATTGCTCTCGCTGTCTGCCAACTAGATGAGAGCATTTGAAGATGAGACTAGGTGCCACTGCCTCTCTGTACAGCTCAATATCAGGATCCGTTCTTAAAGGGAGGAATGCCATTGATTATAATAGTTCAGTAAAGTCAGAGTCGAGTCAAATTTAGCACTATATCACTGCATTATTCGGCCTGTATATATAGGCAATCAATACCAATTTATCAACAGTTGAAGGCTTCTAACTTCTGTGATTATAATGTTACTTTTTGCTACTTCTGGCTTTCAGTCTATCCCCAGATTCATTTAAAGTTGTAGTGTTAAACTAGCCATACACAGATCAAAATTCAGCCACTTGAACAGGAACCAGACAAATTATGATCCATCTATGGCCAGGCTGGTTGTCCTGAAGATCGACTTCAGTACAACCAGCCTGTTGGGTTTTTTTCTTGTGATTACTGCCAGCAGTACTGCTACTATAGCCAGTAGCAGTAATCTTTGTATTCTGATAACAGGGAAACCTCCTTCTGCACGATTGTATTCTGACAGTGTGACTGACAGCGTGTTAATGCAGCAATCGAGCAATTTTCTTTCCTTCAAACAAGAAAATTGCTTAATCTATGGCCAGTCTTAGTGCAAACCTAATTGGATGCGAACATTTTTATTGGTGCTCAGTGCAAAATAGTTTTTCTTTGTGGTTTATGTAGAAGGAAACCAGTAATAAGGGAAATATGGGGGCTGCCATCACTGACTTTGCCTTCTTAAAACCTTAGTTGCCTTATTGTTATGCTGATTCAATGGGGTCAATTTTCCAACAAATATACTGTTGACTTCTAAGAGCATTTGCCTCTTTGCAAAGGAATATTCCCATAGCTTAGTGAATGAGTTTAACCTCGGCTGACTTCCCCAACCAATCATGTGCAAATAAAAATGCTTTTTTATTTTTTTATTTCACATGATTGGGTAATCTTTGCAAAATGGATTTTCCAGCACATTTACTAAGCTAAGGAAAATTCCCTAGCAAAGTAACAGTCTATTTGTTGATAACTAAACACCACTGAATTGGCATGACACTTTTCAAAAGTGAAAGTCAGTGATGGGAGAGTGCATATTTCCCTTAATACTGGTTAATGCTAGCAAAGTCCTTTTAGTAGATCAACACGTATGGCTTCAGTATTTGCAGAGTGGCTGGCTGAAAAATGTCTGCAGATTAGGAGTCCCCCTCTTGACTTTACTTGCACCATGCTTGTTCCAAGTCAGAGATTCAGTGTACTATAGGTATAGACAAGATAAGAAATTTGGCCCAGTATTTAATTTTTTTTAATTAACTCAGGTTTTCTAGAAGATAAATAAAGTTAGATAATTAAAATGTTTGTGTCTGAATTAAAAAAAGGCTTGTAGAATTTTTAATTTATTGAAAGTTACTTCCTATTTTGCCAAGTATAGATCCAGCTTACCTTCAGGTAAATAAATCATAGCTCAGTGAAATCATAAATATGTACATCAATATTTATTTATTTCAAGTACTTATATAGCACCATCAATTTACGCAGTGCTTTACATATATATATTGTACATTCACATCAGTCCCTAACCCTCAAGGGGCGTACAATCTAAGGTCCCTAACTCACATTCATATACAAGGGCCAATTTAGACAGGATCCAATTAACCTACCAGCAAGTCTTTGGAGTGTGGGAGGAAACTGCAGTACCTGGAGGAAACCCACGCAGGCACAGGGAGAACATGCAAACTCCAGGCAGGTGGTGCCGTGGCTGGTATTCGAACCAACGACCCTAGTACTGCCAGGCGTTAGTGCTAACCATTTAACCACTGTGCTGCCCATCAATATGTCTTGGACTACTCATATCCCATCTATTTTGGCTCTTGTCTCTGTATATGATATTTAGTATATTGCCACAGCCCTTAAATCACCCCAACACAAACATTTAAACCATTCAGCATGACTGATTTCATTTTTTTTATGAGTTATATTGAACGCTTAATGTGTGTTTTTTAAGGTTTGAAACCTATTTTGACAATTGCGTTAATAAAAACTATATAAACAAACATCTTCCATCTAATTTTTATACCTCCTGGATGCTACAAAAGTTTTATGTGTTATTTATTTTGTTTAATGCCATTGCGATTTGAATTGCAAAATGTAATCCGGAAAACAAATCTCTATGTGAGTAATCGTCATTTTGGGTTAAATAATATTTTTCTTGCACGATAATTTGTTAAAAGAAAGTAGGTTTATGATAAAAATAATCAATTTTATGCAATGCCTATCAGCAAGTCCTATTAATGAATGTAGCATCTGTTGTTATGAAGGTATTGTATTGTTATAATAGCACAAGGGTGGCACAGTTGATTTTTTTAGATAATCTATGCATTCCTTATAAATAATCTAGATCTATGTGCTTTAGCTTTAGGAAGAATATAAAAAACGCATCTAGATTTTATTTGTCTTGTTGACGTCTGGCCCTTCCTATATGAGATGCATAAAGGCCGCCTGAAGTAGTTATGGGTTAGACTGAATCTAGCTGGAGCTCTTTTACGTTCCTATGATTGGCTCACAGAAGAGTTGCTAAATAACTTTTAAGGATTTCGTTATTTACTATATGACTATATTTTGAGCACATCATTTATCAAATCTGCGAACTGACTTTGAATCTTTCCCAAAAATAAGAATAAAATGTTATTTGACTTAATTCTGTATTGGGGCAGTCTAATGCAAGACATCTTTATTTTTGATTATCTTTTCTGGGACTCAGATAAACTCCTGACTTCCTATATGTTGAATATACCAACAGCAAGATCTTACGGTTCAATCCCTGAGTCTGTTCTTCTCTACCTGAGAGTTTTGGGTATTCCCAGCCACCTTTGTATGTTCCAGCACCTCTTGTTGCATTCTTCAGAACATAAAGTAGTAAAGCTAATAGGGAGAGTGGAACTCATCAAATACAAAACAGCAAGTGTGCAGACCCAGTGGTTTAAGTGTAAAATTCTCAGCAATAGAGTAACCTAGATTAGTAAATCATTGCCTAGTGGTTAAAGTCAAATTCTGGCCTAATCTTAACTAATCTTAAAACTGCCCCTCCCCCACCCTAACACCTATATTACCTAACCCATGGAAGAAGGATGTATATACCTTTTATTCAGCCCGCTCTAGTCCAGTCATATGATCAGCTCCCCGGTGCTACAGGGGAGAGGAGGGAGCACTGACAACAGATGGGCCATAGAAGCATATGGGTGATGTCACTGCACAGGCATTACCAGCCACTGTTGAGCACTCTTTCTATTCCCCTGCAGCATGAACAGTCTGATTTTCACCACTGTAACCAAACACATGTAAGTCCAATAATGACAAATTTGAAAGTTCATCTTCAACATCTTACGAGGTAAAAAAAGCTGTTGTGGCCCTAAGCTTTCATAAATATACAGTACACTTCCTAAGGATGTTCCAAGCAGTATAAAAAAAAAAACACTTGACAGTAATCAACCTGCATGTGGGCATCATTATCTGCATATTTAGCAGGCCTGTGTGTCCTCACAGCTTATTTTCTGTAAATATAGTGATCATGCTTTTTTTCTGTTCACTTCATTTTTCTTTTATCTTGAAATTATTTTGTAACCTTCCACGAGACAAAAAAGGACACTCACCCTTTGTTCCGTACAAGATTTTGCTTACTCATGTTCACTCCATTCCTTGCAATCATCATTTTTTAAAAATATAATAATTATTTTCAGTTCCATCTTGTGATACAAAGAGAGGTCAGTTCCCTTTTTTGTTGGTGTTGTCTGGTCTTTCTAAAATAGGAAACTGAATTGTAGCAAAGTTAAATATCTAATATATTTATTATATGCTGAGATATATTTATTGAAGACATGAGATAAATTCTAAATGAACTATATGATTTGTGCAGTGTATTAACATTGATTATGTCACATATTAATGTTCATTGCATTAAGACAAATGGACTTTTAATACACAGAACCATACCAAATATTAGGTATGGCCAAGAATGTGGGGCACAACACCCTACAACACACTATGTGGCATTGCTACGCATTGTAGCACATTGCAATACATGTACATTGCATTGGGGTGATGTTCAAAAAGAATGGCACTGCAATGCGTCAATGTTTGTAGCATGCATTGTTGTAATGCATGAGTAAACACAACTCATAGATGTAAATTCACCCAAAAGGAATGGTATTGCAGTGTCATTGACTTTGAATATCACCCCAACACACTAAGGCTAAGCACATACATATCAACAAGCTGCAACACATGGTAATTCATCATAATGCAATGTAGCAAAAATTTTGTGATTCTTTTGTAAGCCCAAAGGTTGGCTTTATGCAATACATGTTAACACGTAACATAACCAATGACACATGTCATGGCCATGATGCCTATTGTCTCGGCTGCAGCAAATTTGCTGCGGATTGTTGAGTTGGAGAGGCAGCACCACCTGCCAGACTTGCCCATTAAAGTCAATAGGACTGCTCCTGCAATATATTTTAAAGGTAAAGGTATATCTATGACGTCATCATGCACGTGCATGCCGGAGGGTCTCGCTGCCATCCTTGGACATGTGTATATTGCTTGTTGATTTTTATATTATTTAAGTGCAATAACCATTCATTAAACATTTTAACTACCTACTGCACTATTAGGCTTCTCCTATTCTTTGCTTTTTAATTGATATATGTGTTAGAGAGTGTTCAGTGGATTGAGAGAGCTGACTTTGGGATTTCTCTGTGGGGACACAATTGCTACAACCTGCAGGCAGGGTCATGGACCTACCTGATTGTGGGAATGTTGGCTTTTTTTAATTGACAAGCGCTTTTGATCTGTTCCTGTCAGGGGCGGACTGACAACTCATGGGGCCCCCGGGCAATAGGGGATCATGGGGCCCCTGTGTCCTTACCCAAACTCAAAAAAGCCTATGAAAAAGGTACCAGGGGCATCTCTTGGGGCCCCCTACTGACCCCGGGCCCTCAGGCAGTGCCTGAGTTTTCCAAATGGTCAGTCCGCCCCTGGTTCCTGTTGAGATCAGTTCTGTCTGGTAAGAGGCTTGGCTTGAGGACAGCAGTCTGAACACAGGAGCACTGGTTTTTTGATGTCCAGCACTGAGCACTAGTTGTCACTTGGAAATAACGAAAATAGATGTGAACTGTTCACTGTATAGATTAATGAACTTTGTATCCATTATTAGTGTAATTTTTCACTATATTAGCTGATTTTGAAGCACATTTGTATTTTGACATTGCAGGATTTATTTGTTGTTATATTTATTTGTATTCTAATCACTATCTTAATAATAGGAGGTGATATACACGGTTTACTCATTTAAAGGGACATGCTCACCATTCCTTTTTGTTAATGCATTTAAAGGCTAAGTTCACCTTTTTGCAGGTATGAAAATGTGCATTTCTTATTTTATTTACATTGCAGCCTGTAAAGCAACCTGCTGATCACAGGAACAATGCCAGGATCCTGCAGGCACTTAGTCAGCTGTTTGCCCATACCTCCTGTACAGGAAGGCAGTTACTGAATGGCAGGAAGAATCAAAGAGATATGAGAGCAATCATCAGCGCCCCCACAGTTCATTGAGAACTACAAGCCATCTACCACAATGGCAGAGTGTACTTGTAATCTATTAATTCGGTTGTGCTGCAGTGGTCATGTTTTAACAAGACAGATGCTGCTAGGGGAGAACAGAAGAGTGACAGAGAGCTTATGAGTCTGCTGCTTCTCTTTGACTGTCCAATCAAAGGCACAAAGTATGGACAAGACCTGTATATGTTACCTAGCCACAGCAGAGAAAAATAGGGTCTTCTGCCCTGTCAGACAGAGTTGTGCAAATATTGGGACTGGATTGACAACAATACAAATACTTGGATGTTGTTTAAGTGATTGTATTACCACTGTAATGTATCCACCGAGATCTGCCTGCTAAGTCTGTACTAAGCTTTAATAATATGGACTTCAGTGATGTACCTCCTGCTGTGTACTATGTAATGCAATTGTACTATGGTTTTTTTCTGTCAATTAAGTTGCTTTTTACAAAAAAAACAAACAAAAAAAAAACCCCAAATACTTTGATAGTTAAACCAAACAAATCATCTTTGTATTTAGCTGTTTGCCTGGAATTCAGCTTTAACTTCTTGCTGCCCATGTAATGTATTTGTGCAGCTGCACATATGTGTCCATAGACATCCAAGGCTTCTATGGTAAGAATGCACTCACTGCACAGTGACCAATCTGTCATAGACATCTCTAAGTCTCTAGTCCTGTTCAAGAGCTTACAGGATAGGCTGCCGATCATATGACCATTGTGACAGCCAATCCTAGTGGTCACCTGGTCAATAAGCCCCTCCCACCCCCTGGGCATTTAGAATGACTTCAAGTGAAGCCAGGGCAGAGCGGGAAGGGGGCAAAGAACAGATTTTTTTATCTGTATATGTTGACTAATGTAAAACAAATGTTTGGCAATGTAAAATACCAGTATAGTAATCAGATTTAGACACCACAGAAATTGATTTTATTTTTAATCACGTCACCACTAGCAAGTACAAAGTGAAGGTCATCTGTCTTGGGCCTTTTTTAATATTTCCCACTGCTTTTGGAAGATTGAGCTGCATGGAGACAGTACCCAGGGTGGATTTATTACATTGTAACTTTTGTACTTGTATTTTGTTTTTAAATTCATATTTATAATAAAACTTGTGTTTTAAAAGTTTACATACACTAACAGTATATACAGACATACAGGCTATAATACAGCAACAAAAAAACAGTACATAATCAATATAAATCCGGACACCCTCCCTGGGTTTCAAACCTCTTCTAGTGAATTACTGCCTCTCCAGGTGTTCTTTTATAGGTGACAAAGCACAGAAGCTACATGTTCAGACTTCATAGAATAAGCAAACATTAGCCTTTAGTTCTCATTCCAATGACATTTTAAAGAGTGAATTGAATTATAGTGAAAGGGGTTAGAGCAATTCATTAATTATGCAGAGCTAACTACTGTTACACAGTTTCATACATTGTCTGGCATTCCCAAACACAATGGCCTAAGAAAAACGAAGCGACAAATCAATACTCATTGCTCAATGGAAAATGACAAATTCTTTTCAAGGAAAGCTTGTTAAAGATTATTCTTAAATAAATTAAAGTGCAAGCGGCTTAGGCCTATGGATATCTTTAGCAGGCTGGCTCCCCTGGGTCAGCTATTCTTAGACAATTATTTTCATCTCATGCCATTGCACGTCTAAGATTAGCCTCTTAGGTATTATCATGGCATCCAAACTACCTCCTAATATAACTGTACACCGGAATGATTATTTATAGCATGCAGCCATTCTGTCATATTTGGTTTATTTGCGGCTGTTATGAAGAAATGAAGAAAACCACAAATTCCTGCCTGCTACCAAAACAACCCTGATAAGATGCTTAGAGGGGGCATAACCGAGTTTAAATGTATGCACGGAATAACTGAAACGCTTTGTGTTTTCACATGTCGGAGAGGGAAGAAAGCCTCTTGGGCGATTTTGACTCCTCAGTGATCCACCTTGTCACACAGGATACAAATACGTGGGTGACATTAACAGGAGCCGACAACTTACATTCTATTTTTAGCTGATTTGTTTCTGAATAATATGTGGCCACAGCTGGAAGATCACACAGACAGAAATATTTCAGCATATAGTATTGGGATAATTTACTATTTTTGTTTAATGAGTTTTAGAGTAGAACCAGAGATTAAAAAACAGATTTTATTTTTTAAGGATTATGTTTTTATTAAATTACTATTAAACACTTCCCATTTTTAATAGATGCATCCTACTACACCTGTTAAACAGTCCCCAGTACATAATTGTGCTCATATATCACACAAAACACTTACATGGTGTCATAGTAAATGATGCTAGCTCCAGGTTGCACAGTGGTGCTTCCCCGAACTTCCAGGAACAGTGTAGACTCCAATATCTGTCAATCAACAACTTGGAGGAGGCGCAAAGAAGTTGCTTACCAGGGCCTATGTGCTTTAGTGGGCATACTGAGACTCCTTTGTATTGTCAGCCTGAAGTGTACGTGTAAAGGAGGCTCTATAGGACTCTGTAAGTCTCCTGAAGAATGGAACTATTGAAGAGATCATTTAAAGTGGTTCTAAAGGTAAAAAAAACTTTCTGTGTGCTGTTCCCCCCACATTCCCCCCAATAATTTCCTTGATCCAGCAATGTGTACAGGAGCCTTGGGTCTCCTGGGTCTTAGTCTCCTCAATGGCTGAGAAACAATCACAGCCAATGAGGTGAAATCGGGGGACGAGGCCGAGCTGAGGCAAGGCTCTATGTTTCTTGTGGACGCATAGAGCAGGGTTCGGGAGGGAGCACACACCAGTGCCCCCATAGCAAGCAGCTTACTATTGGAGGCACTGGTCAAGGAGGATGAGCCAGGAGCACCGGCAGGGGACCTGAGAAGAGGAAGATCGGGACTGCTCCATGCAAAACCACTGCACACAGCAGGTAAGTATGACATATTTGTTACTGAAAAAAAAAAGAACCTTTAGTATCAACCAAAGAAATTCAGACATGCAAAAGTGTTTTTTTTTAACGTTTTTTTAAGGTTTAATACCACTTTTATTATCTGCATACGGCTGGTAGACAAGAGATTTAAGATGTGTTTACTGTAGGTTTGCTATCCATTCACATAAACCTGGTGGACCTAATCTGCGCCTGAGACTCTAAGCAAAATAAGGTGACTGTAGCTTTGGAAATAAAAAAAATGAATCTACAGTAGGTTGACCCCATGGGTTTAGGCTGAAGCTAGAGATAACCAGTCTCATTTTTGCTTATGACATAACTAAAGAGAGAAATGTAATTTCGGATTTTCATTCTAATAGAAAAAGTGCTCCGCATGGGAGGGGTTACAAAGTGGATTAACCTGAGCTCCACTATGAGATTCCTATTAATACACCCCACTGCAGAGACCTAGTGTGGCAGAAAAATAGTCCAAATTTTGAAATCATGTTTTAAAGTGTAACTGTAGGCATTTTTTTCAGTTTTAGAATCTAAAACTGAAAAAGTTTAGAACCTATATCTGGTTTCCATATATACTGTATATACAATGTTTGCATGCCTGATTTTCTTTTGAAGCCTGTGGTTTCTTGTATTTCTTTTCTTAAAATGCTCTCTTATGTGGTTCCTGTCTTTGGGTGTCTCCATCACCTTACAGGGTCCCACTGAGCAACCTTTACATGCACACTCTGAGCTGGCAATACAGAGTCCACTCCACTAAAGCAAACAGCCCTTGTTGCAAGCCATTCCTTTGCTCCCCCTCCCAGCAAGTGAGTGATCAACAGCAGCTGGAGCCTTCGCTTTCCCTAGTGAACTGTATTATAAAGCATAGAGGGCGCATATTCCCCTACCTGGAAGTTTAGGGAAGTGCCGCTGTGTGACCTGGAGTCGGTGGCAGTGAATAGGACACCATGTAAGTATGTTGTGTGCTATATGGGCACAGTTATGTTTTGTGGAACATTTAACAGGTGGTGTAGCATGCTTCTATTAAAAACAGGGCGTTTAATACTACTTTAATGTAAAAGTAATCTAATAGTGACATGCATTGCAAACCCATTTAGTTCCATCTCCGAATGCTGAACAGTATCCAAAGCATAACTAAATACTTTTTAGAAGTTACTTTGTCAGCATTCTAGTGTTATTATGGGTAATGTTATTCCAGTCCAATATTTGGAAAATTCCAAAACTAAAATTTAAGTTAAAATTGTATTTATTAATCACAGTATAATACACAGCTAATTATAACCTTAGTCGATTGTTCACCAGTTGCTAAAATTGCCTTACCAAGATGATTCACAATTTGCCAGATAGAGACATTTTAAAAATAAAGTTGTTATTCTTGACGTGCACCATCATTAGGCACAAAGCCCAAATCTAATTATTGCTTTTGTGTTACCAGAGTATTAATAGAAACATGGGAGTCAAGTCAACTGAATTAATTAGGAAAAATAATATTGAAATCATCAACACGAATAAAGATATTCTGCGTGCAAATGGTAAATTTTAGTTTATCTTCCAATCTAGTTTGATACAATTGAGTATTGCATTCAAAGTTTGTGTTCATTTTTAATTGGCCAATGGAAAATAGATGGATGTAAACAGAATTCAAAAATGTTTAGTGACACAAGGATGGGAAAGCTTCGGAACAGCAAATAAGCTGCCTGTATTGTACAGGTCTGAGGATATAAATTACACTACTGTATGAACAATATCCATGCAGCTGTACATAAGTGGATGTTTAAGGCAGAAAAATATAATTGGCAATGACACGTCTGAAATAAAAATACCTGACATAGATTTAATTGGCCACAGCAACCATTTTATTAAAATGTAATTGAATAATTAACAATACAAATAAAAAAATATCAAGAATTTTAATTTTAGATTTGAAGAAAACAGGGAGCAGGTCTTTGTTCCCAATTAGGCTTGAAATTTTAGTTTTCCGCTACCATGGTATTATGCTGAATCCCTGGGATTCACAAAGCTCATGAATTGCGTACTTTCAGTTGAAAACTTTGCAGGATGATTGGCAGAAATAGGGAACAACCTATAATGTAGTGCATAGCCTTTACCCCTGATCGCCTGAGTCACAAGCCCAATAACTTCAAAGAATGATTGACCCAGCCTCTTTTTTTATCAAAGGGTGGGCTGATAGCAGCCATATTGCCAGTGTGTGTTGGAACTTTAGGGTGAGTGGACAATTCTTTCTAAATTTTATTTTTGTTTTTACTTTTTTAATTTTGGCATTGGTACATGTCCCCCTTGGCAGTGCCCAGGTTCCAATGCCTTGTATTGCCTTCTATAGCTTGATTGTTAGCCCTACAATAGGGCAAAATGAAATACCAAGTTTCGTTTCCATAGACTTCAGTGGGGTTTGCCACAAAGTCTGTGAATTTCAAGCAAGATTTCCAAAACTGTTTGCATACCCAACCCATGTAGACTCACTTATCCTTGGCTTAATATGTTTTAAAATTAGTTGCATCCAAGGTCAGTCTTCAGCTGTACCTTATTGACATGAGGACCTCTTATTGAAACAGCACCAATCCCTAGGAACCGAGCCCCAAGGGGACCATTTGAGCCACCAGAAGGCTCCATACCATCAGATGTGCCCTGTATATAAAGTCACAGAGACAAGAGATGAGGATATCATCCAACTAGGAGGATATAACTCTTCAGTTTTGATAGATTTGGAAAGATTTCCTCTTACAAACAGAGAGAGGGCATATACCAGACAGACATAATACAGACACTTTAAAAAAAAAAAAAACATTTTTACTAAATTCCAAAAAAAAAAACAATTTTGTTAAACACACTTTAAAACTTTTCAGACTTGATATGTGCCTGTCCAACTTTATGAACTCAACATGCTATTCAAATATGGATTACTTGTGTGGTTGTAGGAGCACTATTAAATATGTGTGGAGATGCTTCCATGATATGGAACCTGAAAGTCTATATTAGCTAGTTTTCAATATTAGCATCACCACATTTGTTGCAAATCAAGCTACAAAAAAAAAAAAAAAAAAAAAAATATATATATATATATATATATATAGATTTATTGATCTACACAATGATACACGCATACATGATGTACACAATGCACCTAAAACACTAAAACCATAGGCATCATTTAAATGATAAATCCAGACCCGGCTCTACAACTTTTGGCATATTAGTTAGATAAATGAGAACATCAGATGTGCATTTCCATCAGTTTACTACACTAACTATAAATAAATCATGAGGATTTCAGATTTGTAATTGGAAGCATTTAGAATTAATCATCATCTTAAATATATTCATTACATGCTACACTTACCCTTCAGCTGAATTATATTCTTATTTTTTTTTCTCTTCTCTTTGCCTGCACCTAACATTAACCTGCTTCTTTCAACTTACTGGTTATATCTATTCACTGGGGACTAAATCCTTATGCATGCAATGAAACGTGATATTTTTAGGTTCATGGGAATTACATGTAAGCCTTGTTAAGCTATAAACGTTCTATCCAGGTGTGCAGTGGCAGTGGCTGTGAGGATTAAAAAAGCCAGGAGTTATAGGCAACATCTGAATTATTAAGACGGTGTCAATTCTAGAGTGATGTGGCTGGCATCTAAATCACCATCCTAAAATATGGCAAGTTTTTTTTTTTATTTTATTTAAACTGAGCCTGTAACAAATTCTGAGTCAGTAAAGTAAGGCAAGGTTTACATCTCTGAATTTTAGTATGATGTGTTTTTACACAACTCATGCTTCTGCATTTAGTGGGGTTTTCAGTAAGTGCATCTTTCACAGGGATGAATGGTGTCAAATAAACGTAAATCTTATCAAAAACACAACACAACAAATTGAAAAGTCAGATGTGGGAATAGGACCACAGTCATGCTAACGTTTTGAAAGTGGGTGTGCATATAGCGATTTTCCCTTACCCCTTGTGAGAGTGCTCAGGACTGCTGCTAGGCTGGTTGGGCACAGGGCACTGTATTATGCAAAGTTCAATTGTGTAGTTGGGCCTTGTCCCCAGATGTTTGTTTTCAGAAGGCTACTACAAAGTTTTTGGGGAGGATGGGTGGGTTGGACAATCCACTAGGTGACCCAAGCAGGTGATGAGGACTTAGCATATAAAGGTAGCAAGATCATAGAGGCAGATCTACTGTTTCATACAGGTTTCTTGGTCCAGGACAGGCAAGGGTGGCATGAATGTGCCCTAGGACCTCAATGGCCAGTAATAGGCCCCAGGACCTCAGAGAGGCTTGTGGTAGCTAAATATATAAAAACTGCCCATGAGGGGAACTAAAAGTGGATAGTTATGAGAATGGCTAGAGATTAGCTGCTTGTCATATATTCTACTAATATGTTGTGGTATAATTAGATGTTGGTAATTGCTAATAATAATTTTTAAAGTATGTTATGTTCTTGCAAATTGTTTACATTGTTTAAATGGCATTTAGAGTTAGCAAATGAGTATTCTCCTCTCAGAGTAGCAAACTCCTGCTGTCTCCTGGCTGAAAGGGAGCTGTCCATGCTCCAAACACAATCCAAAAACAAACCAAGCAGCCTCACACAGGTGACGTACAGTATGCTTTGTGCATCTCCGGTGTGTGCCTGCTTGGTTAAACAACATCATACAAAATGCTATTGCACTGCAATACAATTTACTGTTACAGTGCAGTGTGGAATGCTTACATACAGGGGTGGACTGATAACTCAGGGGGCCCCCGGGCAATAGGGGATCATGGGGCCCCTGTGTCCTTTCCCAAACTCAAAAAAGCCTATGAAAAAGGTACCAGGGGCATCTCATGGGGCCCCCTACTGACCCCGGGCCCTCGGGCAGTGCCCGAGTTTCCAAATGGTCAGTCCGCCCCTGCTTACATGGCATTACCTATTAAGCTCAATTCACCATGATGAGTTATTATAACTCCATTAAATGTGCATTTAACTTCTGAAAACCATAAGATCTCATAATTTATTATTTTATCTCACCAAAAACACAAAAATTACATGCAAAAAAGGCCACAATTCACTGAGCCATATTGCACGTTTTATTTGTTAGTATATTTTTTAGCCATATGAGAGAAATTTTGCCCCTTATAGTTAAAAAAATTTATGTTATGGCAAATACTGTTGACTTATGCTACTGACTACATATGTAATGTTTTGGTTGTGCAAACGGCACTGCATAAACGCATTTGTACAGTCAAGCAGTACTACTCCACAGTGTGAATAAGCTGGTAACATTTATATAGATGAACAGTGTAAAACGTAGAAGTAATAGAGAGTGGAGTTTACAGTCTATTGGGGTATAATGGTTAAGTATAGAAGATAGAAGAACTTACAATCAAGCAAAAAAGGGAGCAAGACAGAAGTAAGAAGAATTTTCAATGTGAAACTGTATTAGGGAGTGGTACAAAGATGGGAAAGGTTGCAATCAGATTGGATTTAAGTAAGTTATATGTTTTGTGGAAGAGTTTTCAATCAGAGTTCAAAAGAGGAGCATAGAATATAGATCTGTTATATAGGTGTGAAGCTCGATTTGGAGAACCCATCTTTGCAGTCCTGTCTAGAACCCTATGGCTTCTTAATGGTGATTCTGGCATTGTAGGATGCTTGCTATACAACATGACTGTTATTTACATGAACATGTTACAAGTTTCCTTTAAAATCAGATAATTATTGGTAGAAAAGAAGCTACATGCAGCATTGCTGTGAAAGGAAAACTGAAATGAGAATTATGGAGCTATCATTGCTAATCTTCTTTTAAAATTGTAGCTGCCTGGCTGTCATAATGATCCTCTGGCTTCCATACTAAATCACAAAACATAAATATTTCAGGAGATCTTCAAAAGCTTGAAATATTTCAAGGAGATTCTAATATTGATGAGAGATACTTTAATTTTCTCTGGTGACAGATGTAAATGTCAGCTTGGGTTTTTAACACAGCAGTATTGTGAGTTATGGAAATTAGATCTCTGCATCTGATTGTTTTAAAGATGATCCATAGCCTTCCACAAGTTTATTTATATAGGTATATGAATCAGCTTAGCAGTAGTTTAGTGTGTGCAATAAAAATCTTGCTTGAATGTATATTTTTCATTTAACATGAACATGAGGGTAGCCATATTTACCCTTTAAATATACATGCAGATTATGCACAAAGGCTTTTGGTCAACTCAAACCTTTAATAATCAACTGAAAGAAATACACTCTATGCAAGTTTATTTTACGATTGATTTTAGCTTAGTATTAGTGAAGCTTGGTTGCTACATGCATTTTTTTAAAAATAAGATACTTTAGGTAAGATCTATTTGTATGTATGATATAGCAAACTATTAACAATGTGAAAAACACTACTACTACTTCTACTACTACTACTACTACAACTAACCAAACTGTTTAAAGGAAATCTATGGCCACAACGTAAACTTTGATTTTATAACATCAGCATTGTAATAGCTAGAGATGAGCGAAGAAATGAAAAATTCGATTCGACTGATTCGGCGAATTCGTGGACAATATTCGATTCGAGTCGAATAAATTCGCTGTGAATTTAACTTAAAAAAGGGTGTTTCTAGGCTTCAGAGAGACTTAATATTAGTGCAGAACACTGTACCTTTAATTTAAATGCCCTTGGAGTCTGCTGGGGAAGAGAAATAATACTGTCAGTCAGTATGACATGCAGATGAGTGCCGTCGATCTTAGAATCACCGCACACTTCACTCATTTGGGCAGTCACGGGGCCAAAACCAGAGTGTGGAGCCACAGTGTGGCGGTGGAGGCAGCAGCAATGGGAGGCCATACAGCACCCTATGACAAAAATGGAAACCACCAGCAGTGTGAGGAGACCTGAAAGTGGCACATGGCAGAGTGTGGCGATAGAGACAGCAGCAATGGGAGGCCGTACAGGGACCCATGACACACTCTGGACCTGGCAGCAGCATGAGGAGGCGGTACAGGGGCCCATGACAGATTACGGGCCTGGCAGCAGCATGAGGAGTCGGTACAGGGGCCCATGGCAGATTACGGGCCTGGCAGCAGCAATGGGAGGCCGTACAGGGACCCATGACACACTCTGGACCTGGCAGCAGCATGGGGAGGCGGTACAGGGGCCCATGACAGATTACGGGCCTGGCAGCAGCATGAGGAGTCGGTACGGGGGCCCATGACACACTCTGGACCTGGCAGCAGCATGAGGAGGCGGTACAGGGGCGCATGACAGATTACGAGCCTGGCAGCAGCAACTTGGACAGGAGGACGTTCAGCTTCTGCACCGTCGGGTGCGTGCTCGCAAACTGTTGTCTCTTGGAAACGGATTCCAAGAAAGACTGCTGACGGAATCCGTGAAGAGGAGTAGCAGGAGAAGGAGCATCTGAACGAGCGGAATATGCCAACAAGCGACAACAGTGGCCCATGACAGATTACGGGCCTGGCAGCAGCATGAGGAGTCGGTACGGGGGCCCATGGCAGATTACGGGCCTGGCAGCAGCTATGGGAGGCCCGTAATCTGCCAGCACCCTATGACAAAAAATGGAACCCACCAGCAGTGTGAGGAGACCTGAAAGTGGCACATGGCAGAGTGTGGCGATGGAGACAGCAGCAATGGGAGGCCGTACAGGGACCCATGAGAGACTCTGGACCTGGCAGCAGCATGAGGAGGCGGTATAGGGGCCCATGGCAGATTAGGGGCCTGGCAGCAGCTATGGGAGGCCCGTAATCTGCCAGCACCCTATGACAAAAAATGGAACGCACCAGCAGTGTGAGGAGACCTGAAAGTGGCACATGGCAGAGTGTGGCGATGGAGGCAGCAGCAATGGGAGGCCGTACAGGGACCCATGAGAGACTCTGGACTTGGCAGCAGCATGAGGAGGCGGTATAGGGGCCCATGGCAGATTAGGGGCCTGGCAGCAGCTATGGGAGGCCCGTAATCTGCCAGCACCCTATGACAAAAAATGGAACACACCAGCAGTGTGAGGAGACCTGAAAGTGGCACATGTTTGGGGCATGATTCATGGCGGATTTAGTCAGTTGTGTCAGGAACTGGTGGTTTGAAATCCAGACTAATCCACGCCTGATTCATTTTCACAAACGTGAGTCTCTCCACACTTTGGGTGGACAGTCGTGTCCTCCGCGGAGTTGCAATACCTCCTGCCGCACTAAACACGCGCTCCGATGCCACGCTACTGGCCGGGCATGACAGCCTTTCAAGGGCAAATTCAGCTAGTTGGGGCCAAAGGTCAAGTTTCGTTGCCCAGTAGTCAAGGGGATTGTCTACCTCGGTTGGCAGGGTGCTGTCCAAGTAGGCCTAAGCCTGTTGTTTGAGGTCCTGCTCCAGGTCCACCTGATGCTGCTGCTGCTGCTGCGGCTGGTTAGTAGTTTCCTCACTGCGCTGGTGAAGAAAGCTACTCATCATCGACTGCAGACTGAGGCAGCCGCTGCTGGTGGAGCTGCCACTGCTCCTACCACCCCACCCCTCCCCTGCTGCCATGGCAGCGGAACACGAGCGCACAGGGCCCACAGTGTCTGAGGATGGACGTTGGCGCAGACAGGCAGAGACCAGCTGACTACATAGGTGTTTTTTATAGTACGTTATTTTGGCCTCCCTCTCAGCAGGTGTGAAAAAGGCCACCATTTTTGAACGGTAGCGAGGGTCCAACAAGGTGGACAGCCAAAAGTCATCCCTCTGTCTGATGGTTATTATTCGGCTGTCGCTACGCAAGCAACCGAGCATGCTATGGGCCATTTGTGCCAAGGAATGCGAGGGACTCCCTGCCTCCATCTCCACAGCATACTGCCACGGTGCGTCTAGGTCCTCTGTCTCCTCTTCCTCCTCCTCTACCAGATGCTCCTGCTCCTCCACTCCTGTCCGCTGAGTGGAAAAACCACCCATTTCACTCAATAATTCCTGAGCACCAATGTCCTCCTCTACCTCCTCCTCTTCTTCCAGTCCTGCCCCCACAGGGGCCATGTGGCGTTGAGATCTGTGCGCCACGTCTACCGCACCCTGACCAGCCATTGTTAACAGCATTTGTTCCAGGACGTGCAACAGAGGAATGACGTCGTTCATCCCATAGTCCTGCCGACTCACGAATAGCGTGGCCTCCTCAAAGGGCCTGAGCAAGCGCAGGTGTCACGCATGAGCTGCCAATGGCTGACATCTAAGTTACACAGGGAGTACCTTTATCTGCTTTTAACATCAGGAAATCTGTGATGGCCTTTTGCTGTTCGTAAAGGCGGTCTAACATATGTAGGGTTGAATTCCACCTTGTTGCAACGTCACAGCATGAGGAGTCGGTATAGGGGCCCATGGCAGATTAGGGGCCTGGCAGCAGTTATGGGAGGCCCATAATCTGCCAGCACCCTATGACAAAAAATGGAACACACCAGCAGTGTGAGGAGACCTGAAAGTGGCACATGGCAGAGTGTGACGATGGAGACAGCAGCAATGGGAGGCCGTACAGGGACCCATGAGAGACTCTGGACCTGGCAGCAGCATGAGGAGGCGGTATATAGGGGCCTACGGCAGATTAGGGGCCTGGCAGCAGCTATAGGAGGCCCGTAATCTGCCAGCACCCTATGTCAAAAAATTCAACACACCAGCAGTGTGTGAGGAGACCTGAAAGTGGCACATGGCAGAGTGTGGCGATGGAGACAGCAGCAATGGGAGGCCGTACAGGGACCCATGACAGACTCTGGACTTGGCAGCAGCATGAGGAGGCGGTATATAGGGGCTTATGGCAGATTAGGGGCCTGGCAGCAGCTATAGGAGGCCCGTAATCTGCCAGCACCCTATGTCAAAAAATTCAACACACCAGCAGTGTGAGGAGACCTGAAAGTGGCACATGGCAGAGTGTGGCGATGGAGACAGCAGCAATGGGAGGCCGTACAGGGACCCATGACAGACTCTGAACTTGGCAGCAGCATGAGGAGGCGGTATATAGGGGCCCATGGCAGATTAGGGGCCTGGCAGCAGCTATAGGAGGCCCGTAATCTGCCAGCACCCTATGTCAAAAAATTCAACACACCAGCAGTGTGAGGAGACCTGAAAGTGGCACATGGCAGAGTGTGGCGATGGAGACAGCAGCAATGGGAGGCCGTACAGGGACCCATGACAGACTCTGGACTTGGCAGCAGCATGAGGAGGCGGTATATAGGGGCCCATGGCAGATTAGGGGCCTGGCAGCAGCTATGGGAGGCCCGTAATCTGCCTGCACCCTATGTCAAAAAATTTAACACACCAGCAGTGTGAAGAGACCTGAAAGTGGCACATGGCAGCAGAGTGTGGCGATGGAGACAGCAGCAATGGGAGGCCGTACAGGGACCATGACAGACTCTGGACTTGGCAGCAGCATGAGGAGGCGGTATATAGGGGCCCATGGCAGATTAGGGGCCTGGCAGCAGCTATGTGAGGCCCGTAATCTGCCTGCACCCTATGTCAAAAAATTTAACACACCAGCAGTGTGAAGAGACCTGAAAGTGGCACATGGCAGCAGAGTGTGGCGATGGAGACAGCAGCAATGGGAGGCCGTACAGGGACCATGACAGACTCTGGACTTGGCAGCAGCATGAGGAGGCGGTATATAGGGGCCCATGGCAGATTAGGGGCCTGGCAGCAGCTATGGGAGGCCCGTAATCTGCCTGCACCCTATGTCAAAAAATTTAACACACCAGCAGTGTGAAGAGACCTGAAAGTGGCACATGGCAGCAGAGTGTGGCGATGGAGACAGCAGCAATGGGAGGCCGTACAGGGACCCATGAGAGACTCTAGACTTGGCAGCAGCATGAGGAGGCGGTATATAGGGGCCCATGGCAGATTAGGGGCCTGGCAGCAGCTATGTGAGGCCCGTAATCTGCCTGCACCCTATGTCAAAAAATTAAACACACCAGCAGTGTGAAGAGACCTGAAAGTGGCACATGGCAGCAGAGTGTGGCGATGGAGACAGCAGCAATGGGAGGCCGTACAGGGACCCATGAGAGACTCTAGACTTGGCAGCAGCATGAGGAGGCGGTATATAGGGGCCCATGGCAGATTAGGGGCCTGGCAGCAGCTATGTGAGGCCCGTAATCTGCCTGCACCCTATGTCAAAAAATTAAACACACCAGCAGTGTGAAGAGACCTGAAAGTGGCACATGGCAGCAGAGTGTGGCGATGGAGACAGCAGCAATGGGAGGCCGTACAGGGACCCATGAGAGACTCTAGACTTGGCAGCAGCATGAGGAGGCGGTATATAGGGGCCCATGGCAGATTAGGGGCCTGGCAGCAGCTATGTGAGGCCCGTAATCTGCCTGCACCCTATGTCAAAAAATTAAACACAC